>NW_004955483.1:6185892-6273548 GCF_000276665.1 Chinchilla lanigera | reverse complement strand
GCGGGAGGGGGCGGGGCCAGGCCCGCCCCGCCCCGCCCTGCCCCGTGCTCCTGCACAGCCCAGCCGCGCCTGCTGAGGTCCCCTGCGCCCCGCCCTGCTGCACCCGACTCTGTTTACCTCCCGGCTCAACATCAGCGTTCAGCACTCTCTTGGGACACGCCCTGGGTCGCACCAGCCCGTACGGGGCTCTGCTGGCCTCTGATCCCTTTGGCTCGCGATTACTGACCCCTTTAAGAGACGCCGTTTCCTGGTTTACAGTGTGCGCAGTCCCGGGCCCATTTGCCGCGCCTCCTCTGCTTACAGACACCCGCGTGGCTCTGTGCTTGGAAAATGTTTTCAATTATTGAGGTTTCCAGAAACATAAAAATCTCAAATCGGCCATGGGGGTGTACGCCTGTAGTCCAAGCTAACTCAGAAGGCTGAGGCAAGAGGATGTTATTTGAGCCCAAGAGTTTGTGATCAACCTGGATAACATAGGGATACTACCTTGTTTTTTTGATCTTTGTTTTTTAAATCCTGAAGGTCTCTTTCCAGGAGTTGCTGGATGAAGACGTTTTCAGGAAAGCCGTACTCTGGACTGATGGGTAGAAAGCCAAAGAAACATGCGCTCCTCGCCTCTCATGCTGGCGTTCTGGGAGGCTGAGGCAGGAGAGTCACAAATTCAAGCCCACCCTGGGTAATTTGGAAAGATCCTGTCTCAAAATAAAAAATAGAAAGTGATTGTGGAGATAGCACAGTGCAAAGAATCTGGGTTCAGTCCCCGATAATACAAAGAAGAAGGAGGGAAGCAGGGTAGAAATTGAGCTCCAGTGGCTGCCAGGCTTCACTGGGAAACATCCGGAAGCTGCCTCTGAGTCAAGGCTTAGATGGTGGAGCATCTGACCACAGCAGTGACTTGCGGCAGACTCCAGCTTCAAATCAAACTGCAGGCTGTCAAACACTTCCTCTCCACCATGCAGGGATCCCTGAACGCTCACCACAGCTGCCTGAACATCGCAGTGCTGGCTAGGGTTCCTCCTCTGCCCTTGCCAAGCAGCAAGGGAAGGAAAACTTCTCTAAAGCAGGCCACAATCTGCCTCACCACTCACAAGCAAACCCAATCCTTACACACGTGTATGCACACAGGCACACACACATGCACCCTCACGCGCACACAAGACACAAGGATAAGACGAACTTAGGCACTCATTAAACGTCACATACTCCTGGAAAATCAACAGAGTGAAAGCAGTGCGCAAGGTCACGGCTTTGGCAAGGTATGTGAGATCAGAAGGGACTAGAATGCACTATTTTCAGAGAGAGAGAGAACCAAGTATACGAACCTGTAGTCCCAGCTACTCAGGATGCTGAGGCAGGAAGATCACGTGAGCCCCAGAAGTTTCAAGCCAGCCTGGACAGCATAGAAAATCCCCAACTCAAAAAAGAAAGAAAGAGAAGGAGGGAGGGAAGGAGAGAGCGAAAGAGGCGGGGAGGGAGGGAGAGCAAAAGGAAAGGAAGAATACTTACATGAGAATTGCTAGAAAACAGAAGTGAACATGTAGTTTACGTACTATTATCTGAAGCAATGCTTCAAACCACTCATTTTTTTTTTTCCAGAAAGAAAGTTAGGCTCTTCAGACTTCAAAGAATAGTTTTTGCAAAGGCATAGATTTCTTTTGAATAGAATTAGTCCTGAACAAGTTTATTTTTTCCCTTCAACAAAGCACAGATTATAATCCAGTTTAAAATTATATTTTTAGAATGCAGTAACTGAGCGGAGCATGATAGTGCACACCTATGATCCTAGCCTTCTAGAGGCTGAGGCAGGAGGATTGCAAATTCTAGGCGAGCCTAAACTACACATCAAGACCTTGTCTCAAAAAAAAAAAAAAAGCAGTGAAGTTATGCTTAGATGTTTACAAAGAAAGATCATAGAACATAAGATCTAATAGTTCTGTCTATACTATGTGTTATGGCTTATGTTAGATGTTCCCCCTAAGCCTCATACAACCATAGCTGGGACTTTTCAGAGGTGGCTGGGTCTAGAGTACTTGATGCTGGGATGAGGAGGGTGGATAATGGAAGCTCCACCCTGGCTGTGCTGTAGCCTGGATGGTAAACAAAGGGAGGCTTTTTGCTACTGTGACTGTTTCTATCACTTACTGCTGGTTTCCTCACCACGTTACTGCTTTGCTACCTTCCTGCCTTCTGCCCATCATGAACTGTTTCACTTTTGCCATGTCCCTCTGCCTGCCCACCCTGCCCTCAAGCCAGCTGACTACAGACTGAAACCTCTACCAACTGTGAGCTAACTAAACCTTTCCCCCTGTCAATTTTGGGTGTCTGATGTTTGGTCTCAGCAATGAGAAAAGTAACTGAGACATTATTATATCATAAAAGCTAAAAAGACTATGAGAAGACACAGATCTAAGAGAGAAGATGAGTTATACTATGGATGAACAGGGTTTTTATTAGTACAGGAGGTTTGAAGTACATGATGTTCATATTAATCTTAGGAAGTGGATACATGTACTAAACATACCTTGGTTCCTTTTATTCCCCTTCCCCTCCCAATCCACCTCTCATCCTTCTTCTCTAGATTCCCTTTCCCCATTTTTATTATTACATTATTATTATTATTATTAATTCATGTCTAAAACCTATAAAGATTACAGTCATTGTGGGTAGTTGGTATTTAAATTTGCATGTCTGATTTATTTCACCTAACATTATATTTTCTAGGTATATCCATTTCCCTACAAATGTCTCTAATTTAACCTTCTTTAGAGCCAAGTAGTGTTCCAATACATATAGATACCACATTTTGTTTTCAAAGAACCAGTCTGATTTGTTGATTCCTTGCATTGTTTATTTAGTCTCAATTTCATTAATTTCCACTCTGATATTTATGATGTCCTTCCTTAAATTTGATTTGTCTTTGGATTGCTGTTGCTTTCTGAGTATCTTGGGGTTCATCATTATGTTATTTATTTGAGTTCACTCCGTTTTTCTAATGTGAGCATTGACTGCAATGAGCTTCCCTCTTAGGCAGCTTTTACTGTGTCCCATAGGTTTTTTTTGTTTTTTTTTTTTGTGTGTGTGTGTCCCATAGGTTTTGATGTGTTCTACTAGCACTGTCATTTGCTTCCAAAAATTGTTAATTTCTTCTTTGATTTCTTCTGTAATCTGTTTGTAATACTAAGTTTCCAGGTGTTTTCTAAATTTTTTGTGGGTTTTGCAGTGATTGATTTCTAGTTTCAATGCACAATGGTCTGATAGTAAACATGGAGTGACTTTGATTATTTTGTATTCAATTAAGCAGGCTTTATAAGCTAGTATGAGGTCTATTTTGGAGAAAAATCCACATGCTACTGAGAAGAATGTGTATTCTGTTATTGTTGGGTGGAACACCCTATAGATATGTATTAAGTCCATTTGTTCAAAGATGTGGTTCAACTCTGAGATTTGTTGAGAATTTGTTTTGTTGCTCTGTCTCTTTGTTAAAGTGGAGTATTGAGATCACCTATTGTGATTGTGTTCATGTTTATTTGAACTTTTATGTTCACCAGTATTGTTTTATGAAGTTAGGTGTACCAGTGTTTGGTGCATATATATTTGAGATTGTTATCTCTTCCTTGAAGGTTGTCTCCTTAACTAGTAAGCAATGGTCTTTTATGACTCTTCTAATGCCTCTTCATTAACTTGAAGTTTACTTTGTCTGAGAATAAAATTGCTACCCCCAACTTGCTTTTAAAGTCTGGTGCATGAAATATTATTTTCCATTCATTAATTTTTAGTCTATGAATACCTTTTTTATTAGATGGGTTTCTTGAATGCAACAGACTGTTGGGCTCTGTTTTTTGACCCAGTCTTCTTCATCTTTTAATAGTGGAACTAAGGCTGTTAACATTGAGAGTTATCACTGAATGCTATTGATTTATTCCCTTCATTATGTTCTTTTTGTGTTGATGGCTGCTTTCTTTTTCTCTCTTGTTTGTCTTTTTTATCTATTTACCTTGCCTGATGTATACATTACATCTGGATTTAGGGTCTGTTGGCTTCATGCTTCTAACTAGGATATCCTTGAGTATTTTCTGGAGTGCTGCTTTGGAGTTTATGAATCTCAAAAGTTGTTCTTTTTCGTGGAAGATCCTTATTTCTTCATATATTTTGAAAGAAAATTTTGTAGGCCATGTTAATCTGGGTTGGAAATTGGTTGCTTCTAGGATTTGAAATACATCACTCCAGGTTCTCCTGGCCTCTAGATTCTGTGTTGAGAGGTCTGCTGTAATCTTAATGGGTTTACCTCTGTACACTGGATCCTTGAGTTATGATCAGCCTGCCATACAAACAACTTTGGTTATGACTAGAATTTTACAACCAAAGTCTTAAATTACAGTGCAAATGCCAGCCACTTGTGCTTCCAGATGGTCTAAGATACAGGGTTAACCTTTAAAGCATTCTGAAAGGAGCATTGCCACATTCTTTCCTATATGGGGTTAATTGAGAAATCCTGGGCCAATGTCTATCTAAGGACACTGAGATCTGCTTGTATACCAGAGAGAGACTTTGAAGGCTGAGTAGAGGAGCCTGATCCTTCAGTTGACAACTTGGGTTATAACCAGCCCTTGGGAACAAATTGAGTGCATAAGTCAAGGGTCCACTGTTCTTGAAATTTTTTTTTTGCATTACACTGACAGCTTTTAAGATTCTATAGTTTTTAATGGACATCTGGAAATTCTGACTCAGATATGTCATGGAGAGTTTCTTTCCTCATCCTAGTTGGTTTGTGTTCTGTATATCTCACTTACCTGTGTGTTGAAGTCTTATACTTGAAAAGTTTTTATTAAGATTTCTGTTAAGAGAATTTTTATTCCAAGTCTTCTACTTTAACTCCAATTAGCCTTAAATTGGTCTTCTCAGAGCCGTCTAATAGCTGTTGAATAAATTTTTCTTATTCTCATCATTTTTAAAACTTTCTGAGTAAATTGTCATAATTTACCCTTTTACCCTCGATTTCCAAAAGCTTATCTTCACATTGGGCATGTCCATAACTTATAAATTCTATACAACTTTTTATTTCTGTTATTTCTGTCTGATCTCTTTTTGTGGAATCTCTATCTTTGGTAAATTTGTCTTGCATATTTTGAACCACTTTGCTCAGTTGCTCCGCGTGATACTTGTGGCTCCCTGTCCACACTGGTCATTTTGTGTGACAACTCCATGATCTTTTGGGTTAGGTCCCCTTTGAATTCACCAAGTTTCTTTACCTCTTCTTTAATCAATTTGTAAGGCCCTGCTGCCTGATGTTTGCTTTCTTCACCATGAGTGGCCCCTAGGTTTGCCTTGGGAGAGTTGGGGCAGCTTGGAGGGGTCTTTTGGTGTCTTGTTTTCCCATGTTCCTGTGTGTGGGGAAAAAAAAATACACAATTGTTTTGTTGATGAGGGTTAAGTAAAGCAAGGAAAGAGTATAGTTGATATGAAGATCCAACACTCCAATGAGAGAATGTACATACAGTTCCCCCATGACCACTACACCATAAAACCCGTTTCTCCACACCATTCGCTTCTACCTTAGCACGCTGGAGAGTCCACAGGAGTTGGCAGGTGAGGATACACCAGGGTCACCTCTGGCTTGTTTATCCTCTCTCTGCTCAGAGTTGCCGGGGAGCTTCACTTGCCCACAGTGAGTGCTAGTGGGAGTCTTCCAGGCTGCAGCATCTCCCAGTGTTTGGGGTGCAGGAGGTGATGGGGAGAAGGGCTCAGTGTGTGAAGAGTCTGTCCAAGGCGCATTCATGGGACAAACAGGCTTCTGTGGACAGCTGCACCATGGGCACGTTGCTCTCTTTTGCTTTATCTGTATTTCTGTTTCCTTTGTCAGCTGTGGGTTCCTAGAGATAATTATAATATTTTAGATATAACTTTTACAAAGTCATTTCATGTGTCACTGATGATAATCCATGGGTAATTAAGATCATTTCTCTTACAATAAGAAACCAACTTTAGGGAGCTTAAGTAACTTGGTTATATTTAATGAGGTTAACTAAGTAAAACATATTTGATTTCAGAGCCCAGGCTCCTCATCATTATATGTTGCTACCTCTAAAACAAAGCATTCCTTTCTCTGTCATGGAGCCCACCTACAGATCTGATGCAGCATGTCATTCCCATTAACCAGGCCAAACACTTCCTGTCCAAAAATGAAAGTAGAACACATTGCCCCTTCATATCAGCCACACATGGTGGTATATGCCTGACATCACAGCTATTGGAGAGGCTGAGGCAGGCCGGGCAATTTAGCAAGACTGTGTCTTAGTTCAGTGGTACAGCAGTGACCTAGCATGCATGAAACCATGAGTTCAACCCCGACAAGGCCAAGCAATAAAGAATGAAGCTTGATGTTAAGGTCAGTTTTTCTACACTCCCTTATGCCAGCCAGAGGTAATAATATCATACCAGCCAGAGATAATTAAACCACAAATGTGAATCAAGACCATGTTCAAAATTTGCAGAGGTATAAACTCTCAAGGGAGATAAAATTTTAATGATACATTCAGTCAGATTCAATCAAAGATAATCACCAAGAAAACTGAGTTAAAATCATTTTCAGTGGTAACTCATGTAAAAATAAAATTGTCATTTCTATGATATATTTATGTAATGCTACAACACATTCACAGTGAAAATTTGATCCTATCCTTTCAACAACTCTATGAAGCTGGAATGACAGATAACATTACCAGTGTCACTTTTATTATTATTATATCATCATCATCTTTATTTTATGGATAAGAATACTAAATTCCTGGTCATTATGGTTAGCTTATTCAGCAAAAGTAAAATTCAAATTTGGGTATAATTGTGTAGAATCTTTGTTACACTAGGAGTTCACCTTCAAGAAAATGACAGAAATTTTTGGTTGCATAGAACATTAAACCCCAGGCTTAACGTTTGCCAGCTGATCAGCACAGTGGTCAAAATAGACCCAAATGAGAATGATCCTTGATTTTTGAGCAGTTTTTTTGTACATTATCCACAAAAAGCTTAGGGGATTTAGATTTTGTAATCAGTGCTCCATTTCTTTATGTTTTCGCTCAACTGATCTGTGTTTACATGGAGCACATATTGTTGCCTACCTGTCAAACATATTTTTCAAACTTGGGATCACAGCTAAATGTTGTGTTTATATTGTCACATATTCAGAAAATGGAGAAACTAATGTAACTGAGCAGCTAGCCAATTTTAACTACTATTGTAGAGTTACTACACTCCCCCCCCCCCAGGAATACTGTATCATTGAGTAATTTGAGTAAAATCAGCATAAGTCCTCTTACTCCAACAGTGCTAATATGTCCAAAGATAGAATTTGCATTAATATTCCAACCTTGGAAAAGAACTAGCCATGAGGAATGCATAACAGAAATGAGTTAGTGATACCTGGATGCAGAAATAAAGTCTGCTAATAAAACTTCATTAATAAAAAATACTCAGAACAACATTTATCATATGATTTTGTGTAACTTCCGAGTGCTCAGCACTTGAGCCCAAAATGTAAAATAAAGGCAGGTATTAAAAACTCCAAACACATAACCTCTACAGCAAAATAAAGCTAGTTCTGAAAACATGTACTGTCTTTTCCTAGTATTGTGACTAATTCAATTAACTTCCTCCTCTATAAAATGGAAATAAATATAACCATCTCTTGCAGCTGGTGTAAGAACCGAAGGAAAGATAATACGTGAAATAACTTGTCACAAGGTAATTGATTAAAAAATAACTCTGGCTGAAGCTTACCCTTTGTGAATTAACATTTTATTTTTAACTTTAGCCTTTGAGGAAGGAGGTATTTCTAAAATGTATTTCCCATGCCCTGGCATCCATAATCGGAGATAGTGATCATCACTGAGTTATTCTTGATTTGAGTGTTGTTGTGAACTTGAACTCCTGCAATACGCTGCTCTCTTGGACTCCACTGACCCTTCAAGTTCATCCTTGCACTCGGCTTCACCCAGAGAGGTAAGTTTCTCAATTATTGTGTCTACTTTCTAGTCTTTCCAGCTCTTCTGCTTTGCTAGTTCAGTTGTCACTCCTATTCTTGCTACTTTGATTCTCCTATGATCTGGGGACCTTTACAGCTTGCCTGAGAGTCACTAGACTTTAGCAGAACACCTAAAGAGCTCTGGAAGAAATGAAGTCCAGTACCTCAATTTTAAATAGATAAACTCCATGCCATTCTAGATTGAGTATTCCTAGGCTTTCTATTTTTTCTTACTTCTCACTTCTTTGGCTAGATTCCAAGTACTTACTATTGCCAAAGAAATGTCCTATGAATAATAAAATGTGATTAAAGATAATGTTTGAGAATATAGAGATAGACAAAAACTGACTCTGCGAGGATTGCATGTTGGCTGCAGTAAAAGAAAAAAAGTAAAAAGAAAACTCAGTTATAGCCTCTCCTAATGCTCCTGAAGGCTAAGATGCTTTGGGTCCTAAGCTCCTAGTACTTTACCCTCTGTCTCTCCCACCTTGTTCCACCCCCATGGGGGTTGTTGCTGAGGCCACTGTTGTCTTAGGCTGCAGGGAGCTCCACAGTACTAGCTCTTCAACCTCAGGCTTTGCGCTGTTCTTAGAGACCACTTTGATTCTCCTTCAGTCTTACACTTTGACCTTACTCTTCCCTCTCTGTTCTGCAGCACGATTCCCTGTGCCAGTGATAGTTACCAAACACAACACTGTTTTGGAATCAATGGACGGATGGTTTCCTGGCAATCGATGCAGCCAGCCAGACTCATGACTACCTCTTCTATTTTCCACTAAAGTCCTCATGACCCAGCTTATTGTTCTGAGCCTGTCTAGCTGTCAGTTGACAGACTAGACTGGTCAGCCCTAGATGCTGAGTATACAGGGAAATTGTCATTTATAGGACTAAAGTAGGTATTTTCCCCCCATTTACCAGGCCCTTTTCACATATTCTGTGCCTTTTATGTCACTTCTAAACATTTTTCAGTAATTATTGGTCAATGCTGCCAAAGTATCTTATAAAGTAAGTTTTGATGTCCACAGAGATCACAAAAATATTCTAAGGGTTCTCATCAATTTCCAAGAGGGTCCAAACTTAGTTAATCACAGGACTTTTTGGGGGGACATGTTTCAGAATTGACCTTTCCCAGATTATGGAGCTTTCTTTTGTGATTCAGTACTCTGCAAAAGTTTACTGAAGGGCTGTTATTTATAAAGCACTATGCTAGGTGTTTGACTTACATATCAGTTAACAGGCAAAACCCCTCCAATCTTTAAACCTGTACTCTGCCAGGGGAAGATGTAAACAAAATTAATATTATTATGTCAGATGATAATGAGTGCATAGAAAAAGAGAATGCAGTAAAGGGACAGATAAGAGCAAGGTGAATATGTTCCAGTATTTAACAGGGCAATCACAGTTAACTCATTAAGATGATCACATTTAAACAAAGAGCTGAAGGAGATGAAGGAGTTAACTAAGAAGATTTCTATGTAAAGAACCTTCCAGAAAGAAGAACCATGTAAAGCATGGGGCCTAAGACAGGAGAAAGCCTGGCAGAGAGTTGAAATAGCAGTCTGGCCAGTAATCCTGGAACAGAGCAAGTGAGAGAAGAAAGAAATGAGCCAGCAAGACCCGGCAAAGGGGGCCTGTGGGTGTTTTCAGGCCATTATAACAAACTTGGCAGTTCCTCTGCCTGCCTTGGGGAGCTACTGCAGGATTGACGCTGAGGAGTAAATCTGGTTTCTATTTATAAAAATCACTCTGGTCACATTTTGAAAATAGACACTGAAGGAGACAAGGATAGAAGCAAGGGAACTAGTTAGAAGGCTATTGCAGGACTCCAGACAAGAGACCAGGGTAGAAGTGAGGGGCTGCTAACAGGATGGGAGAGAAGTGATTAGATTCTGGGTATAAATCTTGGGAGATAATACTGCTATAACCAAATACCACAGACTGAGTAATTTATAAGCACCATTCTGGAGGCTAAGTCCAAGATCAGGTACCAGCAGATTTGACCTAATCACCTCCCAAATCCCCAACTTCGAATACCACCACATTGTCCATTATAGCAAACATGTGAATTTTGGGGGGCATATATTCAGGTCAGAACATACTAACTGCTTCACACCACACTGGAACTACCACCAAAAGTAGAACTCAGTCAATCCACTTCAGATTCTCAATGTTTTCAGTAACCTCATATTATAAGAAATGATGGGGAAGAAAATTTAAGCACTTATACACTTTTAAGCATTATACTTTAAAACTTATTTCCATTAATATTAAACACAGTAAAAATGCTTTTACCAATTTATACCTAACAAGAATTCATGGCACTTCCAAGCATGTTAACTTGTCAGCATCTTGGTTTAGCATATTCATGTATTAAGTTGACAGAATCATATTTTGCATATGCTTGTACAGACACATATGGATCCTAGATCTAACCAAAATCTGTCTCATGGAATTCAGATAAATTAACCCAAGCCTAAGATTACATATTCTGTTCACAGTCCTACTCCAGCTCATCTTAGTTACTTTCTTATTGCTGAGATACAATACCCATCATGCACAACTGTAACAAGGAAATGTTTATTTTGGCTCACAGTTGTGGAGGTTTCAGTCCATAGTCTGCTGGCTCCAAGCAGGTCAGCATAGCAGAGGAACATGGCAGAGGAGAAACACCTCATGGTGTGACCATGGGAAACAGAGAGAGATCAAGGAAGGTAGAAGGGGTATAGACCCAGGCTGTGACCCAGTGACCCACCTCCTCAGGCCAGGCTTCTCTTCCTTGTTTATTTATCTATAAACACAGTAGTGGACTAATCTACTGATGAGTATCATACCCCCATGACTCAGTCACCTCCCCAAACCCCCACCTATGAGTGCATTATGCTCTGGGGAGGAGGGGCTTCTAGGTATAAACTATGATGTAGCTGTAAGATTTTACCAGTCCCTGGAACTTTCTCTAATCCCAACCCTTGTTCCTGATCTTTCTGGTCCTCACTCTTTCACAATTCACATTCACCATCTATTTGTGTCCATTTACTAAAGATATAAAAGGATCAGAAAATACATGGTACAGACATTCAAAAGCCTAAACATTAAATATCTGACATCACTATTTTTCCAAGATCCTTCATCATCCCTTCCACTGGCAAATTTTTACAATACTTTTTTCTCCACAGATGCAGCCCCAGTCCCCTTTCATCCTTTTCTTGTTTCCCACTCCTTCCATTTTCCCTCTACACTTGAATTCCTTCTCCCTCTCGTACTCCTGCTCCAGTTCCTCCTCCTCTTTCTTTCTTGGTGATGGGGATAGAGGCCATGATTGCATGAATGCTAGGCAGGTGCTACAAATTAAACTTCTCCTTTAAGTTGTGGGTGTTAGATATTGTATCTCAGCAACAGAAAGATAATACAGAAAATTGATACCAGAGAAGTAGGGCTGTTCCTGTGACTATACTTAAGCATGTAGTTTAGAAGCCTATGTAACTGATTTGTGGGAAAAATTTGGAAAGGTTTGGAGATGCTAGCTAGAGAAGCTCTAGAATGCTATAAACAGAGCTTGACAGATGACTGTGGTCAGAGCTCAGAAGAACAGAATGCTGAAACCTCTTGAGTCTGGACAGTAAAGGCCAGGCTCAGGAGGTCTTAAAGGACTCCTTTGGAAGTTGAACTAGAGGCTATATGTGTTAAACTCTGGTAGGAAATTTGTCTACATTTTGCCCATATGATCCTTTGTGAGACACTGAATTCAAGGGTGATGGGCTAATTAATCCACCAGAGGAAATTTTGAGGCAACCCAATATTCAGGCTGTGGCATAGGTACTGCTGGCTGGTTTTAGACAGGTTTATAGTGAGAACTGGGGGCAAAAGATTTGCATAAAATTTTGAAAAACTTGAATTTTGCCTGAGAAGGAACTTTATATAAAGTTGGGGCAAAAGGAAGCATGGTTGCTAAAGAAACTAACATCATTAAAAAGAAACTAAGTACTTTGTTCAAGGACAAGAAGCAAGATGTCTTAAAGGTATCTCAGAAATTAGCAAGACCACTCCCATCATAGACTTAATGGTGCAAAAGTATAAACCTTTCATTTAAGAAGTGAGCACCTGGGACCTCTGTTTGAGAAAGGTCCCTATAGAAGTGATTCCCAGGGGTTCATTTCACCATGCTCAGTCATTCAGGCACTCAGAGACTACTGTAGCTGTAGTCCAAGGGGGCCTGGGCACTGATCCCACTGACAAAAGACCTTTGTGGTGTCCACTTGACACTGGATTTCCCAGCACACAGAATGCATGAGTTGTGGGGTCAGGAAGACTTCTGATCAAAGGAAGTCCTGGGATGTCCAGCAGGGAGCTCCCAAGGGTATAGTATGAGAAACTCTGGGAATGAAGCCAAAGGTGCAGTGGTGACCACAGGAAGTCAGAGATTCCAGGAATATAGAACATCTGCCAAGGACAGCTGCAGCCTGAGAGTGAAGTGATCCTGAGACAGGTCATATGAGTTCTAATTGGCAAGACCATAGGGTTGGGGCTACCCAAGCCTTTGGAATTCATATTTTACAACCATGTGCCAGGAGTTAATGTCTCCTCTACTAAATTTCCATTTTAATTTGACCTGATTCCTTTCTATCCCCCTGTTTCTCCCTTTTGGAATGGGAATGTTTATCCTGTGCCATTGTACCTTGGGATTATGTAACTTTTAAAAAAAGTTTTTACAAGGGATAACAGCTAAGAGTTTGCCTTCAGTCTTAGAAGAGTTTGTCTTGAGTCTCAGATTTAGACTTTTCAGTAATGCTGGAGCTGTTAAGACTGGTGATTCTTAGAGATGAATTAAATGCACTTTATGTAATGAGATAGACATGAGCCTTTTGGGGGCTGGGGTGGAATCTTGTCGTTCAGACTTAAAATGTCCTCCAAAGTTTTCATGTGTTCAGAGATGGGGCTGTGGGGAGGTGATTGCATGGAGGGTGTGCTATACTCATCAGTGGATTGACCCATCGATGAGTAGAACAGTTCGTAGGTAAATGTGCTGCTAGAAACTGGTTGGAAGAAGCAGGGACCTAGTTGGAAGAAGTGTGTCACTCAGGGAGGGGGTGTACATTTAGAAATCCCTTCTGGGCTTCTCCTTTTACTGCCTGTTTCATGGCTGCCATGAAATAATGTTTCTGCCTTCTAACCATGGACCGAATCCTTCTACCATGAGCCAAATTTAATCTCTCTATTTTCAGGCTGGGGATTTAGCTCAGCGGCACAGTGCTTGCCTGGCAAGCACAAGGTCGAGAGTTTGATTCCTGGTACCAGAAAAAAAAAACAAAATGAATAAATAAATAAAATAAATCTCTACATTTTTAAGTTGAAGGTGTCAAGTACCGTGTCTCATCAACAGGCAGGTGATTAATACACCATAATAACTTTGTCCTCTTCCATCCCTGGTCAGTTTTTGGCCCAGCCCTGCATAAACCTCCCAGGTAGGTGGCACTATGGATGTGTCACACTGCATCTGGCCCCTAACTCACTTTCAAAACCTGAGGAAGCATCCCCAGAAAGTTAGATAAAAGTACATAAGTAAGAAATACTAAACACTAAAAACTTGCGCTTTTCCTTAGGTACTTAAATAAAAACATTTCTTTTCAGTTGTACTGAATAATCTCTCCTCGGTTATATGCCTTTTACTGGAAATAAGGATATCTTGGTCCACTAAAGCAGAATAGACAAGTGATTCTCTTTTCAGTGTAACTGAAATACTTTCTAGGACTGACAAAATTTTCAAGACAACATTGGCTAAAACCCAAATGTAAAACTTGTATGGGATTTCTTTTAATTCTGGTATCTGATATTAAAAGCCATAATAAAACCTGTTTTATCATTTATATTATGAAATACTTTATAGCTACAGTGATCCCTTATCTTATTTCACTCTATAAAATGCTTACCATTTTTATCTCCTATTAATAAAAAATCATAAATAAACTAAGTGCCTCATGCTTCTTCTCATCAAGAAATGTACTTCTAGTAATTTTTTTTAAGTTTCCTAGTTTTTTATCACTACTATACTATATTTAAGGAGTTTCCCACTTTTTTTCTCTTCCTTTCTTTCTTTTCTTCTTTCTTTCTTTCTTTCTTTCTTTCTTTCTTTCTTTCTTTCTTTCTTTCTTTCTTTCTTTCTCTCTTCTTTCTGAGATGATGTCTCACTGTGTTTCTCAGGCTGACCTTAAGCTCCTGGGCTCAAGCTATCCTCTTGCATCAGCCTCCTGAGTAGCTGGAACCAAATGACACCACTGTCATTTTATTCAAGGTTTATTTAAGGACTTGTGATCAAAAGTATCATTGTTGTTGTTTTCATTGTCATTGTCATTTTGTTTGATTTAGTTTGGTTTGGGTTTTGGTTTGGTTTGGCCTCCTTGAGACAGGGTCTCATTATGTAGTTCAGGCTGGTCTTGAACCTACAATGTTTCTCCTGCCTTAGCCTTGCAAATTCTGGGATTACAAGCATGTACTACCATGCTTGGCTGCATCTGGACTTGATCCCTAGGCTGACAAAAAAGGAAAAGAAAAGAAACTCTTCCTTTATTTGTGGGGTTTTACTCCTGAATATTATATTTGTGAGATTCATCCATATAGAAATGTGATAAAGTAGTTCAGTCATTATACTGCTATACAATATTCCTTTTATACACTATACCATAATTTTTAAATAATTATTTGTTCCAGGACATTTGAATTGTTGTAAGATTTATAGTTTTAAAAAAGAACTTTACTATGAATATTCTTGACTCTCAGTGTTACTGTTTATATCTGGATGTCCTCCCAAAGCCTCATGCATTCACAGGTGGGGCTTTGGGGAGCTGATTGCAGCATGAGGGTGTGCTACTCATCAGTGGATTAGTGCATGAATGAGTTATAGCTAAATGTAATTTGGGAGGTGAAGCCAGGTTGGAGAAGATGAGTCACTAGAGGTATGGCCTGGGAAAGTCTATTTCTTTCCCTCTCCCCTTGATCCCTCTCTGTTTCTTGCCTGCAGTATGATGAGCTGTTTGTCCTCTGCCACACCCTTCTTTCATGCCACTGTGCCTTGGAGCCAGCTGTCTAGGGACTGAAACCTCTGCAAACTGTGAGCCAAAATAAATTTTTCCTCCTTTGAGTTGTGAGTATCAGGTTTTGTGTCTCAGCAACAAGAAAGTAACTAAGATATCTGGTAACCAGATAGACAAGTATCTCTGTAGTATATATTTAGGACTGATATTCTTGGGTCATAGGCTGAACAAACATTCACCATTACAAGATAAAGCCAATTTTTTTTCCCCAAACTGATTGTTTACAAATTATCCTCCACAATACAAGTGTGTCAAACTTCAAATGCTCCACCCTCCTCACTAAGACTTGGTATGGTCAGTCCCTGTAATCTTCACCACTCAGAGAAGGTGATGGATTTTTATAATTTTTTGTTGGTAATAGTGAAGTTGAGCATCTTTTAATTTCACTCTTGTTCATATGTCCTCGTCTCTGAAATGCTTATTACTTTTTGCTTATTTTCCATAATTCCCATTGTGGTTTATCTTTTTTAATTTCAGAAATTTTTATGTTGTCAATGCTGATGTTTGTTTATGGGTCATATGTTTCGCAAATATTTTCTTCCAGCTTGTAGCATAATATATTTCATTCTCTTTTTGAGGTTTTCAATAAATAGTTTTAATTTAAATGTATTCACATTTACCCATCTCTTCTATTATTATTGTGCTATAATTAAGAATCTTTCAGCCATATGTGGTGGCACATATCTGTAATCCCAGCACTCTGGTATGCTGAGGCAGGGGGATTATAAATTTGGGCAATTTGGCAAAACCTTGCCTCAAAAATTAAAAAAACAGCAAAGGGGCTAACAGTGTAACCCAGTACAAAGGCCCTTAGTTCCATCCCCAGTACTACAAAGAAAAGAAAAGAATCTGAGCTTCCATTTTGTAGAATGCACATTGTGGGATTTTCCAGCTTTCATTAATACATAACCCAATCTCTCATAGTAAATCCCTATCTATCTATCTATCTATCTATCTATCTATCTATCTATCTATCATCTATCTCTATCCATCCAATTGGTTCCATTTCTCTAAAGAATCGTGAATAAGCCAGGTACATGCCTATAATCCCCGTACTCTTGGAGACGTAGGCAGGAGGATCACAAGTTAAAGCCCACACGGGGCAATTTAGCAACTTAGTGAGCCCATGACTCAAAATAAAAAGAATAAAAAGAATTGGAGATATAGCTCAGTTGGAAGGTTCTGGGTTTAGTCTCTAATACCACTAAACAAATAAACAAATGAATAAATAATCCTGGATAAAATAGTTCCTTATTTTAAAATTTGGATTCAAATTCTGTAATTAATCCCTAGATATGGTGCTAGGTAGAAATCACATTTCTTTTTTTTCTACATTGATAATCAGAGTTCCTGAAATTTTTTTTAATTTCTCCTACTTATTCCCACCAGTCTGCATTTCCAACTCTTTTTTATATATCAGGTGGTATTTATACATTGATCTGTTTCTAAGATCAGTGTTTTATCCCATGAGTTTACTTGTCTACCCTAGGCTAGTATTACAATACTGCAACTACTATAGATATGTTCTTACTATTGGTGCCTAATAGGGATGTTCTCTGATAACAGCTTTTCAGGAGCCTGTTGACTAATTTAGGACTTTCCTTTCCCAGACATATATATTTTAGATTCAGTTTATTGGTTCTTTAGGGTTTGGTTGGAGTGTGTTGAAATTATTTCTCAATTTGAAAATTCGAATCTTTATGATATACGTAGTATCCTGTTTCATGAATGTGGTATTTTTTCAATTATTCAAATTGTTTTTAAGGCTCTGAGTAAAATATTAATTTTCTTCATAAATGCTTTGATCATGTTTATTGGATTTGTTCCAGTCATTTATATTTTTGTTGCAATTATAAATGTTCTCTTTTTAAACATTACATATTCTGTGTGTGTAATTTTTTTTTAATTGATATTGAGGCAGAAGACTAGGGCATGGTAGGCTGGTTGGAAGACAGGATGTAACCTGTCAGTTATAAAGATCTGGAACAGAGGAGGTGACAACGGCATGTGACCTGTCAATCATGACCAGGATGTGTGGGCAGAACAACTGCCAATGGGTTAAATCTAGGAGAGTATAAAGGATGGTGCCCATGGACTTTGCAGCCACTGTGACCTTCATGTTTTGGCTGTCTTCCTGTTTCTGCTGTGGCCCATCCTGCATGCAGAACATATCTTTGCTTTCCTTGCCTTCTTTGCTTTTCTCTTTTCTTCACTCTTTCTCTTTGTTTCCTTTACTTTAAATAAAAGTTGTGTTTACTTGTTCATGGATTGTCCCAGCCAATTCTTTGGGCAGGACAGACAGAGACTAGAAACACTGGACACCTCACTATCAGGGAACAGTATCATCTTACATGTAGCAATATTTTGCATCCTTATTTTTAATGTTGTTTATTTGGTTTGCATATAGATCGTTTGTGGTTTTCTTTTTCTTTTTTTCTTTCTTTTTTCCTCCAATACTAGGTGTGGAATTCAGGGCCTTCACATATAGCTACTCCTTCAGTTCTCCTTTGTATTTCAAGACAGGCTCTTGCTAAGTTAATAAATTGCTTACACTGGGCTCAAACTTGGGATCCTCCTGTCTCAGCATCTCAGAGTGCTGGGATTACGAGCCTGTGCCACCATGCCTGCCTTCTTTGGTGTTTTTCATGTAGATAATCATCATTTTCTTAGAAATGTTATCATTTACTCCTTTCTTTCTTAAGCCTTCTTTTCCCATTTCTTTTTCTTATCCTATTGAGCTGGCTGGGACCTCCAGTACTTTCATATGGAGTTTGGAAATATGCGGTCCTTCTCAGAGCACTTTATTGACAAGAATAAATACATCAATATGTGACACAGTGTGATGAGTTATGGTAATAGTTTGTATAAAATACATGGAAACTAAGTAAAGCAACATTTAGTTTCTTCTTTATGGGTAAGAGTCAAGCCTAGCCATGTGTGTATCATGTAAGTAAAAATTACAATTTAAAGGCCTGGGGAATGGTTTAGTGGTAAAGTGCTTGCCTAGCATATGTGAGGCCCTGGGTTCCATCAATAACACCATAAAAAAGTGTAAATTAATCTTTTACTGTAAGCACTCATAACATCTATTGAACATGTATTTATAGCACCCTTACCTGGCATTGTCCCAGGCTCTACAAATGCAATACAATATAGTATAAACACTGTTCCTGCTCTCAGTTATTAACTGGGTGACAGGAGCAGGCTGTCTATTTCAAGAGTAGAACATTTTTGGGTCAACTGGATTTTCCAAGAAAATAACCAACATATGGAATGCATATGTGACCCGTGATGGATGCCCTGAAAAAAGTACACAGGTTTAAATTTTGATCATACCGATTTACAATCTACATTTTAGAAATTCTTAACCACTATTCCTAGTTTTGTCAAGGAAAAAAATAGTAAAATATATTTTCTTCCAATGGACAGAATTTAACCATGTAATAGTTTACCTGTAATGCCACTGAGGCAGCATGTTTGTGTATGTACTGACTATCCTGAGCATCACTTGGGCAGATGTCATTTCAACCAGTCAATTCTTGTACTGAAATAAATTTTATAAAATTGTTGTTTTCATATTTTCTATTATATTACCTTCTAAAATTAATGAAACAATGTGCAATATTTGGTCATCATGTATTTAAATAATTGGATTTGTAAGTGGTTTAAGCATGTGAAAAAAATCCCCTTCCCACAATTTCATATTCCTTGCCTTAATTTCTGTTCTTTTAATAATAGTGTAAGATTCCACACCAACATAGCCATTCTCTCACTTGTATTGTCTGTCTCTCTCTTAAAAACCATTACACAGAGGCTGGGGATTTAGCTCAGTGGCAAAAGTGCCTGCCTGGCAAACGCAAGGTCGTGAGTTCGGTTCCCGGTATCGGAGAAAAACAAACAAAAAAACAAACAAACAAAAAAAAAAAAAACCATTACACAAAACTGGACATAATCCCCAAAGTGAGACATGACCAGTGTAGAAAGGATGGGGTTTGTCATCAGCTGTTTGTACAAGCTAGAAATATCCCTTTCATGCCCAAGTAAATTTACATTGCTTCATTTTGGACCTCCAACCTACTGTTATATATTTCAGGAAATCGGGTCTCAGCTTACTATAAATGAGAATTTTGATTCAGAGTTTATGAGGTTCTGTCAGTCCTATACTTATCATTAGCTCTTTGGTTATGTTTTCAACATTTCTTTTCATTATAAATGACAGAAAACCCAATTTAAGTATCCTTATACAAGTAAAAGAACAAACAAACAAAACTAAGAAAATTTACTGAATGACTCACTAAATCATAAGTGGTTAGTCAAATATTGAAAAATCAAAGGGTATTTGGACTTCAAATACATCTACATTTCAGGGTCTCCCAGTTTTCAGGATTGCTCTTCCACCATTTTGAGGTCTTATTTTCCTCATGATAGCTCCATTCCCTTGCAACACACCCTCTAAGAGAACAAGATGGCTACTTACTCTTTCAGGCCAGCCTCCCATCCTCTCAGCAACCAGAGGACTTTATTCTCCCCTCAGAAATCACAGGGTGAAATCTGATTGGCTCTGGATGGATCACATGTTCCTCCGCGACCTAAGGGAGGATGCACCACTCTGGCCCAGCCCCTACCATGTGTCTGTCTGTGAAGCTAGAGGTTCAATTAGCTCAACCTCACCCCCTTGGACTGAAAACCAGGGAAGGGCAGTTTTCCAAAGGAAAAAATAGGGCTCTGTTACCAAAGGAGAAATCAATGTTAGCTTATCAACAAAAACAGACGTCCGTGTCAGCTCTAAATTTTAAATATATTAATCCCTGTTGAGCCCATTTTTCTATTTCTGATGTTAATGTCTTCAGTAGCTCTCTCTCTCTCTCTCTGTCTATCTTTGGTTCTGGTTAAATCACTTCATCTCTTTGAATTAATTTACTCATTGTGAAATGAAGGAGAGAAGAAGAAATGATCACTAAAGCTATTTCCACTCTTAATTCTTTCATTTTGTGATATATGTGTTAAATAAGTGGAGGAAAACAAGACTTTAAAAT
This sequence comes from Chinchilla lanigera, assembly GCF_000276665.1. Lineage (NCBI taxonomy): Eukaryota > Metazoa > Chordata > Mammalia > Rodentia > Chinchillidae > Chinchilla > Chinchilla lanigera. The sequence goes on along the minus strand of NW_004955483.1, from coordinate 6,253,410 downwards.
GTATGATCAATTAAAAGCAATGACAAAATTAAAACTCCTGTGGCTGGGAGGTTTGTTAAGTATATCAGCTCCTTGGGAATCTAAATTAAATTCTAGCAATCGCCACTCAGTACTAGTGATCAATTAACGTGCAAGTATTCTTAAAATGGAAAAAGGCTTTGGGGAAGTTTTCAAGAGATGAATTCTTGTTTTGTATTTGCCAATGATCATCAAAAATGGAAAAGCACTTGGGAATCTAAAGAAATAGTTTTAATTAATATTTTTAATAGTTTTAATTTCTCTCTCTCTCTCTCTCCCTCTTTCTTCCTCACAGCGCTGGGACCTCGTGCATGGCACAAGGCAAACATGTTACCCTTGAGCTACATTTTCAGTCCAACCCAGATTTCAAAAAAGATACTCAGGAAAGATTGAAGAGAAGGAAAAAACAAGTTCAAGCAAAACAAGTAAAGAAAGATTGGTCTATAAGACATTCTCTTAATATCACAGACGTATGAAGGAAATTATGTTAGATAACAGCTAACATTCAAAAACATTACCCACTACCTGGTTGTGTCATCTTGACAGCTCTCAAGCAAGTTTTCATCAGTATTAGAGAGCAAATCCAGGCCTTGCACATGCTAGGCAAATGCCCTACCACTCGCCTGTGTCCTCAGCCCTATGAACACTTTTGTAAACTGTAAAGCTCTGTATAACTCAATATTCATGCGGAGGAGCCCTGTTGAAGTTCAGGTAGTGCACCGCACAATGGGCTATGTGTATGCAGGCACCATTTCCTTCACAGACATCGGAGATTTATGTATCTGGTGCAACAGTTATCAGGTTGATGGCAACAAAAGGCCTCATACAACAAAATCACTGCATTGCAACCATTTCCAATAGGAGCTGGCTTGAAAACAGAGAGATTTTTTTCTTTCTTATTTTCACGAATTCACCTTAGTAAGCTAGTAGGGTCCCTGTGGTCATTTTTTCCAGCTAACTCCAAAACACAGAATACACTAGTACACAAATACTATACAGAATTGGGTTTGTAATGATCATAGCTCTGCAAACAGAATAGACAGAGGGATCCCCCTGTTCCTTGAGGCATTCAAGCAAAGGGTGCTGTCATTAGTGAAGGATATTATACTAAATGCCTGAATCAAGTAAAAAGTTCAAATTGATTATCTCTAGAAGAGAGTTAATGTTTACTCAACACTGAATATGTGCTAGGTAATCCTTCTAGATGCTTCACACACAGCAATCTCACTGAATCCTGATGACAGTCCTTTGAAGCTCAGGTTTTGCATCCCCACTTGATGGATGAAAGATTAAGCAGCTTGCCAAAATTCACATAAAGCCAGTTATGTGGCAGCAAATTGACTGTCAGACTCTGTTTCTTACAGCCACTATAAAAGATTACCACAAACTGAATAACAATTTAATGACATAGAATCTGACAATTCTGTAGGTCAAAAGTCTGAAGCGAGTTTCACTGGATTGAGGTTAAAGGATCTGTTCCTGTCTGGTGAATGTGGTTTTTGCCTTTCTATCTTCTAGAAGCTGCCTGCAATCCTTGCCTCATAGTCTCCTCCATCTTCAAAGTCAAAAATGGCCGACCAAGTCTTTCTCACATCTTATCACTCCAACACTGACTCTTCTGCCTCGTTCTTCCATCTTTTAAGGACCTCAGTGATTATATCAGATCCACTGAGTAATATCCCCCATTGCAGACCAGCTGATTAATAATCTTCATTCTCTCTGCTACCTTCATCCTCCCTTGCCAGGTAAACTTACATACTCACAGGTTCCAGAGATTAGAATGTGGATCCCCAGAATCTATTGTTTGATCTACACAGACTCTAAAGCCTGTGTTCTTTTCTTTATCTCATACTCCCTTCTCACCATACCTCTTAAGTCCTTGCCAATTCTAAGTGAAGATTATGGAGAGAAAAATAGAAGACAATGTCCCTGTTCTTAAGGAGCTTCCAGTGAAGCTGGCAGCAAAGCCAGTGCTCAACATAGGCAAGTAAGCAAACAGACCCATATCCAAACCACAGCTGCCACTCGGTTTACAAAATCTTTGGCTGTGGAAACTTCACATAGTTATGCACCACTTGATATGCTTATATTCTGAAAAATGTGTCATGAGGTGATTGGTCACTATGCAAGCATCAGGGAGTGTCCTTAGGCAAACTAAGATGACTATACTGTCAGTGGGCAATGTGAAGTTATATGTATGGTCCATCATTAACAAAAACATTATACAATTCACAATGGCATAATTCTTAGTCCTATCACTGCTATAATCGTAAAGACAGTAACTTTTTTTAGGTACTTGGGATTGAACTCAGGACATTTACACTGAGCTGTATCCCCAGTCCTCTTTGTTTTTAAAACAGGGTCTCACTAATTCCTTAAATTGCCCAGGTGGAGCTAAAACTTACAACCCTCCTACCTCAGCCTCCCAGAGTGCTAGAATCACAAGTGTGTGCCACCATGCCAAGAAAGTAACTTCCTAACTTTGTGAACACAAAGGGCACAGAACTGATTTGAGGGCCAGGGGGCAGAGAGAAATGGTTCCCCCAAGCAAGAAGAAGCAGGTGCTGAGGGGCAGCGGCAGGGTGAAGTCACACAGGCAGGAAGGTCCTGGGAAGGTGGCTGAAAGAAGACAGCAGAGGCCTCAGAGAGGGTCAGGTTGGAGCTGAGACGCTGTTGTGGAGCTTCCAACTGGAAGTCCTCAGGGTGCTTGCTGTGTTCTCTGGGCAGCAGCAAGGGTGGAAAAGGCCAGTCCTTAGAGACTGAGAAGCCGAATTCTCCACGAAGGCATGAGTACTATGAGGGTTTTCTTTTTCACTGACACATAATAGATGTACATAAAATAATCAAGAAACACATAAAAGAAAAAAAGAGGCCCATCTTACCCTTCCTTTTTGAATTGTTTCTCCCGTAGAATGCTCTTCTTTCCCTCTCGGCAACAACAAAAACCCTCTCCCACTGATTCACTGATTCTATTGATTTTTTGGTGTCAATTTCAATGATTTGTGCTCTGATTTTTATAATTTCCTTCTTTATATTAGCTTTTCATTTTGATGATTCTTGTTTTCTTGAACTTTAAGGTTCATTGTTAGGTTATTTAAGTGGATTTGCTGTTTTTGTGATGCGGACCTTTGCAGCTATAATCTTCCTTCTTAAGACTGCTCTCATTCTGTCCCATAAATCCTGGTAGGTTGTACTGGCAGTATCACTTAATTATCTAGAAACTGTCTTCTTTCTTTCTCTCTTTGTGTTTAGCTTATAGTTTAGTTTACTTTACTTTATAGTTCAGTTTATAGTTGAGTTTAGTTTATAGTTCAGTTTATAGTTGAGTTGAGTTTATAGTTCAGTTTATAGTTGAGTTTAGTTTATAGTTCAGTTTATAGTTGAGTTTAGTTTATAGTTCAGTTTACTTTTGTTTTGCTTTTTGAGACGTGGTCTTGCAATGTAGTTCAGGTTGGCCTTGAACTCACTATGTAGTCCAGGTTGGCCTCAAATTCATGCAGTTCCTTATGCCTCAGCCTCGTGAGTATTGGTATTACAGGTGTGTACCACCATACCCGGCTCATTTTTTTCTTGATTTCTTCTGTAAACCATTGTTTATTTAAAAGTGTATTGTTTAATTTCCACACATTTACATAATATCTGTAGTTTCTTTTTCATTGATTTCGAGTTTCACTGCATTATGATCTGATGATATGCGTGGTATACTTTCAGTTCTTTTCCATGTAAGCATGCTTTATTGGCTAGTATGTGGTCTATTTCGGAGAAAGTTCCTGTGCAGCTGAGAAGTGTTGTGCATTCTGTTGTTTGGTGGCCCACTTAGGAGACATCTATTAAACCCATTTTTTGACATATTGTATTCAGCTCTGATATTTCTTTGTTGATTTTTTTCTATTTGATCTTTTTTTTGAAAGTGAAGTATTGAGGTAGGTCCCCTTCCTATAGTTGTGTTTCCATTTATCTGGTCTTGTATATGTAGTAGCATGTGCTGTTGTTTGGTGGATATGTGTTGATAATTGTTATCTCTTCCTGTTGTGTTGGTCCCTTAAGCAATATCTAGTGAATTTCTTTACCTCTTTTAATCAGTTTTGGATTGAGGTCCATTTTGTCTGAATATGGGATAACTACACTTACTTTTTGGTGGGGTGCCTGTTGCTTGGAATGTTGTTTTCCATCATTCGATTTGTAGGTTTTTTTTTTTAACTTAAATGTGTTTCTTGTGTACAGCATACTGTTGGATTTTATTTCCCCTTCCATTTTGCCAGTCTGTGTCTTTTGATTGGAACTTTGAAACTATTCACACTGAGCATTATTATTGATAAGTATTGATGTATTCCTGAGATTGCCTTATTTTCCTTTTGCTGAGTTCCCAAACTTCTACTTAACTGCTTACTTTACTTGGTGTGTTCATTCTATTAGACTTTTTTTCTTTTTTGGTTTTTTTTTTTTTTTCTAGGATATTCTGAATTTTTGGAGTGCTGATTTGGTGGTCATGAATTTCTTTAAGTGCTCTTTATCATGAAAATAATTTATTTTTCCATCATATTTGAAAGATAGTATGCATGATATCTAAGGATGAATTGGAAACTCTTCTTTTAGGGCTTCAAAATCTTGAACCCAAGCCTTTCTATCCCTTAAGAATATTGAGAAGTCTGCTATAATTCTAATGGGTTTACCTTTCTAAATAATTTGTTGCTTTTCTCTAGCTCTTTTTAAGATACTATTTTTGTGTTGGGCTTGCAGGATTTTGAGTATGATGTGTCACAGATAAGTTTTTTTTTTCTTATCATGGCTATTTTGGGTTCTATATGCCTCACTTATTTGTGTATTAAATTATTTCCCCTTATTTGGAAAATTTTGTGCCATAATTTCAGTAAACTGGTTTTTCATATTATTTGTGTTACTTTTTTATGCTATTTGTGCTATCTTCTGATTTTCCACTCATTCCAACTAATCCAGAGTGCTCTTCTTTGTGTCATTTTTTTATGTTCTCTTTTTCTTTTTCAGGCATCTCTCATCAATTGGTCACCAACAACAGCCCTGTCTCCTAGTTCTGACACTCTGTCCTCACACAGGTTCCTTTGCTGTCCACACTTTTGACAGAATTTTTAACTGCTTTAATTTCTACTTGGAGCCTTTTTAAGGGTTTTGATTCTTTTTAGTGTTGCTCATTCGTGTTTTGCATCATTTTGTTTGTCTCTACTAGCTTTGTATTAATATATCTTATAGATTTGTTGATCATTTTGTTTATTTAGTACAATATCTATTCATTTATATCTTCTATAATCTTGCCAAATGCCTTGTTGGTCTGTTTTGTTGTCTCCTCTGACATCATTTCAAATAATTCAGGTGTGTAGCTTTTGGTTTCCTCACCTTTGATTCCCCTTGGATCAACTTTGGAGGTGTTGGGAGTTCTTGGAGTCATTTTGTTGGCTTGTCGTCTCATGTTTCTATTTTTTTGTGTGTGTGTTGAGGTTCGCAGATAAATTGTAGTGGGAAGTTTTGTTTGTAATATAGAGATCTATTTAGTTAATGTGTACTTTCCAGTGGTGTCTTCTGAATATGGCTAACTATTGGCCTTTACCTGTGTCCCAGAATCTAACAACCATCTTCGTTTGCTTGGGATAGGAGGTTGCAACAAGTTTGACTCAGTATCCAGTGCTTGAAAGATGGGTTACAGTCTTTTTACAGACCCCAAAACAATCAATATATTGGCATCCCAAGAGAACAAATTATTAGCAACAGCTATATTACCTTGGCTATAGCATTAAAATCAGCATCAATTATACCATCAAATACAAACTGATTATTGAAAAACCCTAAGAACCAATAATGTACCACACTTAACCATAGAGAAGAAATCTATAATTCTAGTATGAACACTAAGACAAACCAAGCGTTGGCCCACTATTGATCTATAGTGAACATCTACTAAATGAAGCAACTCTACCTTTACTAATAGTAGAACAGTATTCAACAGCAATAACATAGTTATCTAGCTATGTAGATTCATAAAGCTTATTAGTTACACTGGTGAATGGAGAAGGCAACCCAAGGATGACAAAAGCTAAATTTGAGAAATTAATCAATCAGATATGAAAAGGCAGAGAAAAAAATGAGATGTGGGTTCTTTTGAGGAGTAAAAGCAAATTAACAGTGTTAGAGAAATGTTGCAGGAAAGCATGAACAACAGAAAAGAAAAGAAAAATACAGGAAATGAAAGAGAAGAAGGAAGAGAAGAAAGTTGAAAGAGGACAATGAGAAAAGAAACTAAAAGAGGAGGAAGAGGGGAAAAAAACCCTAAATGCCCAAAATACCTGATGCAGGAAATATAAAAATAATAAAAATTTAAAAATAAAAAAGACTGAGTCGAAGAAAAACTTTCAGTGTTTTTAAATGAGTGGTTACTGTCCATGATCTTCAGTTTTGGGGTCCAGGAGTCATGCTTTTATCTGCTTAGCCTTGGGTCCTATGGGTTTTTGAGGATCCCTTCCTGTACCAGAGGACTCCTTGTCTGTTCACCCCAGACTGTGGTTACCATTCAAGGCAAGGTATGTCCTTATTCCTGCTGGTAAATGGGAAATGTGATCAATGCTCTGGTCTCTGCTAGATGTAGTCATGGGGCAGGGGTTCAAGTGGAACTTTGGAGTTAATGTTGACAGTCATGGGCTCTGCTTGCTCCCTTCTTTCCCCAGGCTTTATCTTCATCCAGGAGTAAGTCATTTGGTTAGTCTTTGCAGCTGCAACATCATACCAAAGAGAAGCAAAATGTGGAGCTGGCTTGGAGTTGGTGGATGGTCTTGCCCTTGTGGAGTGGGGGGCACATTATATGCCTAGCACGGACCTGCTTGCTCAAATTAGGGAGGGTCACTGAGCATCCAGAGTTGGCCTATAAAATCCTAGCTGTCCTAACTGGCTCCCTCCTATCTCAGACACTACGAGTATCACAATCATCCCAAGGGATGATTATTGCTGAAAATGTGGATTTGGATGAGGAGTGAGAATCTACATGTCAGACATTCTAAATCAGGACAGCTGAAGTTGAGGACCAGAAATCTTCATTGTAATCAAGATTCTCCAAGGGAATGAAATTGGGAGGTACTATAGCATATTTTCTTCACTGAGAAGTTGATAAACATAAACTCACACCTTATCATCAGGTGATGATGAATAGAATGAGGTGATAGTTGCTCCACGTAAACCACTTATTTCACATGCACAAGGCTCTGAACTCCATCCCCAGCAACACAAGCAAACAATAAAAAATAGGTAAAGAGCAATAAAACAGGACTGAGAGGAAGAAAGTGGGAGGAAAAAAATAATTGCTGATTTCTAGTGTCAGAGGACAAAATTACAACAATTTGGTTTAAGCATCTTGACTTTATTTTCAATTCTAGAATCAAATGATATTTTATTCCATAAAATAGAATAAGTGTCCCAAAGGGCTGAGCAGAGGAGGTTGATTTTATAGACAGAGAAGGGCTGAATAAAGCAGAAACAATGATATAGAAAGCAGATTAACTTTCACTGTAAGCTAGTGACAGCAACACAGAACAAGAGACTAGAGGTTAACACCAGGTTATTTCAGGTTGCCTTCATTGCATGAGGACTAAGGGAGAAGGAATTTCATTATTGTATCCATTGAAACTGGTTTGAGAAATTGACTTTTAACTCGCTAATCCAGATTTTTCAGAAAGTCAGGTAATCAGGTTAGTTTCAGCTTGGTAATGACAACAATTAGCATGAATAATTCCATTTTAATTTTTAACCAGATATTCTAGTAGAAACTTAAGAAAATAATCTCCTAAAGTTTTTATTAAAATTGGATGATGTGGCAGTGCTGACTGAAGTCTTACTGCAGAATTTTAAGAGACAGGAGAGATCATTGAGAAACAGGAGGATTTTGTTAGGTGACCCTGACTTAGTTGGACTTCTCTCTGAAAGACTGAGCCCTGAACAAAAGGAAGGCTCCAGTCTTATACATGTGGCTCCAGGTTTTATACATCTGTCTGGGAGCCAGCCTGTTCAGTGGTGTAAAAACAGTTAGGGTTACAAACAGGGCTATTCACATAGTGACAGTTTTGTAACCTTTTGAATCTTCTAGGTACAGGATGTCATAAACCTGGATGTTGCAGATATCACAGGCATTCTTATCAAGAACATAGCACAGGTCAGCCTTGAAGGAAAACAGATTCCTGAAAAACCAGGACATCACAGAACTCTGCCTGCAGAAATATAATTGCTAACCTTATCTGTAACAGAGAAATAGTTAGCAGTTGGGGTGTTGGGTATTTGAGGGGAACTGTTCAGTGATGGGAGGAGAGAAAAATCTGCTTTTCTTCAAGTCTCACTTTAGTCTTGAGAACATTAAAGGTGCTTGCTGCTGTCACTCTAAAAGGTAAGGTAAGGTATAGAGAGTATAAGAATACACAGTTTATTTGAGCCAAAGGAAACATGGCCATGCAAATAAAACACAAATTCTAGTTGCTTAAACTAAGTACTCTTAGCTGGACATGGTAAATGTAGTACTCAAGAGGCTAAGTCAGGAGGATTGAGAATTTGAGTCTAGTCTGGGCTACACAAGGAATTCAAGGCTAACCTGGATTGTATGATGATTTCCCATTTCAAAAACCAAATGTAAGTCCCCTTCCCCCAAAAAATGCTCCTAAAATAATATACAAGGCATCTCATTTTATAGATTAAGAAAGAAAAAACACCAAGAAGGAAGTTACAGCAAACTGTAACAATTGCATTGGTGTTCAAAATAGCTCAGGGTATAGACTGATCATTGTTCACTTATGTTAGACATTCCAGGTGAAATATAGTAACAAGAAGAAAAAAGGAATTCTCCAAGTTATTAGCTTCTTTAGTAGAGGCAGTACTGCTAAAAGGAACTAAGTTAAAATGGTTAAGGGTTAAATTAAGCAGATTATGAGACTCTGGAATCCAGGAGGGAAAGACAGTTGTCGCACAACCCATATCTACCAGCCTGAGAAAATTGCAAACCTGCTTTAGTCATGCCCTTATTAATAGACATTCTGGCCTCCCTACACTGTCTGCATTCAGACCTAAACTTTTTACCACAAACTATGTGATAAGCTGTTGAAGATAAGGAGAGAATTGTATTTTGTTCATTTAAATGGCATTCACTTAATCATCGCCTTCCGTTGCCATAGTAAGGCTATGTACTGACTGCAGTGTGAAGAAGTATTTGTAGCATTTAAAGGGCACAGATATTCCTTCAAACATATCCTTACCTATGCATGTGTAGCTGCTATTGTTTTTAGGCAAATTATTAGAAAAGTGGGGCTGGGGGACGAGGTCAGTGGTGGAGCATTTGCCTAGCAGATGCAAGGCCCTGGGTCCCATTGCTAGCACCAACCACATGGATACACATAGGATACAACTAAAAAGTTCTATTTGCTTGACCTCTTAATGTGGTTCAGGACTCAAAATCTCTTGATAAAGGCAGGAACGTTTTCATATATATGTATTTCACCACACTTACATAGTATATTTCAGTGTAGGTTGTAATAGGTGTGGTCAGGGCTATGCCCATGTCCCTCGTGTTCTCAAGCCACGTGAGAATTCTGTGGCTGGAAATCAATTCTTTTCACTTTTTGTGAACTTCCTCAAGAAATATAATTAGGCTATCTAATGCACAGAATTTGTTATATATCTTATAATGAACTAGAAAAGTGTGAAGGTTTCCAGCACAAAGAAGCAATACATGTTTAAGGAGCTAGAAATGATAATTGACCTATTTAAACATTATATGTTGTACACATGTGTCAGGATTTAACTAGCTCTCTCCACTTCTGGGTTCTTCTTCTGAGGTGGTGAAGGACACAACAGAACAGCAAGAAGAATTAGAAAGAACAGAGAAAAGCCCTTTATAGACGAGAGGGACTGGAGGACACCAAGGAAGCATCTCAGCCTAAAAGCTTGTATACAGCTCTTTGGCACATTCAAAAGGGCAGAGGACATGAACAACCGCAGGTCTGACATTGTTTGCTGCTGCTGCTTGCCAAGCCATCACCAGCAAGTTCCACTAGTTGTTTGTCTTTTGCACTCTAGTTTTCCTTAAGGCTTACGTCAGTTTGCCTTATTTTACTTAGTTTATTTAGGCTATTCAGGCCTTTTCCTTTTGTCTCTTTATTTTTTTGTCTCAAAATTATCACATTTTGCTACTTAAATATGTATAATTATGTGTCAAATTAAAATACAGGGAAGAAGGAAGAGGGCAACATACAATCAGGTAGCATTTCACAGTCTTTTAGGAATTGAACTTGCAACACCGGGAAAATAACAACTTAGTGAAGACAAAAGGAAGGAAAGCTCCAGAAATTTAAGAAGGGGTACAGGAAAACTAAACATCACAGAGAAATTGGAGAAACTGAAGAAGATGCTGGGAAAAGAAGAAAGCAGTCTGGAACATTAAGCCCAGATCCTTAGGAGGAGGACTTGTCTCTGCAAACATAAGTAAGTCTAGAGCTGGCAGGAAACCCCAGCAAGAAATAACAGACTGGGTTGACTGTGTCAGCCCCAAGGAAAGCCTAGAGTGACTGCAAAGCATGATAGTTAGCCATGCCTGGAGTGTGTCACTGAAAAGCAGAATCTAACTAAAGAGACCTCCATATTGGCAATAAATTCTTTCCACTACTATCACCAGCAAGCCTCAGCATGCGTGCGCGCGCGCACACACACACACACACACACACACACACACACACACACACGAGAAGACAAAGCAACAAAATGACTCCATAAACTTCTAACTCCCCCAAGGCTGATCCCCCAAGACCAAACAAAACAAAACAAAACAAAAAAAACCAGATCAATAAGGTGCTCAGTGAGCTCAAAGAAGATATCATTAAATAGATAATTGTACCAAACAGAAATCTAGAAGGTAAAAATTGCTATTGAAATTGTGGGCAGGGCTGGGGATTTAGCTCAGCGGCAAAGCACCTGCCTGGCAAGCACAAGGTCATGAGTTCGAATCCTGGTACCGTGAAAAAAGACAAAAAATAAAAAATAAAATAAAATAAATGATAAAGAAAGTGTGGGCAGCAGAAAGAGACCAACGTGAAGAAGGATTATAATCATCAGGAGATAAAGCTGTTGCAGGTGACCATATACTCAAAGATCATGGAAAAATAGATCCAACAGCTGCTAGATGATTTAAAAAGACTAATCTATGATTAATGGAATTAGTAAAAAGCAGAAGACAGCACAAATGGCATAAAGTCCTTTCTTACAAAAATTATAGCAGAAAACTTTCCAAGTATGGGGAAAGGATTGCACATACAGGCAAATGAGGCATATCTAAACCCAAATAGCTATGATCGGAAATAAACTTCACAACATGTCATAGTCAAGATCCCAGAAGTCTGACATAAGGACAGAATCTCAAAAGCTATTGCAAAAAAAGCAAAAACTCATTTCTAAAGGTAAACATATTCAAATTACAGCAAACTTTTCAACACAAACCATAAAGTCCAAGATAGCTTGTGGTCAAGTGTTTCAAGCCCTAGAGGAAAACAACTTTTAGCACAGACTAATAATTCCTCCAAAACTATCTTTAAAATTGATGAAGAAATAATATCTTTCCATGACAAAGAGCATTTTAAGAAGTTCATAACCACCAACCTAGCACTGCCAAAAAATTCTCAAGGATATTCTTGAGATAATGAGGCCAATGATGCCAAAAAGTCTAGTGGAATGAATACTCCAGGTATGGTAATCAGTTAAGACGGGGAGGCAACAACAGGAAAATACAGTGACAGGAATAAGTCATTACCTTTAGCAATAACTCTGAAAGTGAGTGGCCTCAAGTTCCCAGTCCAAAGATACAGACTGGCAGATTGGATCAAAAAACAACACACAATGTTATTCTGTATATAAGAAACATGTTTAATCCAAAAAGAAATTTATAGAATAAAAATCAAAGGATGGAAAATAATATTCCATGTAACAGGAGCCCTTAAAACAAGCGGAGTAGCTCTCCTATTTTCAGATAGGGTGGACTTCAAGCCAAAACTAATAAGAAGAGGCAAAGAAGGTCACTACATACTGGAGGAGGGAACAATTCAACAGGAAGAGGTGATGACTATAAATACATCTGCCCTGAATATTAGCACACCTAATTTCATTAAAGAAGTGGTACTGGACATAAAAGTCCAGAAAAACATCAACACAATAGTACTGGGGAACTTCAGTACTCCACTGTCACAAATAGCCCTGTCAATTAGACAATAAATCAATGAAGCAATAACAGAGTTGCAACCTTTGAACAAAGAAGTGGTACTGAACAAAGAGGATACAAACAGAATGCTACAAATTAGTTTAATAGTTATCTACAAACTGTCTTACCCAATAAGAGTTCACATTCTTCTCAGCATCACATGAAAGTTTCTCCAGAATAGACCACATACTAGCCAATAAACTATGCTTAGGTAAATACAAAAGAATAAAAATTATCCCATGCATATTATCACATCCTAGTGCAATGAAACTAGAAATTAATGGCAAAATAAACAACAGAAATTATGTGAATGCATGGAAATTAAACAATACACTCTTAAATAATCAGTGGATCACAGGAGAAATCAAGGAAAAAATGAGACAGCCTCTAAAACTAAATGATAATGCCAGTACAACATACCAGAATCTTGGGACACAATTAAAGCAGTCCTAGGAAGGAAGTTTATAGCTTTGAAAGTCCACATCAGAACAGCACAGCTATCCAAAATAAATAACCCAGTGATGCACCCCAAGGTCCTAGAAGCATACCAATGATTCAAATTTAAAGCTAGGATAAAGAAGAAAGTTATAAAGATCAGAGTAGAGGTTAATGAAATTGATACCAAAAGGTAACAGAAAATCAATTTATCAAAAATCTGGTACTTCAGGGAAAAAAAAATATACAAACCTTTCCACAATGTTACAAAAAGAAGGAAAAGACCCATGTCAATGCAATTAGAAACAAAAAAAGGTGAAACCACAACACATACCACAGAAACTGAGAAGATTATCAGTAACTACTTTGAAAGCCTGTACTCCAATAAATTGGAGAATCTAGAAGAAATAGATTCCTACATATGTATGAATTATAAAAAGTATACCACAAAGACATAAAAACCTTGCCTATTCAAATAAAAGGCAATGAAATTGAGGCACTAATGAAAAAAACAAAGCTACCAAAAAAAAAAATAAATAAATAAGCCCAGGACCTGATAGACACACCACTAAATTCTACAAGAACCTCAGGGAAGATCTAATGCCAATAGTCCTCAAACACGTTAATGAAATTGAAAGGGAAGAAGTATATTGCCAAATTCATTCCTGGAAGGTAAAATTACCTTGATTCCAAATCAGACAATATCTCAACCAAAAACGGTCAATCTACAGGCTAATCTCGTTAAGGAACATGAATGTAACCAATCCTCAACAAGATACTGGCAAACAGAATGCAACAAATCATTAAAAAGATCATACACCATGGCAAAGTAGGACTCATCCCAGATATGCAAATATGGTTCAATATATTCAAAGCAATAAATGTAATACATCATATAAACAGAAGCCAGGACAAAAATCACATGATCAGCCCAACAAATGCAGAGAAAATCCTCAACAAAACCCCACATCCATTCACAATAAGAACTGGAATAAAATAGGTAAAAAAGTGCCATATCTCAATGGGATAAAAGCCTTATGAAATGAGTGAAAAAGTGAAAGCTTTTCCTCTAAAATCAGGAAGACAAGGGTGTCCATTGTCACCATGCTTTAAACATGGCACTTTAAACTTTAACCAGAGCAGTCAAACCAGAAAAAGAAATAAAATGGGTACACATATATGTAGCTAAGAAGTCAAAATATCTTTTCTCACAGATGACTTGATCCTTTAAATTGAAGACTCCTATAATTAATAACCAAATTCATTAATGTAATAGGATATAAAAGCACACACAAAAATCAGTAGCAACCCTGTGTACCAATAATGAACTCCCTCAAAAAGAAATTAGAAAAACAATACCATTGAGAATAGCTTCAAGAAAATTTAAAATACTTAGATATTTACCTAAAGAAGGAAATGAAAGACCTCTATAATGAAACTATAGTATTCTGAAAAAAGAGATTGACGAGAACATCAGAAAATGGAAAGACATGCCCTGTTCTTGGATAGGCAGAACCAATATTGTTAAAATGGTCATACTTCCAAAAGCAATATACAGATTTAATGTGTTCCCAATTAAAATACAACATCATTACTCACAGAAGTATAATAAACAATCCTAAAATCCATATGGAAGCAGAAGAGGCTCAGAATAGCAAAAGCAATCCTAGGCAATAAGAATAAAACAAAAGGCATTGCAAGACCAGATTTCAAGTTATACTACAAAGCTACAGGGATAAAAACAGCATGGTACTGATACAAAAATAAGTACATGGATCAATTGTATGGAATAGAGTGTACAGAACAAACTCAGGCACATTGAGCCATCTGAACTTCGGCAAAGAGACCAAAAACTATAAGCTGGAGGAAAGATAACTTCTTTAACAAATGGTGCTAGGAAAACTGGGTATCCACATGCTGAAGGTTGAACCTCAAGCCATATCTCTCACAGTACACTAGACTAAAATCAAAATGGATGAAATATCTAAATATTAGAACAGAAACACCTAAGCTGCTGGATGATAAAATAAGAAAAGCCTTGAAGACATAAGCATGAGCAGGGACTTTCTGAACATAACAACAAAAACACAAGAAATAACATTAAGAATGAACAAATGAAATTAAATCAAATTTAAGAGCTGCTGCATAGCAAAGGAAATAACCAATAGAGTAAAGAGAAAACCTGTGAATGGGAAAAAATTTTGCCAGCTATTTGTCAGACAGAGGACTAATACCTAGAATATACAAAAATCTAAAAAATTTAGACTCTCTCAAAATAAATGATGCAATCAAAAAATAGACAACTGAAATTAATAGACACTTCCCAGAAGTACAGATGGCAAGCAAATACATGAAAAAATGTTCAACCTTGCTGGTCATTAGTAAAATGCAAATTAAAACAACATGGAGTTTTCATCTTACTCCAGAAAAATATGCTTATCATCAAGAAGTTAGATAATAAGAAATGCTGGCAAAGCCTCAGAGAAAAGGCAACACTTCTACATTGTTGGTCGGAATGTAAACTAGTACAATCACTGTCAAAATCAGTATGGAGGTTCTTTAAAAAACACTAAAAATAGATATTCCATTTGACCCAACTATATCCCTTCTAGGTATCTTCCCCGAAGAGTTAAATACATCATATTACAGTGATACATGCATACCCCCATTTATAGAAGCACAACTCATAATAGCTAAATCTTGGAAGTGACCTGTCTGTCAGTAGATGAATAGATAAAGATGAGATTGTGTGTTCACGGTGGTATGGCCATAGAAAAGATGAATGGATGAAGAAAATGTGGAATGTATATACAACAGGGCACTACTCTGCCATAAATAAGGGGAAATTTGAGTCATTTGTAGGCAAATGGGTACACATTGAGACAATAATGTCAAGTGAAATAAATCAGGCACACAAGTTTAAATATCACATTGTTTCTCTTACATCAGAATTCTAAAGTATAAATAAAAGATAATAATAGAAAACAGGGAGATAGGTCTTTTGTAAATTGACAGACAAAAGAGATGAAGAAAAGAAGGAAGGAAGGAAAGGAAGGAAGGAAGGAAGGAAGGAAGGAAGGAAGGAAGGAAGGAAGGCAGGCGAGGCAAAGGGGAAACAAAAAGAATTAAAATGTACTATGTATATGTACCAAGTCCCTATAATGAATATATTCATTATGTACTGTAAACATTACTAATAAAAAAATTTAAAAATCAGTTCCAGGTTCTGTAGTGAATGTCTATAACTTCAGCACTCTGAGATGTTGAGGCAGGAAGACTTCATGTTTGAGTGCAGCCTGGGCAAATTAGCAAGTTTGTGAAACTCTGCCTCAAAATACAAAATCAAAAGAGCTAGGACCTAGCCCAGTGTGAAGGGCCTTGGCTCAATCTCCTGTAGCAAAATAATAATAATAATAATTAATAAGAAGAAGAAGAAAAAGAGGAGGAGGAGGAGGAGGAAGAAGAAGTTAGAATGAAAGATTTGTTGAGCTACTTTTGCAAACCTAGGTAGGCTCCTCTATGTATTAGCTAGAGAGAATTGCTCTTCCTTTTCTCCTTTCACTATTTTAACTTTGATTCCATTGTTTATTTTCTTAGTCAATCCCACCTATTTTTCCCCCCACTTATTTTCTAAACCTTCAACCTTTGGGTCATTTATTCTCCAAGAGCAATTTCTGTGTAGGTGTCTTGCATTAAACCGAAGCTCACAGTGTTGGCTATAGCTAGGGAGCTTTATAGAAAATGCTGATGCCAGTGCTCTATTCCAGGCCAATTAAATAAAAGCCTCCTGGTATGATGCCCACCAAGACACAAGGTTTATTCTAAAAATCATATTGTGAAGGCAAAAGACCTCAAATAGCTAAAACAATTTTGAAAGAAGAATAAAGTGGAAGCAGCCATCCCACCTGCTCATAAGACTCACGTAGCTATGACAATGAATACAGTGTGGGAATGGTAAAGGGTCAGACACATAGACGGATGGGAGAAGAATTCAAAATCAAAAGCTAGACCCACACAAATGTTCCCATGGACGCTGGACTCAGGAGCAAGAGCAATTCATTTGAGAAATGAGCCTTTCCTCTTTTTTTTTCTTTTCCTCCTTCAGTACTGTGGATTGAACCTAAGCCTTTCATTGAGCTACATTCCCTGACATTTTTTGTGCTATTTTGAGACAGGGTTTTTAAGCCACTAAGTTTCCCTGGAGAGGCTTAAACTTGTGATCTTCCTGCCTCAGCCTCCCAGAGTGCTGGGATTGATTGCAGGTGTATGCCACTGTACCTGACTGAAATGAGTGTTTACAATGAGTGGTGCTGTGAACAGTTGAACTTGCAGGCAAGTAATGAAGCTCAGACTAGACCTCATATCTAGCGCAGAAACTGAATATGCATCACAAGCCTGCATACAAAATATAAAACTACTGATCCTGTAGAAAAAATCCTCAGTTTCTAGAGAACAACCCATTTTCACTCATAACACAAAATTGTGGGGTTTTCCACATCACCAATACAACTCTCCAGACACCAGCTGGGTGTCTAATAACTTGGTTCGGTTCTGTAGGTAAGAGTCTCCACCCGACAATACTGCCCCACATTAGATGCCAGTTGTTGCTGTATTTCTTTTTTTTGTTTTGATATCGGGAAGTGAACTCATGACCTCAGGCTTACCAGGCAAGCGCTTATGCCGCTAAGCTATATCCCCAGTGAGCTGCTGTATTTCTAACTAGCTATGAACCAGAGATTTCTCTGATCCCTTCCTCCAGATTGATAATTTATTAAAATGGCTCACCAACTTCTTATAAACTGAAACACTCACCTTATCACAAAGCAATTCTACACCTGGACATTTGTGCCCCATAAATGGAAACTTAGGTTCACATGCAAACCTGTACACACATGTTTGAAACAGCTGTATGGATAGCAGCTTCAAAACTGAAGTAGTCCCAACAGCTTTCAGTGGGTGTATGATTAAACAAACTCATACATTCATAACTTAGAATACTATGTAATAACTAAAAGGAACTGGTATTGATATGTGCCACAACTTGGATGGATTGCAGATAAATTTTGCTTACAGGAAAATGGAGTGTGACTCCATTCACACAAGATTCTTGAAATAACAAAATCACAGATTTAAAGGAAAGATTAATGGTTGCAAGGGATTAGCATGAAGGAGCATGTGAAGGCACAGTTCCATATGTTTTGGTGGAGGTGATTTGTTACTGCTTGTATCTAGATATCCCCCCAAGGCCTCATGCACGTGTGGGTGGGGCTTTTTTGAAGGGACTGGATCTAGGATGTGTGATACTGAGATTAACAATGTGTGATAACTAAACTGGCTTAGCATAGCTCTGAGTGTAGATAATGAAAGGCCCATGCTAGGTGTGGGTGGCACTAATCAATAGGCTTGTACCTTAGATGGACTATAAAGGGAGGCTTCCTGCTGTTGCTGGCTCCTTTTTATGTTTGTCCTGCCATGGACTGTTTCTCCTCTGCCATGCCCCTCTGCCATGCTGCCCTGCCTTTGAGCAAGCTGACTACGGACTGAAACTGCTACAAACTGTGAGCTCAAATGAAACTTTCCTCCTTGAACTTTGGATGTCAGGTATTTTAACCCAGCAACAAGAAAAGTAACCAAGACATGGTTATATGAATCTACATGTGTGGTAAAACTGCTTACAGCAAACTATGTGCACACACTCAAACATGAGCATATAGAAAACTGCTGAGATCTGAATAATCTCTGTGGACACTACCAAGACTACTTTCCTACAGTTGACCTCATGTTAGAGTTATGAAAGATTTTCACTGAGGGAAACTGGGTACAAAGGATTTCCTTTCAACTCTCTATAAACTGATTGTCTTGTAAGGAAGATTTATACTTTTCTTCCATTTATTTTTTTATTCAATCATTCATTTACATCCATTATGGACTCCCACCTATTTTACACTTTGCGTTCTAATCCAGTACTTTGTTGTTTAACTTACTGCACAGAATGTTACTAAAGCCCCAAAATGGTTATGAAGGATAGAGAGTGTGTTAGTCAGCTTTCTGTCTCTGTGACAAAATGCCTGAAGTGACTAACTTTTCTTTTCAGGGGATTGAACTCAGCCCCATGCATGTTAAGCAAACATTCTATGACTGAGATACATAGCTAGCCCACGAGGCAATTAACTTGTAAAGAGAAAAGTTTTATTTTGTTCCACAATTTTGGAGATTTCTGTCCAAGATAAATATCTTAGATCTCTGGTGCACATCATGGAGGAGCATGTGGAATGGCAAACTGCTAGCCTCATTAGCATGGAAGAAAAGAAAGGGAAGAAAAAGAACCCAGGGGTGCACAGTTCTCTTTGAGTGCACCCCTTCCCCACAATGAATAAAGGACTTCCCACTAACCTGATCTCCACCATCTCCCAATAATGCCTATACCTCTAACACACAGAGCTCCAAGAGACACTCAACATCCAAACCATGGCAGGGAAGAGGTATATGGGATATCCTAAAAAAGCATGGCCTGAGGCATACCTGAGCTCAAATACTGGGTGTACCACTCACCATGTAACTGCTTTATCAAGTTATTTGTACTAGTTTTTTACTTTTTTTTTTTTTTTTTTTGGTGGTTGGAGTGGTTGCTGAGGATTGAACCTAAGACCATGTGCGTGCTAAGAGCACACTTACCACTGAGCTATACCCCTAGTTATATTTGAACTTCTGAGGCTCAATTTCCTCCTAATTTAAGACTAGGGGGAGAATTAAGCAAGATAATGCACACAAAGAAATGCTTAGTATAATTTCTCTTATTAGAATCACTCAATCATGTGAAATAATCAAGAACATTCCACATCTACTTTGTTAATTTACTGATGTTATATCTGGTAGCTATCAGGAACCTCAAGCCTATGATATAATACACTGTACTGGGAAGACCTGCCAAGTCACAGAACATTAGTGGTGGACTAACCGCCTCACAGGAGATTCAGACAGCTTCTAATGTGCTTTCCCTTAACCCTCATCCTTTAGGGTAGAGTTTTCTGCAGCTAAATGCTACCCTCACATCAAAATCATACTGTGAGACAAAAGGATGACATATTATAATCAAAAGATGGTCAGATATCCTACTTCAGTATCTTACATTTGACCTTTTTTCCTATACATTTGGCTTTTCATTTTCTTATCTCTGAAAATCTGACATTTATGTGACATTTTACAAAGTGATAGGTTTCCACCAGTTTTGTGGTTCTGTTACCTTTCCTAGCACCTTTGAAAGGCATTCTTCAATACTGTGGTAGCACAATTACTTGAGAAGTAGCCAGTGGCCCACAGTGAGGGACCCCGCTCTGAGAGGACATTGTCTCACTGGCCTTTCTGCCCTGCCCCACCATGCACCTGCTTACAACACCATCAGTGAGCTTTCAGGGTGCTTCAGAGCAATTTTGCAGTTCCAAAATTCTCTGTCCTTCTACCACACAGTTTTTCTACCTCTGTTGATTGGTTGGCCATTCTTTCTTTATTGCCCTCTTTTTGTATGCGGTGTAATTTCCCCAGCAGTTAATCAAAACCATGGTATAAGAGTGGGTGTGCAGAATGACTTGATGACTTACAAAAATGATCAAGCCTTCAGAAATCCTGTGCAGGTGTTTTATTATGAGGCATTTCAAAAAGACAACAAAGAAGGGAGAAGAAAATAACAGGCTCTTAGTCACCACCATCCAGTTTTAACTATTGCTCCAATTTCTCCATGTTTACTTCAGACGTTTTGGAGGAAATAAAATACCACACATGTAGTTGAGGTCCTGTATATACCTTTTCCTGAAATTGCAGTTGTTGTTATTTTTATTTTAAAGCTTTAATCTTAAATACCTGGGTGAGCACAAGAGTCATAAATCTGAAAACAGCATTCAAAGGCAAAGTGAAATCCTTTTCATGGTCTATGAACTTTAATATAGCTAGTCATAGGGCCATTTTTTTTTCCTTCTCACTTAGGTTTTTTTCCCAAAGATCTAGAATGCTGTTATTAGTGTGCTATTAGGTTATGACAAAAGATCTAAGCTTGCTTTTGACTTTCTACCTGCTTTCATTCTAATTTCTTAAAGTTTAAAATACCCAAAGACATCATGGAGGTTTATATAACTGTACAGCTAAGACACTTGATTTTATATTTTATTTCCTCAGAGAGTAGCCATTCAGGGTTGTAAACTACCTAAATGCTAAAACAAACAGCAACAACAACGAAAAAAACCAGCAAAAAACAAGAACAATTACCTGTTGATGTTGCTTGTGCTCCATTGAACCTCATCCTATTCAACTCATTTTTATTCATTTTCACCACAATCTGAATGCTTAATTATCTACCAGTTCATTCAAATTTACGTAACTCAAAGTGAGACCAAAATAAATTTAATAGCAATGTGTTTTTGTTACTAACAAAATTATAGTGAACATCTGAATTTTTACATCCTATAAAACTGAAATGTCTAGAAGTTTAAAAGTTTTCCAAAGACCCATTTGGAAAGTCTAGAAAAGTCTAGTCCTATTAAGTTCACTAACTCAAATTATTCTTTGAGAAAGAGAGGACATCCAAATAGGAAAGAAAAATGGAATTGTCACTCTTGCTGATGACATGATCTTATGCAGTCAGGTCTCCATATCCCTGGGTTCCTATCCATGATTCAGACATGGATCAAAACATTTTTTAAAAAATATATATATGTATATATAAATTATTTCTAAGCTTGAGTCTGTACTAAACATACACACATTTTTATCATTTTTCTCTAAACAACAAAGTATAACAATTATTAACATTGTACTAGATATATGTAATTTAAGATGATTTAAAGTATTCAGGAAGATATACATAAGTTATTGGCAAATACCATCCCTTTTTAAAAAGTTTCACTGGGGATTAAACCCAGGACCCTCACAGAGTTACAGCTCTTTTTTCCCCCTCACTGGGCTCCAATCTGTGATTCTCCTGCCTCAGCCTACTAGGATACTGGGATAATAGGCATGTGCTCCCACACCTGGCTTATAACATGTTATTTTATTCAGAGTTTTAAGCAACCAGGGGTTTTGGTATCCATGGTGATCCTGGAACCAAGGTGGATCCCACAGAATTAGTAGAACTAATAAATGAATTCAGCAAAATTTCGGGATTCAAAATCAGCATACAGAATCAGCAGTGATTCTACATGCTAACAATGAACTACCTTAAATCAAGAAAATAGTCACAATAGCCACGAAGATAAAATACTTAATGAAAAATTTAACCAAGAGGTGAAAGATCTATAGACAGAAACCTATAAAATATTAATGAAAGAAATAAATGGAGATGAATACATGGAAAGATATCTCATGTTCATAGACCAAGAGTGAATATTGTTCAAATGTTCATACTACAGATTCAATGCAGCTCCACTAAAATTTCAATGACATTTTTCACAGAAATAGAAGAAGCAATCCTAAAATTAATATTGACTCGCGAAACAAAAACAAAAGCAAAATACAAACAAAAACAGCCAAGGCAGTCTTGAGCAAAAAGAACAAAGCTAGCAGTATCGCAGGATCTGATTTCAAACTATGTTACAAAGCTATGATAGTTAAAATAGCATAGTAATGGCATAAAGATAGACATGCATACCATTGGAACAGATCAGAGCACCCAGAAAAAAAATCTACGTATTTAATAAATGCCAATAGATTTTTGACAAAAGTTCTAAGAATGAACAATGGGATAAAGGATAATCTGTTCAATAAAGGATATTTAGGAAACTGGATAGCCTTATGCAAAAGAATGAGATTGGACCCTTATACCATGTGCAAAAATAAATTTAAATGGATTAAAGTCTTAAATGTAAGTCTTAAAATTATAAAACTGCTAGAAGAAAACAGGGGAAACTACACAACATTGACCTTACCAGTGGTGGGGAATCTATGACACTTGTGTTATTAGTTTTTCTTTTAAGATGAAAGATGTTGATATATGAGGGTTTTTTTTTTTTTTTGACACTTGTGTTATTAGTTTTTCTTTTAAGATGAAAGATGTTGATATATGAGGGTTTTTTTTTTTTTCTAAACTAAGCCTCAGTATTCTGATTTAATTGCAGTGTGGGCACTTTGCAATAAATAAGTGGATTTTGGGTTACTGTTTGGGCGCTCCTCTCTAAAAGTTCACCATCACTGTTCTAGGCAATACTTTGTTTGAATTTGACCCCCAAAATTTAAGCAACCAAAGCAAGAATAGACAAAAAGATTACAACACAGTGAAGAGTTTCTACACAGCAAAAAAAATGGACAGAATGAAGACACAAGCTATGACTTGGGAGAAAATATATGCAAGTCATACATCTGGTAATATCCAAAACATATAAACCCTAACAACTTAGCAAATAACCTGAGTCTAAAATGGGCAAAGGACCTGAATAAACATGGGTTAAAAAAGATTTACAAATGGCCAACAGGTATATGAAAAAGCCTCAATACCACAAATCGTTAGGGAAATGAACATTAAAACCATGATAAAGCATGTCCTCACATCTCTCAGAATGACTATTATCAAAAAGATAAAACACAAGTGTTGGCAAGGATGTAGGGAAAGTGAAACTTTTTTACACTATTAGTGGGAATATAAATCAATACACCCATTATGGAAAACTTTATGGAGGTTCCTCAGAAACTAAACATAGGGCTAAATGTGCAGCTTCATGGCTAGCATGCATCCACACCCTAGATTCAGTTCTCACCCCCAACACACACATAAAAAGTAGTATTACATATGATCCAGAAATCCTACTTCTAAGTATATATCCAAAGGATTTCAAATTCCTATGTTGAAGAGATATCTGCACTCCTGGGTTCATTACAGCGCTATTCACAACAACCAAGTTATAGAACCAATTTAGTGTTTATCAGTGGTTGACTTCATAATGAAAATGTGATACATCTGCACAATGGAATACAATTCAGTCTTAAAAAAGAAAGAAATTTTGTCATTTGCAACAACATGTATGAATCTAGAAGACATTATTCTTAGTTTTTAAAAAAGCCAGGCACAAAAAGACAAATACCACATGGTCTCACATATATGTGCGAGGTAAAACAAAGTCACAGAAGCAGAAAGTAGAACTGTGGTCACCAGTTTCTTGGTATAGGAAGAATGAAGTGTTGGTTAAAGACTACAGAGTTTCAGTTAGACAGAAAGAATAGATGTTTTTGAGATCTACAGCACATACTGGTGACCGTAGTTAATACAACTGTATTTAACAATTCAAAATTGCTGACAGTAAATTTCAAATGTGTTCAACCCAGAAAATAAGTATTTGAGGTGATGGATATGTTAATTAGCTTGATTTAATAATTTTACATTACATCTATCATACCATCACTTTGAATCTCATAAAACTATGCAGGTATAATTTGTTGATATGTAATACAATTTTTAAAAGACAAAATGATCCTGATAAAGCATGGCCTCTCTCTAAAAAGGAAATCACCATAAGCATGTAATCTCTTTCCCCACCTAGAGGTCAAAGAGTAAAACAATCTCTCCAAGATACTTCCTTCCCAGCATTGTTAAATCTTCTAAACTGTATAAAATATACTATTTACCTCCATACTGTAATTCCCATAACACTTTTTCTTTTCATTTGTTATTGCAGTCTATCTTAAATTGTAGTTATTTGTGGAGAAGTCCCATCCCCTTTCAGTCGTGGGGTATCTGAGAGACAGGTCTGTATCTCACCCTTCCCACGCCTACCCTTTATTTTTATCTTCCATAGCCCCAAACTCGAAGTTTTGCACTGAGGAAAATGAAGGAAAGAAAGATTGGATGGACAAACGCTAATCTGAAGATAGATCCTCAGTCTTCCCTATTTGTTCTTGGTTGTTTAAGAAAGCATGGCAATCATGAGAAGATGTATTTGGCAGGGGGATGAGGCAAAGTGGGGGAGACACATGGAAAGAATATGACCTTGGAGACCTCATTCTTGCATTTTCCAAGTCTAGTTCCACCACTCACTAGTCAAGAAATCTTTGGTAAATGGATTACTTTTTCTTAGCCTTGTTTGCCTTTTCTCTTACGTAAAGATAACAATACCTGTCTTGCCAAGGTGGCTGAACATTATGTTATATGACCCAAGAGAAAGTGCTTTGCTTTTATAACAGGTAAAAAACAACTATGATGATTGTTCCTGAGAAAAGAAAGTACTTGCTCAGAGAAAGAAGGAAAATCCAGAATTCCCAGCCTGGCTCTACCACAAGCTGGACCTGATATACAACTATGAGTGAGTCACTTACCCTCTCTGGGTCTCCCTTTTCCCATTAGCAAATCTGAAAAGTTGTGTGTATGATCTTTGCGGACTTCTCCAGCTCTGTGATTTAGAAAATAAATGTTTAACATATCAGTGCAGCGTCATTGTATGTTGAGGTGGAAGAAATCCATAATTACTCTTTTTCTTTTATAATAGCAGCACAGTGGACAAACTTACAGCTACCACTACTTCTGAGTATTGTTTCACTCTATAGAAAACAAGAATCCAATTTTTTAAAAATCTACCCATCACTCAGAGAAAAGTACTTCGTTGCCTTTATATACGATACCAGTCATTAAACATGTCTTCAATATACTTTTGCTGAATGAATGAATGAATGAATAATGCTTTAGTAAATGTTTGCAAAAGTTCCAAGAGTAATAATTCACCTTCCTTCTAGGTTGGATTCTTTATAGACAGCTAGCTTAGCTTTTTTTTTCCTACCAAAATTGGCTTGAGTCACTGATATGATTCATAACTTTGAAAAACAGGTTGAACCTGAAATTACCCTGGCAGGAAATGAGCTAAGGAGCACAGATCAAGGGAAAAGAAGAGGGCTTCTGTCAAAAAAAATAAAAGATAATTCCCCATTTCATTTTCTAGTTCCTGATATAAAATGAGGAAATGTCAACAAGCAGCTCTAGGCTTCTGTCTCTGATTATGTTGGTTGAAATAGTAAAAGCAAATGTAAAGTACAGAGCAATTAAATCCCCAGGATTCCAAAGGCACATTTTTCAGGTGTGGCTGTCCTCCACACCCCGCCCCCAAATGAGTCACCCACGGAGGTTCACAGAGGAGGATGAGTTGACATTTCCTGGGTGGGCGAGAAAGGTGCCTGCCAGGCTTCAAAGGAATCGGGTCAGGCCTTGACCCACACGCAGAAAAATCATCAACGTCAGATGGAGACAGGCTGAAATGATTTTCAGAGGGGAGAAGATGATCCAGCACAGCCAGCTCTGCTGGTAGCCTTTAAAAATGGGGCAAAGTGACAGGCAGCATGGGGAGGGGGCACCTGACCATGGAAGAAAGCGAAGACATGTTTGAAGAAGGATCCCCAAAGGTAAGAAAGAGAGTGGTTTCATTTCCTTCTTCTCCATATTCTCTCTGTAACCCGAGCTTCCAGTAATATCTGACATATTGTTAGGAAGGCACTTTACATTTTCCTGAGCTATTTTCCCATGGATAAAGGCATCACATGATCTGATTGGTTGGTTCATCAGTCCATAAAATAATCAATCTAGGAAAGTCAGAAGATACTCGGGTAAAATAGAATACAAGTCAACAAGAGGGGCTGATTCCAGACCTCAGTTAATACAAGGACGTTTCCTGGTGCCTACCTTTCGGCATGGGTAAGGAGGTCTCCTCCCTGGTACTGAGGCTTGAGGGAGCTCACTCTCAGCCCTCTAGCCAT
This sequence comes from Chinchilla lanigera, assembly GCF_000276665.1. Lineage (NCBI taxonomy): Eukaryota > Metazoa > Chordata > Mammalia > Rodentia > Chinchillidae > Chinchilla > Chinchilla lanigera. Next base: position 6,227,000 of record NW_004955483.1, on the reverse strand, counting down.
ACCTGAAGGGCAAACCTGTTTGGAGCTCCTGCCCTCATTCTAGATTATACTTCAGGTACTCAAAAATTCCCTTCTCAAATGACCCCAAGTCCTCTTGCAGGCCTGCATTAGTCCCCTCTTTGGAAATGGCAGACAGAACAGCTAGAGTGCCCATCTCACCCTGTGATGGATGAACAGCTGTTGGGAAGTGGTGGAAGATGGATAGATCTTGTGTGTGCAAGGGTAGGGTGTGCCCACATGTCCCACATCCCCCAAGGTCTCTACAGCATGTGTTGGAACCCATGGTAAGAAGAGTGGGGCTAGACGTGGGGTGAGGACTAGGGCAGCATCTTCATATTATCACGTGTCAGTGGATAGATAGATAGATAGATAGATAGATAGATAGATAGATAGAGCAAAATAGAAGATAGATAAATGGGAAGTAAGGAGATCTTTTTCAAATGGATGAGAGAATAAGAGATAAAGGGAGGAAGAAAGAAGGGGAGAGAAAAGGGATGAAAAAAGAAAAGAATTGAAGGGGAAAAGTGATGAAAATAAAGCTCTTGCAAATGAGAAGGGGACCAAGAGTGGGAAGGAGAAAGGAGGAGGGGAGGGGAAGGGGAAGGGAGTGGTAAAAAAGAGAAAAAATTAAGATGTATTATGTACATACACCAAGTCCCCACAATAACTGTAATCATTCTGTATGGCAAACATGTGCTAGTAAAATGATAAACAAATAAAAACATTAAGTAATCTGTGAATTCTAAACTGGACCATGCCTTCCAAGTACACTGAAAATGTTTTTGTCAATGTAAGGGGAAAGATTACACTTTGTTTAACAAGTCATTAGTTTGGTTTATGATTTTCAGACCTATGTCACATGAGCCTCCATTTTACTCCTGCCTGGACCCTGACTATTTCAGAAGTGGGGAGGACACATCACACATTTCTGACCAAGACTGGTTATTTACTGGTTTGATGGTGACAAAGTGATCCGAGTATGGTCAGTAGTGAAGGACTGTTTATTTGCTACATAACAACTTTTCTATCAAACAGATTGTTATGGTCTATATCCTAGACCAATATTTAACCTAGTATCAATAGGGAAAAGGGGTTATAGTTTTGGGTATAAAGGAAAATGAAGGTGACAGGTTGGATTACCATTTCAGGAAGTCACTCTAGTGACAGCTTCTCCTTTTATTTAAATTTCTAGACACTCTTCTTAAGTATCTTCATTAAAAGGTTTGATGAAGTTGAATATTTAACAAATTAATGAATTTTCTATATCTGAGTTTGTTTGAAAGAACACTATCAAAATATTTAAACAACTTTAATTCTAAAAATATTTTAACACATCTCAAAATGTGCGCTACTTATTACTATAGCAACAATCCTAAGCTGCTAAACTCACTCGTCTTGGTGCTCTACAAATCATCAAAGTATCAAGTTGACACCAAAGTCTTGTTAAATGCACACAGACATGGTGCTGTACAGAATTCTGCTTTGCGGTCTGGCTGTAACACTGGGAAGGGGTCTGGTTGCCAGGGAACCACATGGTCAAAGCCTATGACTTGTACTCTGGTCTGGACCACAACCACAGAAGACAGTATCCCGCACAATGCCAGTTCCCATCTATAAAAGTGTTTTGAAAGTTTGTGTTTAAAAGAACCAGAATACCTATTCCTTTCCTTAGCCTTACAAGACATACTTACTTAGGCTTTGTGGGTTCAATGAACCCTTCTGAGTTAGGCACCGTACTCTATGGTCTTATTGGTTGGGTCCTGCAAGGCATCGTGGTAAAAGAACATACTAAAAGGAATATGAGTTCACTCACTACCAGATGAGACTCCACAAATCAAGACTGTTCTTCCTCAGTGATAAACATCCTAGCCCAATCCACAGTCTCCACAAGCAGGGACCACTCTCATCCTTAAGGAATACATGTATACCAGGTGTCACCACAGGTGCATGCAGGCCAATGTTGTCCCTCACCCTGACCCCTACCAGGCATCATTGATTTCACCACCACTGGCTCTTTTTGCTCTTTACAGCATTCATTCCTTCAGGAAGCTGAGAAAAAGGGTCATCTAGCCACTGCAGATCCTGGATGATGAGTCAAGGCAACATCCATTCATCCATCCATCCATCATCCGTCCATCCATCCAGAAGGGTTGGAACATTTTGTTAATGTTCTCTGTTTAGCGGGGTATCATTTCAACTCCTCCAGGATACTCTCAGCATTGTATAAGACTCTTATCAAAATATTCATCTGTTTGTCTTTGTGTTTATTCACAAACACTGTGAGGTCAGCAATTGTAGCTACTTTGCAAATGACAAGTGAAATGAGCCTGCCACTTTGTGAGGGCTGTATAAATATTCCTTAAACTGAATTGAACCTCAAAAGTATAGGATAGGTCTGGGCATACATCTCACTTATAAATCATTTGGTAGACCTTGGTTCATTCTCCAAGGCTACACACACACACACACACACACACACACACACACATACAATTTTTTGTATGTATGTATGTTTAGGACAACAGCTGCTCGGGCATCTTTTTGACACGATGGCCAATGTCTACTTGCCTTCTTTTCAGTCCTCACTTGCCTTCCTAGTCCAACAATCTCATTGTGGTCAATGAGAAATCCCTTTATCACCTATCACTAACTTTGTTCTCCAGGTCTGGGCTCCCAGAGACTATGCAAGCTATTCTGGATGGTTAGGCTCCAAGCTATTCTTGGTGGCTATGATTTTAATACAGGTAGAGATTAGGGACATGAACAGGAAAGGAGGAGGAAGCACACTTCTGTTTCAGTATAGGAAGGAACTTAGCACATGTTACTTGCTCTGGAAGCCATTATTTTAATTGTAAGGGCTTTAGCTTTCCATGGCCCGATGGCGTTCCCTCACCTATCTGTGTCAGGCAAATGGAATCAGGAAAATTGAATATTGTAGAAGTTGAACAAAAGAATAGGACATGGAGGAAGGATGTTTATGTGTTCATTCTTAACTTCTATTCTGATGAAGTCATAATTAACTAAATTATAACTTTTTATCCTCTAATTCTACCTTTCCTTCTGGCATTTGGATTTGCAGGTGATATTATCCCAAACACTTCTTATGAAAGGAATGTGACCCGCCATGGCAAGTCAAATGGCCATCTTTGCCATTTGCAGAATTGTCATGACTTTTTTATAAGTCAGCCTATTTGACAGGGATACTTTGTGAGCCACTGACATAGAAAGTAAAAAGAATGTAGTCCTGGTCTCAGATAGCTAACAGTTTAATGTGGGAGAAAGATGCACGTAAGTCATCACAGCAAAGTTATTTAGCAAGTGTTGTGATGCAGTTGTTCTTGGGATAGAGGAATATTTGAAGTACAAAAAATAAATACACCCAATCAGACCAAGGGAGGAAGTATCAAAAAATGTTTCCAAGATTCATGCTTACACTAAATCTTGAAAGCCATGTGTGATGTAGAGGAGAGAAGAGAGTAGGGAACCCTGGGGAGAGGAATTAGTGGCTCAGAATGATGAAAACTTGATGAGTCCTGAGGGCTGCACATGTAGCAGGCTAGCAATAGTGGGAGGTCAGAGACACAAACGGTCTGGAGCCAGGTCAAGGAGGATCTGTGGTGCCTAAGCTCAGTGTAGAGGACCATAGATGGCCTTGGAAGATCCACTTTACCTTATGTTCCTCATTCGTTTCCTTCCCTTCTCTGTCTGGGACATAACAGACTCTCAAAAGATGTAAGTTGACTGGTTAGATAAATTCATTAAACCCTATTACCAGGAGGGGAATACTTTTTCTCAATGATAGAAACAACTTTTACTTACATGAACATATAGTTACTAAGGAATAAAGAATAATAATATAGAATACTAAAGACACTTTAAAGACTAAAATTCACAAATAATATAAAAAGCTTCAGTTTCCTCTTAGAGGCATTTTAAGGATACAGAGTGCCAGAGAGATGAAGTACTTTCCTGGTCTCATCAGGAAATATCTTTGAAGTTTAAAATGCTGTGTGAGAGTTCCTCAGAATTCCAATTCCACAGTGTCCCTTAGTTAAACTAAACAATTATTCTTTGTTTATCTGAAATTCAAATTCAACTGGATGCCCATATTTTATCTGGAAATCATATTTTACAGTCAAATAGGCTCAGGAAATACTGAGTTAAGTAGATTAAACTAATACCTTTTCTGCTGGTCTTCACAGCTCCCATATAGTGTGGATAATATATTTCTCTGAGAGGGATTTTAAATATGTTTTTTTCCCAAGTGTAGTTGAACAAAAATTCTTTTTTCCAATTAGCATCCTCCAAAAACTCATCTAAAGGGCAATTGTCCCCTTGTCTCTGGAGGCTTTGTGTCTACTTACTAAGTGCTATGGTTTGGACGAGTGTCCTTTTGTCCCCAGACTGGCACTACTGGGAGGCAGTAGAACCGTTAGGAGGCGGGACCTAGCGTGAAGTCCTTAGGTCTTTGGGACCACAGCCTCTACGGGGATGGTGGGGCTCCAGTCTCTTCTTTCTCTTTGCCTCCTGGTTTGTGACATGCGGTTTGCTCCACCACCTGCTCCTGCCATGAAATGCTGCCCTCAGCAAAGGCCAGTGGTGATGTCTCCATAACCATCTTGGACTGATGTCTCCAGAACCATGAGCCAAAATGAGCCTTTTCTCTTTATAAATTAGTAGCCTCCAGGGACTTATCATAGTGAAAGAAAGCTAATACCCTAAGTATTCTATGATTTTTTAATAGCTTTTAATTATCTCATCTTTCTATTTAATGTCATTAAATCTTTCCTTCTGAGAGAAAGTACAAAATCCTCAGCGTGAAACTTGGAGACTTCCCCAATCTGTGATCCACACTCCCAGCTCTCCCTCATACACAGGCCTGCCCGAGTATCTCCTCCAGTTCCTCACCTCCTTCTGAACATTCCATACTCTCTCAAAACACTATAGTCTTTGCACAGATTTCCTCCCTGGTTCCTTATCTTCTCAATGAACCATTAATCCCTTTTGATTGGTGAGTTCTGACTTTACTCTAAGCCCAGTCATTCATCTCTTCCTCTTCCCATGACTTGATACGTATGCCCATAGTATTTACCTCTCGGTGCATTATGGTTTAAGTCTAAAATGTACTCCAAAAGTCTCATGTTTTTGAAAGACCATTGGATCATGGGGTGCTATACTCATTGGTGGGTTAGTTCCCTGATGATTTCATTTTTTTGTTTTTTGGTTTTTTTTTTTTTTGGTTTTTTGGTTTTTCTCCGGTACCAGGAACCGAACTCACGACCTTGCGCTTGCCAGGCAGGCGCTTTGCCGCTTAGCTAAATCCCCAGCCCCAGTTCCCTGATGATTTCATAGCTGCATCAGTTAGGAGACAGGGTCTGGCCAGAGCTGGGTCATTGAGGTGCATCTAGGAAGGTTGGCTCTTCCTCCCCAGCTCCTCCCTTCACTCTCTGCTTCTTGGCTGCTTTAGGAGGAGCAGCTGTCCTCCACAACACAGTGTTGGCGAACCTATGGCATGTGTGCAACAGCCAGCTGTTTGTTATCATTGAAAGCTCTAAGAGGATCACCATCACTGATTGGCCCTTCTGCAATGCTGATTCAGCCTTGGAGCTATGGATTAAAACATGAGCCAAAATAAGTTTCTTCTCCTTACCATTGTGAGTGTTGGGCATTTTGTTACAAAAACTAAAAAGCAACTAAGAAACTGTGTTGTAGTTACTCATTTACAAGTCTGTCTCTCCCAATAAACTTTTCATGGACATAACTTTACCTCATTCATCAGGTGAGTCCTCACTCATAGCATGGTATTATGTCTGACTAACGACTGATGGATGAATGTATAATGAATGGAATGGGAATGTAGAAGAAATGAAATTATGTAGATTTATATTATACATAACTTAATAATCAAGGCTTTCATTACCTACAGTGTAACATATTAGAAGAGGTTCATTGACATCTAATTAACCTGTTTTCTTTTGAGCTAAAATATTATTAGTCCTACTTTAAGGGGCATGAAGATGGGCTAAGAGTGTAACCCAGTGATAAAGCACTTCCCTAGCATGCATGAGGTCCTGGGTTTGATCCCAGCACCACACACACACACATGCACACACACAGGAACAAGACATCAGAAGCCACACTCTGGTGGGGATAGGCTCTTTTTCACATATTTGTCTCTTCTTAACTGATTTTTTTTTTTTTACCATCTCTGGCAATAAATTAGAAACCATACCTGTTGATGTGCATGTTTGGCTCAGGTTCTATCATTAAAAGTATTCAAAGGAATTACTTCAAAACTCACAACTTCATAAATTCATCAAAAAATGGATTGAAAAGACAACCCACACCATGGAATGTATGATCTTTAATTCATTACCTGCAGACACACACAGGTAGATTGTCAATCTGGTATCTACAACCGCTCCCTCTGAAACTTGCTATCACACAAAATAAAAAGATTTATTTTTAAAATACATTTTCAACAAGTGAGAGAGGTTCATTTCTAAGTATATGAAAGTTGTTACTCCCTTTGTCAAGGCAACTTAGAAAAAGAGAGAATTAGAGACTGAGAAAAGCAAAAAGCAAGTAAGATAAGTGATTCCAAGTATCATACTCTAGATGGAGTAGAACCTCAAACAGATCTTGATAAACTGAGTTAGAACTACATGGAAACATAAATGTTTGTGTAATGAAGCAAAGAGCAAAAAAACTTGAAGTTAATGGAAAGTAAACATAGGAATTATGAAAGTACTACAGAATATATTCGGGATATGAGAACCATGATAAGCGGCCACGTGCGGTGGCACAGACCTATAATCCCAAGCACTCTGGGAGACTGAGGCAGGAAGATTGTAGGTTCAAGCCCAGTCTAAGCAACTTAATGAGACTTTGTCTAAAAATTAAAAACAAAAATGTGACAGAGATGTATCTCAGTGAAGAGGCCCTGAGTTCAATCCGCAATAACACACGTGTGTATGTGCACGCATGCACGCACATGCAAGCGCGTGCACACACACACACACATGAAAGTCTGGTGGTAAGTAGGTGGACATGAAGTCACCCAGAGCATGAAGGACCCATTGCTGTGGAGTGGAGGGAGGCTGCTCAGAAACACAGACCTAGAGGTCAAGCATGGACAGCTCTGTCCATTGCAAGCATCCATGTGACACTATATCCCTGGGGTCCTCGGAACCCTGACTTTGAGGAATAAATTGTTTTACAGCGTAAAATGAAAAAGAGGCTTACTCACTCAGGGGATGGAGGCCAGGAATGACACAGGGCAGCTTCACAGAGCATAGACAACTTATCATGAGCAAAAGGACTATGTGGTGCTGAACACACAGGACCTAGCAAGAAACTTGTCCATATTCAATGGGTTATCTTTATAGTTTTATTTTGGGGATATGTATAGTAGTAATAGCAATAGCTGATCTTTCACATTCCATGCTTATTCTAAGAGATTTATATATAAGTCATTTAACCCTATTAACAACTCTTGAAGTTGGTACTATTATTATTTTTATTTTATAAACAGGGAAAATGAGACACAGGAAGTTGTATGGCTAATAAAGTGGTGAAGTAGTGATTTGAACCTACTCACTCTGACTTCACACACACACACACACACACTCCCAGGAAGGAAGCTGCTTCCTTCCTTTCTGGAGAGACTATTTCTTTTTTTTAATTTTAAAGAGAATAGTAAAAGAGGGGCTGGGGATTTAGCTCAGTGGCCAAGCGCCTGCCTGGCAAGTGCAAGGTCGTGAGTTCGGTTCCCGGTACCGGAGAAAAACCAAAAAAAAAAAAAAGAGAGAGAATAGTAAAAGAAAAAAAAAAGAACAATAGCAGCATAACAGCGTTGCAAACATAAACAAAACAAAGCAAGAACATTAAAAGGGATACAGGTTTTCAAAACAAAATGATAGGAATTAACAGTGGTTGTTATATTACATATTGTTATCTTCAACTACATTGCTCAGATTACCAAAGAATGGAAAATTTTTCAAACCATTAAGGAGAAAAAATAATTATTAGATAAAACATTAGAGATAATACAGAGTTTCACTGGACAAAATAGTAGGAATTCACCAATGGTTGCTCCATTGCATATTGTTGTGTTCAAATCAGTTGCTCAGATTACCAGATATAAGCATGCAAAATTGGTCAAAACATTAAAAATTTTAAGCATTAACTGTTTCTGGAGAGATTAATATTTAATCCCTACCATATGTGAGCCACAGTATGGCCAAATATTTTGCCTAAACACACTCCCAGGGTGGGGTCCTTATAAACTGTCCATTGTCCCCCACTTAGGATGGTGAAGGTGGTGACTGGCAGGACCTCGTTATAAGGGCTGCCCAATACAAACAAAAGCACCAGGGGTCCTGTCTATGCAAATCCACCTTCTAATGCAGAACCTGCCCACTCTGGCGCAAAGAAGGAAACAGGACCCAAGCTTCTTACCTACCAGATAGTTGTGTTTTACATAAAATGTTTGGTTATATGAAATGTTTTTAGTATGGGTACCCTTCCCAGCCACACTGGCCCAAGAGATGGATAAAGAATCTTGTCTGGGCAGTCTGAGCCCTTTCCATTATCCTTCCATCTAGGACTGAGAGAAGGAACTTTTCCTGTCTGGTTGCAGATCTCTCAGGAAGAGACTCTGATATCTGCTGAAGGCTATTTTTCCTGCTAGGCATCTCTGTTGGCAGGAAAGGAGGGAGAGAGAGAAGGAGATAGAGAATAGAGGAAGGTGAAGGAGGAGAAGGGAAAGGAGGAGAAGAGGGAAGTAGAGGAGAAGGGAGGAGAGGGAGCTGGAAATGTCAGTTTCCTGGTTTTGGTTCCTGAGACCCAGAGTAGCTCTGAGCTTTGTTTATGATCTTTGCGTTCCCTCTGTTCTTAAGGTTAATTACTCTTCCACTTTAACCTCATTTGGGTTGGTTTTCTGTTGTTTGTTTGATACCCAGGGCCTTGTCTACAATCTCCTCTCATCATGCAGTTCCTTGGTCCCTGCCCTTTTCAGAGGCTACCTGCTCGGTGCTCCTTCCTCCCCTACAGACCACCTGCCATGCCTATCCACATCCTATATCCATCTGGATCTACCCACACCATACTTTCCTGTTCTGTGTATTGCAGAAGAAATTTCAGTTGTTTATACCTACATTCCTCAGAAGTATAGGTTTTTCAGGCATATCTACTTGTAGTTATCTTGCCATTGTTGTAGATATCTCCATTGTAATTGCTGTTGCACAAGTCTACATTCAGGACAGCAGAAAGTATTGCACAATCTGGACTTTTTCTTTCCTATGATGGAAAAACTTGCCCTTATCCTTCACCAGAATATGAGTAACTTGCAGATAGGGTACAGGCTGGAAAACTTTGTCCTAGACATCTATTTCTGATTGTTTCTGGTTGTGAGAATGAGGGTTAAAAATTAGCTGCTTCCTGCCTCTCTGGAGAGATTAATATTTAATCTCTCCCATATATGAGTCACAGTATGACCAGATATTTTGCCTAACAGTCAGGTGACTGACAGATAAGTAGGTCTTCTCTCTTAGCATATATTCTAGTAGTCAACACGTTCTCCAAATATGTATACAAAAATCAAATCACTTGAAGGTATAAATTAGTGATGTGTGGAAGTTAAAGATGACAATCAATGAAAGTTGAGATTTAACCAACTTGTATTATTTCTTCCCTACATTTTGCCTATGTTTAGAATTAAATACTAAGCCTTGGAATCCGGCCAAGTTCCGCCTCATTAATTTTGTCCTTTTTTGTATGTAGCTTTGCAATCTATAGCAGCCTTTACCACATCTCCAGGGCTGGAATGTGTCTTCATAGTCGAGTGCTTACCTAGTATACATGGGGTCCTGGGTTGGATCACCAGCATCAGGAAATAAAACTCATGTCCTATGATCAGCCTCTAGAGCTCCACCCACAAGCACAGGAAATGCATGTTCCTTCTCTTCCCTGGGAACTCTGGGACAAGGCTACCCAGCAAAACAATCTGGAAAGAGATTTTGCTTTCTGAGTCATAAAGGAGAAATCCTCTTATAATGACTTAATTAAGCTGTCAGTCAAGAAGTATTTATTGAGAGCCACTTTCAGGACCTTATAAAGGAAATTAATGCCAAAGACAACAGAGGACAGCAGTGTCAAGGCCATCAACTGCCCCAGCAGCTGTAAATAAAACTGCAAAGTGGGAAAGCTCTACCTTCTCTCTTCCTTCCCTTGGTAACTTGCTCCTTCTACCCCTCTGCTTTTCCCAATCTAACCAGTGCTTTTATGCTGTTCCACCCCAGCCCTTTGACCTGGTATTCATTCATTCCTCATGAACACATTTCTTCATTCCAGGAACTCACAATGACCTGGACAATAGCGATATAACTGAACAGAAAAAGTTCTTGGCCCTCAAGGAGAGTATACCCTCAAGGCAGTAGATAGAAATAAATACTTAATAAATGCTAAGTGCTGACACATTGATAATGGCCATGAAGAAAAAGAAAGTAGACTGAAGGAAATAGAAGGTAGAAGAGAGTGTGCTACTTTTTGCAGGTTAGTCAAAACTGTACTAGTCAGCTTCTGTTAGGGTAACAAAACACCTGAGGTAACTAGCTTAAAAAGAGAAAAGTTTTATTTTGGCTCACATTTTTGGATGTTTTAGTCTCTAGTCATATGGTCCAGTTATTTATTGGCCTGTGGCAAGGTAGCACAGGATGGTGGCAACACATCGTGGCAAAAGCTACTGATCTATGTCTCACAGTCCCATTCAGTGGCATGCACTGAGCTGGAACCTCCTTCTAGGCTCCACCTCTTAAAGGTGCTGACACCTTCTGAGAGCACCAAGAGAAGGACTGAGCCTCTGACACATGAACCTTTGGGCAATAGTATAGATCCAAACCATAGCAAAGACCCAGCTGGAAATGTGATATTTGAGCAGAGACACAAAGGAAGTGATGGGAACAGTGCATGTGGATATGGCACCCCAGGGTAAGAAGGGTCAGCCAGAGGAAATCACCAATGCCAAGATCAGAAGCAGGAGAGTGCTTGGAATGTTATAGAAATTATAGGGAACCGAAGGTGGAGAAAGAAGAGGGGCCAGCCAGATTCTGAGGTACAGATGGAAAGACTGAAGCTGCTGCTTTATGTGACATGAGAGTCAATTGAGGGTTTTGAGCAAAAGAGTAATAGGAGCTGACTCACAGTTTAGAAGCATTACAATGGTTGTTGTGCTAAGCATAAATGGCTGAAGGTGACAGAGCAGGAGGAGAAATAAGAAGGAGGCTACGACATAACCTTGGGTTATATTTTGAAGGTAGAGTCAAACAGATTGGCTGATGGAGGAGAAAACTGTAAATGAATGATTCTATCAAAATAATGACTGTAATGGGGTTTGCTTGTTTGTACTGAGGATTGGGTTGAGGGCCTTTGCACTGGGCTATAGCCTCAACCCTTTTTCTGTTTTGCATTTTGAAATAGGGTCTTGCTCAGTCATTTTGTTGCCCAGGCTGGGTTTGAATTTGTGATCCTCTTGCCTCAGCCTCTAAGGAACTATATGCGTAAGTCACCATGCTTGGCTATGAAGTTTACAGCACATAAGGAAACACAGGAATATGTGTATACTGTATGTTTTCCACTGAAGTATAAAGTCTGCTATGGTTTGACATGGTGTATCTGTGCCAAAACTCATATTGAGCCTTGATTCCCAATACAACAGTGTTAGGAACTGGTAGGATGTGGTGGCACACACCTGTAATCCCAGCACTTGGGAGGCTGAGGCCGGGAGATCATTGCCCGTTCAAGACCAGCCTGGGCTGCAAAGTGAGCTCAAGGCCAGCCTGAACTGCATAGTGAGACCTTGTCACAAAAAGACAAAAAAAAAAAAAAGAATTGGTAGGATGTTTCAGAGGTGATAAAGTCATGGTAGCTTCACCCTCATTAAGAGATTAATGTAATTCCCACAAAAGTGGGTTGTTATGAAATAAGCACTATACCTCTCCTGGGTCTCTTTAGCACATGTTTGTCTCCCTTCTACTTTTCTAACATGTTATGTTGCATGAGGGTCTCATCAGAAGCCAAGAAGATGTTGGCTCCATTCTTCTGAACCTCTTGTCTTCAAAATTGTGTGTCAAAATAAACCTGTTTTCTTGATTAAAGTATCCAGCCTTGGGTATTTCATTACAAGAATACAAACCAGACTGAGCAAACTGCTTACCTCTATATTTTGAGCTTGTGGGAGAGGGTGAAAAATATAAAAGGTGCTCAATAAATGTAGGTTGAATTGAACTTAGTTTGAGAAGGAGGAAAAGACTTCACAGAGCACAGTGTTTCTGAGCTGAGATTCAAAGGATAAGAAAAGTCTTCTAAATGACAGTGGAGTATGAACTAAATTTATCAACCAAACAGAACCCCTTTCTACTCTAAAAATGAAATGATCTTCCCTTACTTAGTATAACTTGGAGATGAGGAGGACGAATTAAGTCATAAATCTCTAAGTGCTGAGATTTGTATATCAAATATGTGTTTAGAGAAATGGGAAAATGTTTCTTTACTTCAGGGTTAGGCAGAAGTACATAAACAAAACCCAAAAGTATAAATCATAAGGGGAAAGAATTGATTAAATCTCTTGGATACATTAAACAAGGTTACATAACACTTAAGGGAAAAGTTATAATTGAAAAGGGTTATACAAACATTTCTAAAAAATCAATGAGAAAAATGAAACTTCATATAAAATGAAAAGTGGATAAAACAGTCAATACCTCAAAAAGGAATTATAAATAACAAACATGAGAGAAGTGCTGGACTATTAGCAATCCAATAAATGTAAATTAAAATAATAGGCAAATGCCATTTCCTACCAATCATATAAGCAAATAATATTTTAATCTTACCAGTATTAGCAAGAATTCCAGCAGTAAAATGTTATTTATTACCAACAACTTGTTATGAGCATTTTGGAGCCCAATTTGGCAATCTCTAGTAAAGCTGAACATACCATTCTATGATCCAGCAAGCTTACACTTAATTCCATTATGTAGAGAAATTCTACAAATATTTGCATGAAGAGCAAAGACCAGTAATATTTATAAAAGTACAAAGAGAAATTAACTTGAAATACCCTAATTATCCTTTAATAGTTCAATGTATAGGTCAATTACAGGCTCTATTTATAGGATAGCTCTCTAGATATTCTAAAAAGTCACTTCACTGAAAAACACTCAGATACTAGACTAATTACAAAAAAAATACTGTACTTTTAAGATGCTTTGTTTTAAAAAGTAAAAGAAATTCCCAATGGCACATCTTACTCCCTACAGCAGAAAATAAAATATACAAGTTTCTGAAACCAGAGTGGCATTTGAATAGAAGCTGGGGCTTCCCTGCGGGAAAAATGCCAATTCCAGAAGTGTAAAAGCTTTGAAGATCATAGCCAGCTGTCATAATACCTCAGAAGGTAATGTTAGGAGTACTGAGCTTGAGATACCCACATGCAAGTAAATCTGAGACCTTCAGAGAGCCTTGTTCTCTGTGAAATGGTAACCAGAAGAAAAGCTCCCTGACTATATAGAAAAGAGAGAAAGCAAGAAATTTATCTACCAATGAAACAGGCTTGGAAGGAGAGTCTCTCATGAGAATTTGTGTCATTAAGTTTATCTACATGTGGATGTGGTCTTTGAATTTAAATACTTATATGACTGCGAAGTCCCCAAATTTAGAAATTAAGTTAAACTAGTCCCAAGTTCTTGGTACCACCTAATGCCAATACCAAACACATGAAAATCCTCTTTGGAAGAAACATTTTCACAGGTGAAGTTTTGCCAAATATGAGTTCATCATCAAAATGTATGAAGCATCTGAGGCAGAAAAACTTCATAAATAAGAATTAGTGCAAATAATAAAGAAGGAGTTATTACCAACTTCATAGACATAAAAAGGATTTTAAATAAACACTGTCACCAATTTTATGGAAGCAAATTATATAATGTCATGGTTCATACCTAGATGCCTCTCCCCACCACAAGCCACGTGCAGTCATGGGGTGGGCTTCTAGAGGTTATGACTGACCCATGGTCCAATGCTAGGATTATGGGTGTGAGTGTTACACTTGCCCTGGGGCGGGTAGCCTGCATACAATATAAGGGCCGGAAAGAGGCTTGCTTGCTGCTCCTCCCTTTTTGCTCTTGCTGCTTTTGCTGTTTCCCACTGCCATGAATTGTTGCCCTCTGCCATGCGCCACTTTGCCTCAGAGCCAGCCAAGTATGAACTGAAACCTTCACAAACTGTATGATAAATAAACCTTTCCTTCCTTAATTTTGGGCATCAGGTATTTTGTCTCAGCAATGAGAGAAAAGTAACCAAGATATATAGCTTACATGACAGAGGCAAATTCCTAGGATGTCACAACTACTGAAACTAACTGATGAAGAAATAAACAATCTAAATAGACGTATAACAGATAAAGAGATTGAATCAAATTAAAAAAAAAAAAAAACTATTCACAAAGCAAAGCCCAGACCCAAACCTTTAGGGAGCTTACACCAATCAAACTCATCCAACAATTGAGGAATTAACACCAATTCATCAAACATTTAAGAAACTAGTATCAATTCTTCATAATTTTTTTTTAAATAAAAGTGGAAGGAATACCTTCTAACTGACTCTATGAGTCCAGTGTTAATCTGATACCAAAACCAGACAGAAATACATAAGAAAACTAAAGATCATTATCTCATGAATACAGATGCAAAAATCCTCAACAAAATACTAGCAAACCAATCCACAATATTGAAAAGGAATGATATACCAAAACTAAGTGAGACTTACACCAACAAAACAAAGTTGGTTTAATATTTTAAAGTCAGTTAAAGTAAAACACTATATTATTAGACTACAAAGTAAAATCCACAAAATCATCTCAGTAGATGCAGAAGTGTTTGATCAAATCATGATTTTAAAATACTCAACAAATTAGGAATAGAAGAAAATTTACTCAATCAGACGGAGAGCTCTACAGAAACCTACAGCTAAAACTACATTTAGTGATAAAAGAGTGGATGGATTCCTTCTAAAATCAGGAATAGGACAGGATATTCTCACTTCTGGTAAATACAAAGTAGCTATGGAAATAAGGGAAGAAAAAAAGTATTTAGACTGGAAAGAAGGAAGTAAAACTATCTCTTCATAGATGACATTATCTACTAGCCTGTATATAGAAAATCAATCCACTGAAAACTATTATAACTAATAAATAAGTTCACCAAGTTGTAGCATATAAGATCAATATACAAAAATAAATTGTATGCATATGCTCTTATGGTAAATAATCTAAAAGTGTAACTAAGAAAAGAATTCAATTTATAATAGCATCAAAAAGAATAAAATAATTTGGAATAAACAACAAAAAAGTGCAAAATATATACTTTGAAACTATAAAAATTGTTAAAAAAAATAAAAGAGATTTAAATAAATGAAAGAACATTTGAGGTTCATGGATTTGAAGACTTTAAATTGTTTAAATGGCAATATTCCCCAAATTGACCCATGGACTCACTGAAATTTCTAGTAGAAAATCCACTGACTGCTTTGTAAAAACTGACAAGCTGATTCAAAAATTCATGTGGAATTTCAAATGGCCCAGAATAGCTAAACAATCTCAAAAAAGCATGACAAAGTTGGCAGGCTCACATTTTTTGATTTTAAAACTTATACAAAGTGACAGTAGTCAAAACACAGGGTCCTACTGGACTAAAGATAGATATATAGATTAATGGAATAAAATTAAGGATACAGTGCCTATGGTCAAATGATTTTGAAAAGGGTTCCAGGATCATTCAATAATAGTTTTGTCTGATTGTTTGTTTTTCTGGATAGTAGCTCTTCCTGCCTTTTCAAAAAATTTTATTAGTACTGCTTGCCATGCATGAAATTTGCATCTGTCTTGGGGAGTAGGTGCGCAGCTTGATTCTTTTTTAATACCTTCCCAGTCTTTCCAACAAATGATGCAGAGACTACTATATGCCAATGAATAAAATGGAACTCTTGCCTCACATCATGCACAAAAGTTAACTCAAAATTAGTAATAGATGTAAACGTTATGAGTATCACAGCTAAAAATACTGAAGTTAAGTCTTCTTGGCCTCAGATTTAGCAGTAGAATCTTATAAGTGACACCAAAAACATAGGCATGTTGAGGGAATAAAAGAAGAGATTTTAAAGCAATCTCAGCAAGTTCAGGATTCTCATTTTTAACTTTTATCCAAAATGAAGCAAGGGATGCTGTATTTACAAATTTTCTTTTCAGCCTGTCATCAGAAGGTAGCTCCAACAACTTACCCTGTAGATCTATAGTTAAATTCAAATTATTTCTTGATGAGAGAAATGGGTTTTGGATCCTTAAATTTCCTACAAGTGAGTCTTCTTTCGATGGAAAATAAAATTCAAGACACTTATTAAAACAAAGCACAGGAATAGTTTAAATATACATTATCCTCTGACAGTAACATTCTCATAGATCCAACCTAGATTAGAAAAACTAGCAAGAAACAAGCTCAATTATCACATTAAAACTTTATTGATATGTAATGTGGTCATGTACTGTATCCATTTAGGCCTTTGGTGTGTGGAATCTCTCTCTAGGCTTTCTACTTAATTACTATTGTGGAAATATGAAAAGTTATGAGTAAAATAGAAATTCTTTATAAATTGCCTATTTGTAAACATTCAGGAATTTATCCAATTTTTATAATTTTCCTGTTATATTTATTGAAGTTTACTTTTTTATTTGTTGATTAATATTAAAAACTTCATGTGTTAAAAGAAAACATAGGCAACTGACAAAATACAGGTAAACTGGAGTTTATAAATATTAAAACTCTGCTTCAAAGGACCAAATCAAGACACTGAAAAGACAACTCAGTGAATGGAAGAAAATATTTGAAAATCATATATCTGCTGAGGGAGTTCTCTGAAATATACAATAATATAATTCCAGAATTGGAAAAAGCCTCAAAATAGATATTTCTCTAAGGAAAGTCTGTAAGTGGCCAGTATGCACATGACAAGATGCTCAACATCATCTATCGTCAAAGAAATGCAAGTCAAAATCACTATGAGGTGGCACTTTATACCCATCTGATGGCTAAGGTTAAAAAGTCAGATAATAATGCATGTTACTAAGGATATGCAGAAACTGGAACCCTCATGAACTGTTGGTAGGAAACTAAAGTAGTGAATCCACCTTGGAAAACAGTCTGCCAGCTCCTCGAATTATTAATAAATTTTCATGTGACCCAACAGTTCTACCTCCAATTGTATAAATAAAAAAATAAAAACGTGTACACAAAAAACATTGTAAACAAAAGTTTGGGGCAGTATTTTTCATAACAGCCAAAAGGTACAATACAGTTGTCAACCCCCTGACAAATGGATAAGCAAAATGGGGTAGATCCATTTGTGGAATATTTGGCCATAAAAATAAATGATGTATTGATACGTGCTATAGCATGGTGAAATGTGAAAACATCTGCTAGCTCAACTGAAGAAACTAGACATAAACAAACCATATATTCTATGATGCCATTTACAGGAAATGTCTACAATAGGTACATCCATAGAGATAGAAAGTAGGTTAATGGTTGCCAGTGGCCAGGGGAAAGGGGGAGCAGAAATTGTATTAGTTTCCTAGTGCCATGATTTAAAAAAAAAAAAAAATGATCAACTGTGTATCTTAAAACAGGAGATATTTATTGTCTTATGCTAGTACCAGAGCTAGAAGTTCAGAATTTAAGATATCAGCCAGGCCATCCTCTCCCTAAAGATTCCGGGCAAGCATCCTATCTTGCCTCTTTCTGGCTTCTAATAGTTCCCAGCAACCCTTGGGCTTCCTTGGTTTGTAGCTACATCACTCCAATTTCTGTCTTTCTTCAAATGGGCCTCTCTGAATGTCCTCCTTTTTTCTAATAAGGCCACTACTCATTAGCTTTAGAACCCATGCTAATCCAGTGTGACCTCATCTTAACCAATTACTGGTGCAAAGACCTTGTTTCCAAAGACAGTGACATTCTGAGGTTCAAGGTAGGCATGAATTGGGGGGGCACTTTTCAACCCAGCTCAAGGAGTGACTGCTACCAAGATAGGCTTTCTTTATAAGGTCACAAAAGTGTCCTAAAACTGACTGTGGTGAGGATAATACATACCTGTGGATATATTAAAAATGACTTCATCAGATGGTTTAGATAAGGAACCTGTAAGATATGTGAATTATATCTCAAGAAAGCTGTCTAAAAATAATTAAGAATCAACAAGCCCCCAGCAAAATAACTAAAAAATATACATGGAGAAGGAAAATTACCCCAGAGGAAGAGCTGAAAATAAGAAGCATTCATTAATTTGAGCTAAAAATTAACCCCTAGAGTGTTAAGGACCTCATTTTATCCAGTGCTGCATCCTAAGGGCTACAGAAGATATTCATAAAATATATGTTGGGTAAGTTGTTGGTAAGCACACAAGTTGGAAAGTAGGGACAAAATACTAAATACATATTTTCATTGAATAATAATGTCTAATTTTTCAGTTGAAAACAGATAAAACTAAAACAGGCAATAGCATGAAAGCTGTCAGGCAGTGTGGCTGGAATTAGAGAAAGAGACTGTCTTGGAAGTAGAGGTAATGACACTGACTGATTTTGGACTTTGTAGGGGAAATATACATGGAAATGCTACTTCCAAATTAAGCATAGAGGAATAAAGAAGGTGTTACTTGCCAACTAATTGAACAAAGATGTGGGGGAAAAAAAAAGAGAAGAGTAGTCCATCCAGGAGACTGGGAAGGAGAGAAGTATAGATGAGGTGGGATATTAGCAAAAAATGAAAACCAGAAAAAAAATCCAATCATCAGAAATAGATTTAAGTAGACTAAATCTTCTATTGAAAAGATAGTTTGTTTTATTAGATTAAAAGAAAATCCAACTAACTGTTACTGAAAAATACATATCTAAAATATAAGAACACAGAAAAAATAGAAAGAAAGTAGAAGCACAGGAGAGAGAGAGAGAGAGAGAGAGAGAGAGAGAGAGAGAGAGAGAGAAGAGAGAAACAGGAGAAATAGAAGAGAGCACCCTTAACCCAAACCCTAGAATAAAATGTGTGTCAAAGCAGGTTAATTTTAATCTAGAAGTTAATACAGAGCATGTTTCATGTATTTACAGTAGGGTCTGAGGCAGCAAACCATAATCAAAGAGTAACATTTCCAAAAGAAGCACATAAATATTCACACTAAGTAGACTAAATAAAGACTACAAATAGTCTCACATCAGCATAGATCAGATTTTCCTACCAAAAGTATTATAAAAATAGCTTTTTGTTTTCAGGACTTTTTGGTTTTCAGAATTGCAGATAGGGAGCTAGAGACCTGATCCTGGCTAGCACTGGGCAAAGGAGAATTGATGCTCCAAAGGCAATTTCAAACAAAATAAGTTTTCAGGCAAACAACACTGTTGCAGGTCACCAAATAATAATGCCTTTGAAACTTCAACCAACCTTCAAGCTAGAACAATCTTAAATGTATACATTGTTATTGCCATAGCTTCCAAGCACATAAAGACGAATTGATAATACAATAAAGAAAACTGGGGATAGTCATCAAATAAGTTTCAATTTATTGTGTCTTGTCTGCTTCGTGTTTCAGTGTCTCGTCTTCTCAACCACATTAGATAAATCAGAGATGAGGGGGCGGGAAGTAGAGAGGAAGGATGCTTCGCCGACTGCCAGAAGTGAAAGGCTCTTCATGTCAGTCCTCCTCTGAGCTAGTGACCAGTAGGAGTTGATGTTTCCTTTTGCAACAAGACAGGTTAAGTAATGTGTCCAAAATCCCACTGCTAAGGGTCAGGGTTTAAATTCAAACTCAGCTATTTGATCTCAAGAGTCAAGACCTTTTCAGAGTATCATGAATGATGTTGTCCTTTGATTTAGTGAGATTAAATAATATAGGGTGACCTGATGTCAACTAGGGAGCTATATCTACCGCGTCTGTTACCACTTTCTAGGAGGAGGGCCATCAGCAAGTGCCTAGGCACCGCAGGGAGAGCCTTTTGAGGGGTCCCCTCCCTTCACCTCCAAACATTACCACTTTCTCCCTAAGCTTAAAAGAACTTCTAAATAAGATGAATCCACAGTCCCCAAATCTGATATTTCTCAGCCTTACACACACATGATGCTTTTAGCACAAAAGTGCAGTTATTTGGAGGAGGGTGTGAAGTTAGGATTTTAAATGTAAATCCTTTTCAAACAGCCAATTTTTCTCAACTCTCATTTGCTAATTATCCTCCATTAAATAGAAAGTGGAAATGATTATAACCAAAGTTGCTGATAGTAACAGTTGGCACAAAGATATACAGAGAATCAAGCCTATAAATAAAAGCAACACATTTGCCCTTGTGTTTAGAGAACACCACAGACCACTCCAGAAGTGAAATCGCACAGCAGGTGTTTCTGTCCAGCACGGCCGTCCTAGAGCGCTCAAGACAAAGCTGGCCCCTGGCTCCGCAAGATGGAGCGGATGGAGACGCGCAGAGTCGACATCCGCCACAAGAGGGCGGCCGACATAAGCGATTGAAAGGTCACCCTTCACAGCACACACCGGAAGAGTAAATCTGTGTTCAACCCGGGTTAAGATTTGTATGACCAGGAGCTGCTGCTAGAACCAGGAAAACAATGATCTAAATTAAAATTTCTTTTCCCAAAAACTACTTTTTGTGTTGTTAATGTCATTTCAATAATGAATTCTTAGAGATTTTTATGTAAAGAATAAGGAATTGTCCCAACTCTATGGTGAAACAGAAACCAAATTATTCACAGAAAGCAATTACAGTAAGAGTCAGCAGTAGGTGGATTGTATTTTAGGTAAACCTTACCGAAAAATAGGGACTAAAAGAAATTCACCTGGCCTTTGCCTTTTTTCAAGGTGTGAATTTAAACTGTATTCCTTATAATCTGCTGAGATATGGAAAACTTGAGTTCAAATTCCACTTTGACCCAGGCTGTAATTCCTGTACCCTGAGCAGCTGAGACTGAAAGATCTCAAGTTCTAGCCCAACCTGAGCAATTTAACGACTTAGCAAGACCCTGTTTCAAAATTTGTTTTAAAAAAAATTTTTTTTTAAGGGAAGGATATAATCTCCGTGTGAAGGGCTTGGCATTCAATCCTGAGTCCTTTAAAAAAAACAAAACAAACAAACAAAAAAAAAACACTGATTATTATCTTTCCAAATTGTGCAAGTGCATTATCTCTTTCCTAGCCTGTCCCTCCTCCACATCACCAGTACCAGCTTTCTCTTGGAGAGCTCACTCCTTCAAATGGCTTCTTCCTCTGACAAATCCATCTGCGAAATCTCATCTGTCAACCAAGAATCCTCTGGGTTTCCAGGTGCCAACCAAGCCAGAGTGTATGTGTTTACAGGCTCTGGGGTCGAGGTATCTATGCTCGAATCCCTTTCTGTCTGAACACTGGCTCCATTTCTTACTAGCTTTGTACAACCTTGGATCAGTCTTTTAATCTGTCTGTGCTTTTGTTCCTTCTCTTTAAAATGGAAACAATAACAGTATTTACCTCCATAAAGTAACTGTAAGGATTCAATAAGATAAATTATGTAAAGCACATAGCAAAATTGCGTGGTTCAAGTGTATGAACGGTAAGTGTTAATTATTATAGTTCATTATATTATAATTCACAAATGTTTATTGTGCACTTTTGATGTGCCAGGTACTATTTTATGTGCTTAGATGCATCCAGGAACAGAATCATTCATGACCCCTGCTGTTGTGGCCTTGCATTCTAGCAAAGGGAGGGACAGTGAACACAGGCATTCTGAGAGAGCAGATATGCTAGGAAATGAGGTAGTAAGTGGTGGGACAAAGAGAAGCAGAGCAAGACAGAGGGACACAAGAGGGCTGGTCACAGTTGTAAAACAAGCTGGCCAGGGAGGTCTCATTCTGAAGGTGGGGCTTAGATAAAGACTGGAGACCATTCAAAGATACCGTGTGGCTTCAGGGAACAGCATTTCAGCCAGGAGGAAGAGCCATGCAGAGGCCCTGCAGCTGGGTGTGCCTGCTCATTCCAGAAACAGCCAAGTGACAGGAAGGGAATCTCCCGAGTGGATGGTCCATTCTGACATTGAACTCCTGGAGGCCCAAACAGAACAGATGTCTTTCCCCATCAAAGTTCCTGTTAAACCTTCCCTCTTCATAAAAATGTTAAGTTCTTCCAAGATCATAATTTTGAGCTCACTATTTTAATCTTTTCCTCATTTGATTGTTTATGGGTTTTGTTGTTTGCTTTTGTTTTTCCATGCTGGGGACCAAACTCAGGTTTTGCACATGCTGAGCAATTGCTTTACCTTTGAGTTATAACCCCAGCCCTTCTTGTTAACATTTTGAGGTTAATCCTTTTCTTTAAACCTTACTACCATGACATAGAGACAGATTAATGCCTGGCCACAAGACTAAAACATATATGTTGCATTTCAATATAAGTAGTAAAAGTGTATAAAACATTATAAAGTTAGAGATTTATCATTTTTAGATGCCCCTGCCTTGTCACTAAGTATGTGTCGAATTTGCCGACCAGGTACCAAAACCACCACCACCCTGTTCCCTTTCTTATCACCCTCCTCACTCCCAGCGATAATCTAGACAACACAAAACATTTCTGATTGACCTTTCTAAGATGTTACATTCATTGGTCCTCCTTGTATGCGAGGCCTTGTAATGACTGACCATTTATTACTTATCAGATTAATTCTAAATAGCAAAGTCTGTCTTCATAATTATGAACAACTTCACATGACTTTAAACTTCTTTTGTTGTCCCAGAAATGCTCAGCATAATAGATGATATATGTAAACACTCAACACTTACATGATCTGAAAAGAAAATTGAAGGGAAAGGCAAAGTGAAACCCACAGAGTGTCAAGTTCTCTCAACTCTGAGCACCATCTTGATATTTTTTAGTCATACAGTGCAATTTGCTTACAGTGAGGTTTCCTCTTTATAGTGCATGAGTCTCTTAGTTTGGATAAATGCATATGGTCATGTAACTACCATTATAACCAAGATACAAAACAGCTCTGTCACTCTAAAACACGCCTGTGTCCCTTTGTAGTCCACTCTTCCTGTTGCCTCCAGCAGTCACTGATCTGCTTTCTGTTCCTATAGATTTTCCCTTTCTGGATGTCATAATGGATCACCCAGTGCATGGCTTTTTTGAAAAGTCTGGCTTCTCTCACTTGGCATAATGCATCTGAAATTCGTTTGTGTTATTGCATATATCGATGTTTTGTTCCTTTGGCTAAGTAGAATTTCACTGTGTGGACAGGTCACAGCTTGTTTATCCATTCACCAGCTGAAGAACATTCAGGTTGTTTCCAGCTTGGGGCAATTATGAATAAAGCCACTGTAATCATTCATATACAGGTTTTTGTACGAACATATGTTTTCATTTTCTTGGGTAAACACACTGAAGTAAACTTCTTGGATCATGTGGTGTTCTTAACTTGTAAGAAAATGCCAAATTGTTTCCCAAAGTGGCTGTAACCTTTTTACATTCCCACCAGCAACCCTACCGGTTTCAGTTGTTTGGCATCCTCATCCATGCTAAGCATTGTCAGTTTTTAATATATCTTATTTTTATTTATTCTACTAAGTATATTTCATGACGATTTTAATTTGCATTTATCAAATGGTGAGGTTGCACATCTTTAGCATCTGTATGGCATCTTTGATTAAATGTCTCTTCAAATCTTGTCATTTTTAATTGGATTGTTTTCTTCCTATTGAATTTTAAGTGTGCTTTATATATTCTGGATCTATGTCCTTCACTGAATATATGTTTCTGCAAACATTTTCTCCTACTCTGTAGTCTATCTCTCTAAAATCTACATACAGTAGAATTCTGAGTTTTAATGCACGCACAGATTCTTTAATGTATGTGTAACAGTCTTATACACACAAGATACAGAGCCCCATAAAGAATTTTTCCATGTTTACCCTGGTCAGACCCTTCCTTCAACCTAGCCTCTGGCAGCATTTTTGTCCCTATTTCTGTGCCATTTCCGGTATCTTAAGTCAGTGACATCATATTGTACATAGTCTTCTAAGACTGAATTCTTGCACTTACAAGGCGGAGCCAAATCATGCTGGATTGCTACACCATAGTTTATCCATCCAAGGATCTACTGATGGACACTTAAGGTGTCTCCCGTTCCTGGCAATGAGGACGTTTACCAAAAAACGTATTTTACATAACGAAGAAATGCAAAACATTGGATATTATTGAAGATAATAGATTCAAGCAATGCTGTTAAGCTTAAGAAAGTCAGCGAAGAAAGGCTTTTGGGAAAGTGAAGAAGAAGGTGACTGCGGGTCTAGCTGAATTAGGATAATGCACCACAGGACATGAGACCAAAGTTGGTATGAGGAGCACAGTGGCTTGACAGGCAGCTCAGGTCAACCCCAGGCTTGGCTTAGAGAGGAATGCAGGACAGAGAGAATCCTTGGCAACACTATCAGTCTACACCACTTTAAATATTTTATGTTAAAATGGAAACAGTAACAGTATTTACCTCCATAAAGTAACTGTAAGGATTCAATAAGATAAATTATGTAAAGCACATAGCAAAATTGTGTGGTTCAAGTGTACGAACAGTAAATGTTAATTATTGTAGTTCATTATATTATAATTCACACATGTTTATTGTGCACTTTTGATGTGCCAGGTACTATTTTATGTGCTTAGATGCATCCAGGAACAGACTTTCTTACGTTTATAATTTCTCCTCCTACTTCTCCAAAGGCACTATAATAAAAAGCTACTTGCACCAGGACAGCTTCAAACTAAATCCACAAGAAAGTTCCAAAGCCATATTGAGGAAGGATCCAGGAGAAATTCAGCAGAGAACCTAAAATGACATACTTATATATTCCCTGAGCTCCTATGGTCCAGAGCAGAAAAGAGGTAATTTTTATTCTTTTGATCATCAATTGAAAGATCAGTCTTTTGGGAGGAGAGATGTATTTTCTATCACTAAATTCCCAGATAAATTTTTCATACAATTTCTTTTAGGAGGGCCAGGGATGTAGCTCAGTGACAAAAGTGCCTGCCTGACAAATGCAAGGTCCTGAGTTCGATTCCTCGTACCAAAAAAATAAAATAAAATAAATACATTTATTATAGGAATTAACCATGATAAATATTAAATTGCACCCTGAAAAGTAACAGTTTTGCAAGAAATGAAAATAAATACCCTAATATAGGAAGTTACTATGTCCATCTTCAACAGACTCTAGCAGTATACAGCATGCAGAAATGTTCTGCATTTCCATTCAGCTTCTCTGGTGTATAATATCACTTGGAGCTACTTAATAAACAAAAATTCCTAAGCCTCATCCCAGATCAACTAAAAAAAAATTCGGGGCACCAGAGCCCAGGAATTTGGTGCATTGCAGAACTACCAGAATAGTATGGTATAAAAACCAGAATCTGTTTTGAGAACCACATCTATGGAAGAGTGGGGCTTTTAGGCCATATAGCAGTTTAGAAACAGAAATGCAAAGACTTAGAAAAAGGAATAATTCACATGTCCTTGAAACCTCCTCCCTGGACATTAATTGTCCCCATTGTGGTTTTGGCAGTCGATTAACTGCTGATTTCTTTGGTAAGTATCCAAGGTGCAAACCACTGGTATTATTGACTGAGCCTTAATCATTTTAATACTTTGAAGTGTGTATATCCGCAAAAGAATCTGTACTGTTATTCATCTCTTTAAAACACCTGATAAGCAAATTAAGAAAGAACATAACAGGACTCAATATTTTTGTGTTTATTTGCACAGCCAGCTTTATGCACATTAGCACACTGTGTGTTCATGTCTACACTGTCTGTCACAAATGAGACATAAACACAGACCAAGAGGGCCTTGACAGGAAGACACCTTGCCTACAGATTTAGTTTATGTTGTGCCTGAAGGTAATCAAACTGTGGTTCTTTAAAAATATTCTCTGGTTTAGATTGTTCTGCCTGTGTTCATCAAGGTCGTTGAAGTGTTACTGTAGATATCGCATGAGTCTCTTTATTCTAACTTCAGGAGATCACAGGAGAATTTGGCAATTTTCTCCTTAAAAGGAAGATAAATAGATGAGCTTGACTGGGGAGAAATAAGTAGAAGTTTCACGTAAAGAAAACATGTTGTGGGGCTGGGGATTTAGCTCAGCGGCACAGCGCCTGCCTAGCAAGCATGAGGTCGTGAGTTTGATTCCTGGTACCGGAAAAAAATTTAAAAAAAAAAAAAAAACACGTTGCATTTATATTATAATCCCATTTATGCTTATGTCTATCATACACCCAAAGATCTTGACATATATGTACTTGCTGAGAGATGTTCGCCTGTGTAACCAGGTCCTCAGGCAGTATCTGTGTCTGGCAGCAAAGAGCAATTGTTAAGCCCCCGTGGTGATGCATGAAATGCTATGTGTGTTACAAAGCATTACAAGGTATAAGAGATTACATCTTAAGGGGGAAAATAGTACCACATTAATGTTGAAAGACATATTGGAATAACTTATGTTTTTCCAAAACCCAACAGAAAAAACAGGAAGACATCCAGAGAAGATAACACAATACTGAACTTTAAATCCATAAAAGTAAAAATGTCTTTTTGCCCATCAGAATGTGCAAGAAAAATCAATAAATACCTCCAGAGTTTGCTTTGAAAGACTATATTTGACTTACTGATTAGAATTAACTTGCATTTCTCCTTAATCCTGAAGTATTCTGAGTATAAATTCTGATCCAAGAAGGACCACCCTTTCTTTTCCCCACTCCCACCTTCTATTCTCCAGGAATGAATTCTGGAGAGGGCTTTCACCATCCGAGTTCTCATTTACCTACTATGTACTGCATTATGTAGACATAGATATTTGTACTTTAGGGGTTTTGTTCCCAAAGAACTTTGGTTTGCCTGGATTTCTTTTCAATAATTCAGTTGACAATCACTAGAAATTCCCTTGTAGTTCCCCAATTTTAAACATTAAATATTTGAGACTCATTCCAACCTATTTCCTTTTCTAGTCCTTGACTCTTTCTTGAAATAACCCCTTTTAGTTCAGCCAGATGTAAACAAAACTGAATTTTAGCTCTGCTCCTGCAAGAGCTGTGTTTAGACTATGATTTGCTCTGGGCCAATGCTTTTCAAAAAGAATATTTTGATCCCTGGAGAATCCTTGAAGGTGAAAGATGCCAGGGATAAGAAGCCAGGATTTAAAAATATATATTTGTTCATCATAACTTATCCTGAAATATGAAATGACATTTAGATGCAAGTAAAATATTTCTGAACACAGTCGGCCACTTACATAATTCAGAACTGAAAAAATTATCCTACAATTCATTAAAATAACTATTTGTACCCCGTCTTATTTCAGAATGGATTTTATTCTATGATTCCATTTATAAGAAATGCTCAAACTAGACAAATATTTAGAGACAGAAAGTAGACTGGTGATTGCCTAGGGCAAGGAGGTGCAGACTGAAAGAAGTGGGGAGTAGTTAATGGGCATGGGATTTCTTCGGGCAGTTATGAAAATGGTTTAAAATTAGATATTGGCAATGGTTGTGCAACTCTGTGAGTTTACCAAAATACAGTGAGTTGTACATTTTAAAAGGTTAAAATTTTAGTATATTCATTATATCCAAAAGGAGCTATTATTTTAAAAATGGATTTATATAATTCCCATCAGTCAATAGGAAAATGACGAACAACATAATAGAAAATGAAGTATTGGAAACTCACAGAAGAGAAACCATGGTTAGGCATAGAGGGTGAAAATGGACATCTATCAGAAGTGACCGGGAAAATGCAAAACAAAATGAGGTACTTCAAATCCATTACTTTGGGAAAAATTGCAATAATTCCAAATGATAGCAGGATGTGAGAATCTCACATAGAAGGTGGGAATGTAAATTGACATAAGTTTTGGAGTACAATTTGGCAATGAACACCTCCAAGTCAAAAATAAGCAGACCCTAAAACCCCAGGTCCTATTTCTCAGGGTACTGTCATGCAGGCTGGCAGAGATGCAGGCACAGGAGCATCAATTAACATACTCATCATTGAGAAAAACAGAAACAAGCCAGTACCTGGATGTAAAGGAATGGAGAGTTATACCTGACTGCACGTATACAAGGGACTAATACACAGTGCCAAAGTTAGATTCACTTAAAAAATTATAAAACACATGTCATAGGATTTTTTAAGAACAGTAGAATAGGAAAATACAGTTAAGCTAAAGACTTACATTATGTACAGAGTGAGGCTTGGCTTGTCTGCTTGGTCATAATTTAGCTCTCAACTTTTAGCAGCCAATGCAACAGGTCTGTGATTAATTCACAAATTAAATTATGATTTTAAACATATCACTAGTACCAGTACTAAAATCAGAAATATTTTTGAAGACCCCATCATGGCATTTAGGTAGTAAACAATATCCTCAGCAACATTCTCTCCTCCGTAATAACCAATTCTCGTTTCTGCAAAGATCCATCCAAGTGTTGTGATCTCTGAGTAGTTAGTTTTATCTGAAGTGTGATTTTTGAAAGCAGCAGTTAGGAATAGAGGTATCCATAGTCTTTTGTTTGGCTGATGTTTCCAATTTTTTAATGTGGATGCCTTCGATGAGTGGTATAATCCTTAGAACAATGCTGTCGACCTGGAAGGTTCACAGTGATGGAACTGCTTTGCATCGGCACAGCCCAGGGTGGTGGCTGGTGGCTACATATGGCTGCTACCTACAGAGCACTTGAAATGTGGCCCGTGGGATGGTAGGGCCAAATTCAGGCCGCATTTGGTTTTAACTCATTCTAATTTAAATAGTTGCGTGGCTGGAGGCAACCCAGCTATACAATTCTCGCAGGCCATGAGTTCCATCACTCTCTACTTTTATCAATCCTCGGCCTTCAGCAGTGCACATCAAGATTATCTGTCTGGCCCCTAATGCTGTTTTTGTTTGAGACTCATAGTTTAAAGTGCTGTGTCTCAAGGAATAGATACATTGCTTATTCTTTGTTCATCCAGTCAATAAATACTCTTTCTACATGAAGGTTGCAGGTCTGGGGCAGCCATGACACTCAGGATCTAAAGGGACATATGGAGCACTGTGGATGAAAGATATTTGGGGTAGAGGAAGGGTGAGATGCTGGGACGGCAGCACTTGAAAACCCACCAAAACTCAGTGGGACAGAGAGTGCCTTCCAGGGAAAGCAAGGTTGAGAACAAATCAGCTGGCCTGGGGGACAGTTCTCAGAATATGAAAGAGCTTGGCTTATTGTAGGGATTTGGAAAAAAAAAAGTCACTAGAACTTAAAGTGTGGGAATGGAGACTTTGTGAAGGACTAGTGGGGGTGAGATTAGTGCATGAGTTTTTAAAACTGACATAATTGTACCTATTTATGAAAAGCAGTACAGTGCTTTGGTGCATAGATACAGTGTGAAATGGTCAAATGAAGATATTTAATTTATCTGTATCAAAGATTTATCCTTTCTTTATGGTGAGATTAGTCAAAATCTTCTCTTCTGGCTATTTTGAAATATACAATGCAATATAGTCAACTGTACTCACTGTTCTATGTAATAGCACATGAGAACTTCTCCGTTCTATCAAGATGTGACTCACACATCATTAACCAATCCCTTTTTGTCCTTAGCTGCCCACCACTCTTCCCAGCCCCTGGTGACCATCATGCTACTCTCTAGTTATATAAGATCAGCTGCTTTAGATTCCACATATGAGTGACGTCATGTGGTGCTTGCCTTTAGGTGCCTGCCAGATTTCACTTTAACATGATATTCTCTGAGGCCACCCATGCTGCTGCCACTGACAGGATTTCACTCTTTTTTCTTGAAGAGTAATATTCCATTGTGTGTCACACCATATTCCTCCATGTATGCACCCTGGATGGGCATTTATGCTCTGTCTAGCTTTTGGCTGTTGTGAATAGTGTTGCAATAAACTTGGGGGTACATATTTCTCTCCAACATGCTGATTTCCTTTCGCTTGGGAATATACCCAGCACTGGGATTGCTGGATCCCGTGGTAGCTCTATTCTTAGTATTTTGAAGAAGTATTTTTCACAGTAGCTACCAACAGTGTATAAGAGTTCCCATTTGTTCACAACTTTGCCAGCATTTATCTTTTGTCCTTTTGCTAGTAGCCATCCTAACTGGAATGAGGTAATAGCTCATAATGGGTTTGATTTGCACACCCCTGATACTTAGTGATATTGAAGGGTTTTTTTTATATGCATGTTGACCATTTGCATGTCTTCTTTTGTGAAGTGTCTGTTCAGGTTCTTTGCCTTACGATGCCCAGACCATCCTCCAGCTGCTAGGTTTAAGGGATCCTCCTGCCCCAGCCTCCCAAGTAGCTGGGACTACAGATGTGTGCCATCACACCGGGATTTTTTACTCATTTTAATTGTGTGTGTGTTTCTATTTACTTTTGAGTTCTTTATATATTGTAGATACTGGCCCTTTGTCAGATATAGCTTGTCAGTAGTTTTTCCCATCCTATAGGTTGTTTCTTCACTTTGGTGATTGTTTTCTGTGCAGAAGCTTTTCACTGTGATGTAACCTCATTTTTCTATTTCTGCTTCTCTTGTCAGGAGTGCCTGATTTTGAACCATATTAAATTGACTTTAGACTTTCTTCTAGGGGCCACTAAAATGTTTAAGCAGAGGAATAGACTCCTCTGATCTCTTCTTTCAAAGTAAATCTACTAGAATTATCATATAACTTAACAATTTGATTTTGGGGTATATGTCCAAAGACTGTTAACTCTCAGAGAGATATGTGTATATCCATATTTGCATATCCATATTCACAGCAACATCATTGACAACGGTCAAAAGATAGAAACAACACAAATATCAACAGATGAGTGGGCAAACGAAATGAAGAATATGTACTCGATGGACTATTATTCAGCCTAAAGGAGGGAGGAAATTTTGACACATTCTAGAACATGGACAACCTTGGGGACATTATGCTAAATGAAATAAACAAACTACAAGAGGACAAATACTGTAGGGTTCCACATACATGAGGTACCAAATATTTAAAGCGAGAAAGTAGAATGGTGGTGGCCAGAGCCTAAGAAGAGGGACAAATGGGGAACTGGTGTTCACTGAGCACAGAACTTCAGTTTGGAAAGATGGAAAAGTTGTGAAAATGGGTGGTGTTGATGGCCTCATCCAGTGGGAGTGTACAGCACACTAGGTTAGGAAGGTGGATTTCGTGTTATCTGTATTTTGCCATGATAAGAAAATACTCTTAAATAAATTCATTGCTGGGGATATAGCTCAGCGGCACAGCACGTGCCTGGCAAGCATGAGGTCGTGAGTTCAATTCCCAGTACCAAAAAAATTCATCATAATCTTTTACTAAAACTATGCAGAAGTCCCCTCAAATGACCTCCCTGCAACTATTTTTGGTCCTTTGCAATTTTTTCCCCACAGCACAGAGAGCAATCTTTTTGAAATGTGAGTCAGGGTTAGGTTTTCCTGCAGAGAAACTTTCCATGGCTGTCAGGACCTCACATGATGGTCCTGTCCCTGGTCACCACCCTGGCCACATCTCCTCCATTTTTTCTCTGGCTCTCCTCTCTGGCCCCACTGGCTTCTCTTTCTTTGGGCACAGAAAGCAACCCACCAGTGAAGTATCTTATCTCCCTGGAACATTCTTTCCTCTAATATTCACCTGGCTTAAGTCTTCCCTTTACCCTGTTCAAACGTCAGCCTTCTAGCATCTTCCTTGACCATCTACCTAAAAAACCTCCTCTTCTTGTTTTTTTTCATAGCACTTATCCCTACCTACTACTTTATTATACATCCACATATTAATTTGTTTACTGTCTCTCCTGCAATGTAAAATCTACAAAGCGAGGGGCTTGTATACTCCTGAGTTCTCAGGGGATTCAGCAGTTCTTGACATGTAGAAAATCCACAAAAAACATTTGCTTAATGGAAGAACAATTATTTTGCATCTCAGAAAGATTGTGAGAATGGATCTAACTGGGAGACGCTTGAAATGTCAGGTGAGCGCCAGTGTGTGCACAAGGAGATGTACAGAGATATTTACAAGAGATAAAAGGCGGGTTGAGGGATGCATTCTCTAAGCTAGACAACTCAAGGGGAAGAGGAAGAGCAAGTTTGCAGAAGATGATTTCAATTTTAATTTCATTCAGTAGACTATTCCAGTAGAGATGTTCAGTGGATAGCTGGCTATGTTCAGCAGAAAGATCTGGGCAAGAAACACACATTTAGCAGCTGATAAACATAATCTTAGTGGAAATGTTGGTAACTGTTGAGCAATAGTTGGAGATTATACATTTGAATAAGTGCTTGAATGTATATATTAAATGTTGCCAATTAATTTCAGACTCATGGGCTTTTGTAGTCTGCCAGCCGGTCATATTTTAAAAACTATAAGGAATGCAGGAAATGAAATTTCTATTTAAAAAGAAAAAGTAATACTATTCTTTAATCTGTACATTTTTTCCCTGTAAGATAAACTTTAATGGATGATATACAATCCTCAAGCCATATATTCTTTAATCCATCTAATTAAATATGTAATGCTCAAACTTTATTGAAATATCATTATCTTTTATACTGAAAAGAAGTCTCAGCCTAGGAGTATACCTCCTTAGTAAAGCTAGCATATGTAAGGCCCTAGGTTCAATCCCAAGCACCCCCAAAATAAATAAATAATAAATAAAGCTTCCTATCCCAACTTCATCACCCGTCTCAGGTCACATGATTCTACAGAGGGCAGAAGCACCCAGGAAGGCAGATCTCTCACTCTGTTTTGAAGTAGTTCCTAATTAGGAGACTATTGTTTTACAGCGTTTCTGTGTATCCTTGCAAGGACTCCTTCAAAACTGCTCCTTGTTCCTGCACTGCAGTTCACCAGGCTGCCTGAATCTCCTGCAGTTAACCATCTGTATCACCCAGTGAGGCTGTTGTCAGACACTGAGTTTTCACTCTTTATTGCCATTCAACAAAATTGAACTCACTGTCAAATGTGTCGCAGAGCTGCTGGAGAATAAAGATATGACCCTCCAAGGCACATTCAGATTTTTACACTGTTGAAAAATGTAGCTGTTTCTACCATATAGAGTTTAAGCCTAGGCTTTGATACCACTCAAACGCTGGTGTTCTTGCATGAGTTTCTTGCTCTGTGGAAAAGTATTACAGTATTAGAGGGTAACCCTTACATACCAAAATTTAGTGACTGCTTTCAGCAATGAAAATTTTATATTGGAAACAGGATAAAGTATAACCTCAGTTATAATGGTTAACCGGCCAGAGGTAGTGATTTTTCTAGGCATTCCAGAAACTCACTGGGGCAGATCCTTTGAATGGATTCTCCAAAACCTGCACAGCCTCTTCACCTTGCCCTTCCTGCTGGAGATTCTTCCTTGCAGCTGCAGGTGGCCAAGAGCTCAAGTTCAGGACCACGGGACACAAACAGACACAAGCTTGCTTAAGTGTGGCCATGCCCTCCTACCCATTTTCCTGTCCTCTTGTGGATAAGACAGCTTGTGCCACAGCAACCTCTTATATTTATGAAGGGAAAAAACCATGGGATTCAAACACCATAGGCCCTGATCATATCTCACTGCTAAACTGACACCATTATAGCTTGTAACTGAGATGTATGCCCCCCGCCACACAAAGCCTCATGTACTCATAGATGGGGCTTTTTGGAGGTGGCTGGATTTAGGGTGTGTGAATATGGATTAAGTGTATGTGATTAGTAATTAGACCATTGATTGGTTTAGCATGATTCTGAATATGGATAGGGGGAAGGCCCACCCTGGGTGTTGATGGTACCAACCAGGAGGCTGGTACCCTGCTTAAATGGAATAAAATGGTAAGGGGTGCTCACTGCTTCCTGCCTGCTGCCTGCCCTGCCATGGACTGTTTCTCCCTTTGATGCCCCTCTGCTATGCCACTCTGCTTTGGAGACAGCCAGCTATGGACAAAAATCCCTACAAACCATGAACTAAAATAAGCCTTTCCTTCTTTAACTTTGGGTGTATTTTGTCTCAGCAGTGATGAAGTAACTAAAACATCAATGCCACATGTTTTGTTGAATAAGAAAAAATTATTCGCTTCTTACTTAAGCCACTATAGATTTGTTTTCTGTTTCCCATAGTTAAATACCGCCACTGTAACTAAAATATTAATGATATACTGAAACACTAATGAAGTAACTCAAGTTGATACGATGAGATGGGTTCTAACAGGATATTTGTGGGTGGGGCATAGGTACATATTTACAGGTTAAACATCCCTAAGCTGAAAAGCTGAAATCCAAAATGCTGCAAAATCCAAAACTTTTTGAGCTCTGACCTGTGGAAAATTATCACACCTCACTTCATGTGACAGGTCTCAGCCAAATTGCTAGCACACTAAAAATATTGTACAAAATTACCCTCAAACTATGTGTTGCAAGTATAAATGAAACGTAAGGGAACCCATGTTAAGACTTCAGTCCCATTTCCAAGATCTCAGATGGTTAACCAAATATTTCAAGTGCAAAATTCAAAATACTTCTGGTTTCAAGTATTATCAGTAAGAGGTTGTCTGTGTGTGTGTGTGTGTTTGTGTGTGCATGTGTGCATTTGAGGGTCCTCAACACCCCTCCCCCTTCTAATTGGATACTATTTGTGTAAGATTTTATTGTTGTTTTGTCTTTGCAGTATTAAGGGTTTAACACAAGGCCTCACACATTCTAGGAAAGTGGTTTACATGGAACTGTGTACCCTGTCCTTTTTTATTTTTTATTTTGAGACAAGGTCTTGCTACACTGCACAGGCTGGTCTCAAACTCATGATCATCTACCTCAGCCTCTTAAGTAACTAGGATTATAAATGCCTGGCAGTTCTTAGTCAACCCAATTTTATTTCATTTATACAACCACAATCAAGAAGGAGGAGGAGGAGGATATGAAGGAGAAGGAAAAGGAGAGGGCAAGGAGAGAGAAGAAGGAGAAGGAGAGAAAGAAGAGAAAGTTGTTACTCAATGACAACTTCCACATACAAGTAAAATTTTTGGTTTGATAAAGTCTGAGTGTCACCCAAATATTTGTCATAATATGCTAGAAGCATGAAATTATACAAACCAATAAAGCCATTCTTACAGAACTTGAGAAACCCTCTATAGGGCTGTAGCCACGTGGCCAGTGTTGAGGGAATTAAGGAAAATGTGCTCTGCCCAGGTGGAGGCCTCGGCACATGTCCTCACACCACCTTGGACTGGCCCACTCCCGTGTCTGTGCAGCCTGTGAGGCTTCAGCTGACTAAGCGATTGCAAGCACTGGGCTCTGTTGCTATTAGCGCCTTGGCCAGATCACCGTGCACCATCTGCCGGCTTCCCCTGCATCCGCCATTCTGCAAAGATCATGGTTCAATCTGTTCCACCATGCTGAGC
This sequence comes from Chinchilla lanigera, assembly GCF_000276665.1. Classification (NCBI taxonomy): domain Eukaryota; kingdom Metazoa; phylum Chordata; class Mammalia; order Rodentia; family Chinchillidae; genus Chinchilla; species Chinchilla lanigera. The sequence continues at coordinate 6,191,459 of NW_004955483.1, read as the reverse complement.
CCAAAGCTCCCTGATTGACAATGTTAGTCAACGCAAAAGTCAAGATATTGCCAACAACGTTTGTTCCTTGGATCCTTTGTGTCTCCACAGCTCTTTCTACAAATGATATTGATAGAAGGCCTTTGAAATGGAGAAGCATTTCTTTAGTCCAGTTATGGCAGGAACTAGGTGGGCAGATGTCTGAGAAATGTTGTCTTATTCTTTGTGAACGTATCCCCAGCCAGCCCACTGGGAGATGGGTGAGGTCTGCCCTTTCTGGCTGTTTGAGAACAGCCCTTAGCACCCTCCTCTCCCAGCTGTTTGAAAATGGTGTCTACTACTATATACTATTTGCCAAGAATAACATCCTGGAAAATCTGTACACATCTCCCCAATGTGTCCCCCACCACATTGAGCACAATGGCCCCTTCTGAGCAAGAGAGTAAAGCTTCAAGGGTTCACACCATCTGGGTGCTGGCTCTTTAGCATCATCCCACGTCCAAAGCAGCACCCTGGTGGGACTCTCTCAGGCCACAGAGGCAGGCTGCTGGGAGACGGTTTATGCCAATACTCACCTCATAAATGCCCAGCCCCATCCTGCCAGCAATGGGGAGCCTCTGCCTCTCACTTCTGTGGGATGATTTAATTACTCTAGCATTTAAAAATAACAAAATAAAAATAAATACAATCTGTACATGTTTGTCCTCTTCCTGCTATCAGCTATTTCTTAAATCAAGGCATCAGTTTTGTTAATTATATGAGTTTGAAAATGGTGTGTACTGCTATTTGAATGTCACTTTCCAAGGCTGAAATGTAATTGCCAGTATAGCCTTTAAGAAGTGGTTAGGACTTAAGGGTTTTGCCTTCGTGCATGAATTAATGTCACTGTCATGGGAGTAGGTTATTACTTTTCCTCCCTCTTTTTCCTCAAATTCCTTTTGATGCCTTTTGCCATGCTGGGGTTCAACAAGAAGGCCTTCACCAGCTATGTCTTCTCTGTTTTAGACTTCCCAGCCTGAGAATGTGAGCCAAATACATTTCCGTTGTTTATAATTTACCCAATCTATGGTATTTTGTTACAGTAATAGGAAACAGACTGACAGTGTCTGTGTTCATTGTGGTAGAAATCCTAGAAGCTTTCCAGACCAGTTCGTCTCTACTGCACCTGTAACCACACAGGCAAAACTGTCAATATGAGCCACAAAAGGCCTCTTGGGTCCCTTTCCTTCAGACCAGCAGTTCGGTCCTAGAGTCAACAGCGTCATTCGCTTGGTCTCATAGCAAGAATGTGCACTATTCTGACCTGGTCCGTGCTTTTCTTTCCTGAATGAATTTCTTTGTTTACTCTGTTTAATACAAATGAAACATCACCTGATTATTTTCTTATTAAATGCATCATTAGACTCTCCCACTACTATTGCAAATTATTCTCTTCAGTGGTATGTTGAAGTTGGCAGAATAATAATAAAGATAATTAATAAGCGGCATGCTGATGTATTTGTCCTGTTGCAACAGCTTTTGTAAAAAAAAAAAAAGGCACGAAAATGACTATAACCATATTTTGGGTGCTTAAAGCTATGTAAAAACTAATTTCAAAAGTCCTTATAATAAGCACAATCTTCCCTCATGCCTTGCCAGGCTTTGGGGGTCCTGCTAAAAGCGCCTCTAAAACCCTGAGAAGTATGTTCAAAGTAATTCAAGCAAACAAACTTTACACCTTTGCAAAAATAGCCTACTGGGAATTATTGGTGTCGATGCCAAAGCCTGACAGACTGCCTGGTGTGAATTTCACCTGCCACTTGTTAGTGCCCAAGGACCTGATTCAAGGCAGCCTAGGAGTCAAGCAGGAGGCTGCAGAAATATAAATAGAAGGGGACCCTTTGTCCCAGGAGGGTTTTAAAAACATTTCCTCCTTTTCCTCCATAGAACGGGCACCCAGCTCTAACAAGCAATAGGTAAATGCATCCCTGTCCATGGTGCAAAGCAAACCCACAGTGCTCACACTTGCTGGGAGAAAAACCAACCAATGTGTACACAAAATGCATTGTCAGGCTTAGGAAGCTATGGGTGGAAGATTTCACCTTCCAGGCTGTTTGGTCACTTGAGAGCAGGTGCTTAAGCACATTATCAGGCCTTAAACACATTCACCAGCCTTGCTGCATGCCCTTCTCTCTGCCTATGTCCCTGATGTCCCCCATAGGAGGCCCCTGTGCTTGCAGGTGCGAAGCAGGCATAAGGATTATCTCACACCCTAGGCATGCCAACCAGGATTGGCCTCCCAGCTCTGTCACTGGCTATCTCTGTGTCACCTTATTTGTCAGTGCCTGCAAGACCCACATGGAAATTTACAAAGAGAATTTCTGTTTCTTTGTCTATTTTCCTATTCCCACTGTGGATGCTGTCTGCCTAGTTCTACCAACTTCCTTTTGGCTGCCAATTCCTTCCCGCAGAACCAGATGGAATTACAGCCCAATGCTGCCCAGTTTGAATATAGGTTACCTACTTGTCCTATACATCCTGCCTGTGCTTCGATAAAGTGAGAATCTTTGGATACCATAAAACAGTAATTGCTTTTTTAGTGTTACATGTTTAAAGATCAGGAAGAAATAGAGAAGGGAGAGTCTTATCCAGTTTTTTTTTGTTTTAGCTGTGTGTATCCAATCAATCCAGTGGGGCTACACAGTGAGCTTATTAAAAAAGTAATTTTGCATCTATTGACTGCTAATCTGGAAACAAACAAAAAAATAGGGGGAATGATAGTGCTATAATGCAGGAATTAGCTCAGGCTTAACAAGTTCTTGCAATGACTGCTTTGTTGGGTAAATGAGAACATCACATGTTTTAAGGATTAGGAAAAAACTAGTACCAGGAGGACAAAAATAGATCCATCCAGTGCTAACCCTGCCAGCAGTTTTCCCTCCTTTTACTCCTGAAAGGCACTGGATCCGTATTAATTTCACGGCCAATTTTAAAAGCAAGAATCAAGTCATTTCTCCTCAGAAACTCTTGGAGAATAAATGCACTTAACATTATAATACTCAGAGGTGATGTTGCATAAAAAAGAGTTGAAACATTAGTTTAGACTGACATAGATTCAAGTTCTAGCTCTGATATTTGCCCTCTCTATGACCTTGATGGCGTATCTCAGATTTCTATCTGCAAAATATGAATGAGAGGGTTGCTGTGAGGTTTAAACATCATTCCAGATTTTAAAAAGGCACAGCATAAACAGTGTCGTGGAATCCCTGATTTGGGACCAGATCCTGGCATGGCTTACTAGGTAGGTGATTGGTCAAATTATGTAACCTCTGAGCTGTAGAATTCATGAGCCTTTGAACAGGTGTCAAGAAACTTTTCCTTAAAGGATCAGGTAGCACATAATTTAGCCTTGTAGGCTATATGGGCCCTGTCATGTCTGCTGAACTCTGTGCTTCTGGCAAGAAACCAGTCATCAACCATATCCAAGTGAATCAACATGGCTGTGCTCCAATAGAATTTTACTCACAAACCATGTGCTGCTTCAAATGTTGTCCATGGGCCATAATTTGCTGACTCCTACTCTAGTAGAGGATCAATAAATGATAAAATCCTAGCAAGAAATACAAGCTTTTAAGCTAAGGCAATCAATAAAAGATGAGATATAACAGGAAGTAATTGAGATTTCAATTCTCCTCTGGACTTCCAAAGTTTTTCCACAATGTTTCCATGTTAGATTTCTACACAGTTCTGTGAACAGTAGTAGTGCAATTCACTGCCTACTAACAAAATCCCTTAAAAATTTTGTAATTTCTTTCAAAAAATAAAGAGAAAAATACAGCAACAACAAAGACAAAAAGAAAAGCTCCCCAAACAAGCAAATCTAAATATTTTTACTGTAGGAATCAAACAGGAAAAGTCAAAATGACAATGGAGGCATTGGCTATACTCCCCAAAATACTTCAAAACAAGGAGAAATCATTTATTATCAATAAAGTTATTAGAGTTAAAAGGAAGTGTGATATCTCATTGAGAACATCCAGTGTCTTACTCACCTTCCTCGTCATGGAGACACAATACTCAACAACCACTTAGATGAGGAGAGGTTTCTTTGGGCTCACAGCTTTTAGATGTTTCAGTCCATGGTCAGCTGGCTCCAAGGCCAAGCAGGCATGGTGGAAGAGTCTACGAAAAGAAAATTGCTCACATCATGGTAACCAAGAAGAAATGAAAGCAAAGGAAGGAACCAGGGAGGAAAATATACCCTTCCTGGTCACACCCAGAAGTGACCCACTGTCAATAAGGATGCCCCCTCCTAACAGCACACTTAACCTCTAAACTTGCTTGTGGATTTCCACCCATGAGTAAAGAGCCCCCATGACCCAGCCATCTTTCTAAAGCTTCACCTCTGAGTGTGTGAGAATTTGGGGGTCATTTTTGATCTAAACCATAACATCTGCCAACACAGAAAGACTTCCCTAAACTTGTAAGCAGCATGAAGAGATAACAAAAGAAATCCAAGGATTCATAAAGAATAGAACTCATAGAGCATTGATGGGTGGATTTAGAAAACAAATACCAGGGCTAAAATAATAGCAATCTGTGATAATGGAAAAATAAATGTCACACTGAAAATATGGAAGAAGATTCAACTTAAGTATAATAGGGGAATTGAAGTAAATAGATAAAGCCTGATGAGAAAACACTGTGTGTAGACACTGCTGGGTTAGCAGCTCAATAGTGTTTTGTTAGTATGATGGAACCACGAGGAAGAAAACTACAGCTAAGAATATCAAAGTAGAAGAGTAGAAGGAAGCACCTGTAGTCTTACGAGGAAGAAAACAAATAATGAAGTATGGTGATGGCTGTGAAGGAGAAGACACTCTGGAAACATAAGACAGGGGACCAGAGGAGGCTGAAATTTGCGGAGTAAGAGTTAGCTAGGTGAAAGGACAGTCAAAAAGAGTGTGGTGAGAAGAGGGAGCTACACATGTGACTGCTTGGATGAGTGAAAGGACTCATCCAAGTCATGTTGTGACTGAGGAAAGAGTGACTCGATGGGGAGAATGTGAACGTGGACATTTAAAATGGTAGGCAGAGGACAAACAAGGTAGGGTTGAGTGGACCATGATAAAGCTTTTAAACTTCATCTTGAGGCAAATGGAGACCCTGTGAAGGGTTTGAGCAAGAGCCTGGTCTGATTAAGGAAGTGTTTCACAAGACACCGGGGCTACGGTGTGAAGAATGTTTGGAGATGTTAGTTACGAATCTATCACATAGGCCAGATGTGACAGAAGGGTGGTTTATGCAGGATTGCTGGCGCAGAGGATGAGTAAAAGTGGGTGGATTTGAAAAGTATTTAGAGGATGCAATGAACATAATATTGTAAGATTGGCTTGTTGGGGGAGAAGGGTAGAGCAAAGACCAGGTAAGAAGAGCAGACAGTCGGGGTGAAGATGAAAAGAAGATAGATGGCCATGTCACTTGAACTAAGGAGAAAGAGCAGTTATTGTGTGAGATCATGATTCTTTCACACACGTTGAGTTGGAGGCTTCTCTCTCTCTCTCTCTCTCTCTCTCTCTCTCTCTCTCTCTCTCTCTCTCTCTCTCTCT
>NW_004955483.1:6184188-6185792 GCF_000276665.1 Chinchilla lanigera | reverse complement strand
TGATATGTTTTCTACCCCTTCTAAGTCCAAGTCCTTTGAACCTCAGGTCTTCAGATCCCATAAGAAGAAACAAGCAAAAAACTAAAAACCATATAAAGAATTAGTAATCTAACACTCCCTAGAGAAGACATTTAACAAAATGTTTAGCAAACTGTCTCATATCGGAGTCTGAAGCATTTGCAGTTGGATTCTGTACACTGACTTATATCACAGTGATATCTGGATATTTACCTCATGTTTGTGGAATAAAAATGGTCCCCAATGGATCTTTCTCAGAAGACAGCAGGAGAGTAACCAAAAGACAAATCTGAACTTCTCTCATCAGAGGCAACAGGGGTTCTAATCACCAAGGTGCATGTATCACAATACAACTGACTTAGGTCTGTGGTTTCTACATGCTGCTTTGTTGTGGAATTCTGTTGTGTAATGAAAGGGTCGGTGGAAGTAGAACCTGAGATGGAGGTTCTTGTGCAGGTGATTTGTTGAAGGAGTGAACCTGGGGGAGAAGGCAGGCGGCAGGAGGGAAAAGTCAAGATTGTGTGGTTTCAAGTGGAGTCTGCCTTCAGCCACATCCCTAGGGGCCCTAGGGCCAAACTGCACAGCCCAGTAGGCAAAGGACCAGCCTTTTGTACTCTATGAGAAAGTCATTGGCTGAAGGCAGAGGAGGTTGTGCCTTCCTGGGAGGCAGCACCATGCTAAAGGCCTTGCTCTATACAAGTACAACTGGGACTGAGAGAAATCAAAGAGCATAGAAGCTCAGGGTGAGTGCACCAGGCCTGGAGAAGGGAAGCTGGACCGCGAAGTGATGGCTTTCTTCAGACAAAACTCACACACATAAGCACGCCCGCACGCATGCGTGCACATGCGCACACACTCCTGGTGTAAATAGCCTTACTTTGGTCTCTGTTCCTCAGGCAGCTTCACAGGAAACCTTTAACTCCTTTTCCCCCAACTAAGGAGGAAAATTTACCAGTTTGTATAAGAAACTTTTAGCAGTAAATAGTAAACACTGTGTTTAAATAATTAATGTTTTCAAACATTAGAAAAGTAATCAAGATAGATGAGATCGTCTTGCTCTCAAAAGGAAATTAAGAGTTTAAACCACACTTTTAAAATTCTATGGATGGAGCAAGCAAGGCAAGCAAAAATAAAGCCACATTTTATAAAGAGACACAAAAAAAGAGTATGACTAGAAATTACAGGATACAATGCCTATGGAATCCTTAATAGACAGGCTGAACTGAATGGAATGTAACTTGTATACTTGATGTTTAAAATTTAAATGTTTATAACAATATTTAAAACCTAGAGAAATAAGCAAAGCAGATATGAGGACAGCAGTTTTTGTGGGCTGTCTCCCTCAATCCAATAAGACATTCATCCAGCAATTCCATGGACATCCCTATGTGACCGCAGAGCACTTTAATATATCAAAAATCTGACACATTCTTTAAAAAACAAACCAAAAATAAATATTTTAACTGATCTTTCCCAAACATATAGAAGCCCTGATTTTCTTGAAATTAACTGTTAATATGCTGTTATAGGTTATATTATATTATAATATATTATATTATAACCTTAGGTTACAATAACAGGTATTA
>NW_004955483.1:6144921-6184088 GCF_000276665.1 Chinchilla lanigera | reverse complement strand
ATAATATAATATATTATATTATAACCTGTAACAGGTTTTGATGTCTATATTGAAGCTCTCATCCCATTTATTCAGAATGTCACTTTATTTTGAAAAGGGGTCTCTCCAGAGGTAGTCAAGCTGCATGAAGTCATTAGGGTGGCTCTAATCTGATATAACTGGTGACTTTATAAAGAGGGAAAATTTGGATAAACTACCAATGTAGAAGATAATGCACAGAAATACAGGGAGAAGACTGGTCACCTACAAGCCAAGGAGCGGGACCTGAACAGATCCTGCCTCACAGCCACCAGTGGGTGCCAACTCTGCCATCCTGGGCCTTGGGTTTCTAGTCCCCAGCATTGCAATACCATAAATTTCTGTTCTCTAAGCCATCCTATCTGTGGTACTAAGTTAACAGCAATCCCAGAAAACTAACGCTAAGGGACAGGCTTGGAGACACAGGATGGAAGTGGTGGCGTGACCTGCTCCTCTGATCTAAGCATCATTTGCTATGTCACCACTTGATCTCAAAGTGAAATAAGGTCAGTACGTGATGATAAACGAGAGTCTGAGACCACGCAAGAAAAAAAAATAAGCAGAAACAGAATTCTAACTTGAAATGACATATTCCTCAAAACAAATCAAGGGGATCCACACTTAATGAAGAAAATGTAGATTTGATTAGTCCAGTAAATTGGTAGAATTAACAAACATGGAGAGTTGTAGAAATTAATATATTTTCCTAGTGAATGAATCATCAAGAATATCAATCAAGTCATAAAAAAGTCTTCATATGCAGGAAAAAAAGACAGAGATTCTAAACACTACATTCCCAAAGTAAAAAGGGACGTAACTTCACAAAGAACAATATCAAAACTCATGAAAACTTAAAACTGGGGGCTAGGAGTACAGTTTAGTGGTGGAGCATGCCCTACATATATGCAAAACTCTTGGTTAATTTCCCAGCACCAAAAGAAAAGAATTAATCTCTTAAATAATAACCTATACTAGATAGGACATCTACAACATAATTCCAAGGTATTCTTAAAATTAAGATGTGTTATGTACATGTACCAATTCCCCACAAGAACATAAACATTATGTACTACAAATATGTACTAAAGCAAATATATATGTATACAAATATTCATATCACATAACACATAGATGCTTAACAAAAGTAAAGTTGTAACATATGGCTTACATATAATTATGTAGTAATGCATCAGGTAAATGCATCCAAGTAGCTATAGTTGTCTCTGGTTTGTGGGACTGAACCATAATTTTTCTTATCTTATGGTTTTAAAAGGAAGAAAAGCTCCAAGAGAAAAATAGGAAAAGGAGAACTAATATACTCAGCATAAATAAACAAAATAGGGGCAAAAACTGTGGAATAATTTGACAGTCTTTTGAAGTGTTAATCATCAAGATAAAAGGAAAACCCAAGTTGGAATGCTCAGTGCAAAGAAAAAGCTATTATAATTACACCAACTTTGTAAAATTTCACTGAAATGGAGAAGTATTTTCAAAACACTAGGTAACCAGAATTAAATATACAAGCTTATGAAAATATAAAATATAAGCACTAACAAAACTGGTATAGATCCAGGCCTCACTCCCACAAGGCATCCTCCTCCAGAGGTTCATGGAGGTTTTCTAAGAACATTCTAGAAAGTAGTCTACAGTCACCAGCTGTGCTGGTTATTTCAACCTGAGTGAAAAGCAAACAGGAGGTGATATGTTATAATAAACTTATTATATCCCAGTACCGGAGAAAAACCAAAAAAAAAAAAAAAAAAACTTATTATAGTAGGGGAACAGCTAGTCAGATAGAAAAACAAAAGAAAGGGAGAAGAGAAAGGCACTAAACCCTACTGAACTTGCAGGTCTTCCAAATAACAAATAATTGCACCACATAGTAATTATTTCCAAAACTTAGAAAGGACAACATGCTTCTGAACTGATTTTATAAGTTAAGTACGAATTTGTTTCCCAAGATTAAGGCCAATATCAAAAAAAGAGAATTATAATTATCAGACCAGAGACAAAGGAAGAAAGGAAAGGGGAAGATGGAAAAGAGAAAGGAAATGAAGTAAAGGAAAGAAGAAAACAAAAAATGAAATCATCCCCAAACACTGAAAAAAATTAACTATCACTGATGATTTAGGAAGATTTATTCCAGGAATGCAAGGTTGATAACACATAAAACATTACCAAGATGATTCATCATCTTAACAAGACAGACTAGAAACTATAGAACTATAAGAACAAGTGCAAAGAATCTGATTAAATACAAACATTTTCTTGATTCAAACTCTATGAATTCTTCTTCCTCAATTTAATAAAGAGTATATTTAAAACTGATAGTAGCTATCACACAGCACAAAACATTAAAATGTTCACCTTCAGAATAAGAGTGTTCCTATTTAATATAGTGCTTGTGCTTTCTGAGCTGGAAGTTCCTAAAATTTGCCAGACTTTCATTAGGAAGTGTGGTAAACACCAAACCCACAAAATGACAAAAAGGGCCAGGGTCCCCTGTGTATCAAGGAAAGTGGTGTTAGGACAGGAAGTGGCTATGATGGGCCGACTAAGCTGATTTTGCAGAAAGGCTAAGAGCACACCGATCATTGTGTTGATATCTTCGTGCTCTGAGCCTACCTGCCGATCTAATGGCATGCTCAATACTGTGAAAAGGTACTAATGCAATTGAACCCAGAAAAGGTAAGAGGAGAAAAAAAACCACACAACCCAGTGCCAACCTTCATCTTCAATTTTATCAAGAAGACAATGAAATCTTGAAGTTATCTTCACTTCCAATACAGCAAATGTTTAAATTTAAATTATTATAGTAAAAGACACGTTTCCATTAGTCCCCCTTAAAATACTCTCTCTGTTTGAACACATTTATACTATCATTTTTGCCGCTTTCCAAAGCCGTTCTGGAATTTTCTTTCCAACGTGTTTAGTTGCATGTCATGCTGCCTCAATGTCCTGAATTGATTCAAAACCCTCACCTTTCATGGCTGTTTTGACTTTGAGGAAGAGCCAGAAGTCACACAGTGCCAGATCTAGTGAAAAAGGTGGATGAGGATACACAGTAATGTTTTCATTTGACAGAAATTGTCATAAACATAAGCTGCTTTATTAAGTGGTGAGAAACACTCAGGAGGCTGAGGCAGGAGAATCACTGCACGTTCGAGGCTAGTTTGGGCTACATAGTTAGGTTCAAGACCATCCTGAACTACATAAGGAGGTCTTGTCTCAAAAAAAAAAAAGTTCAAATCAATGAGATAAATGTATCTGAAGTGAAGGAAAGTATTTTTGAGGGAAATTAATGGCAATGTATCTCTTATTATAACTTTTTAAAATTTAAATATTCGCTGTATTGATATACACCTCATAAACTATAGCAGTCACTAGTATCAAAATATCAAAAGAGATAAACAAACAATATGAGAAAAGATAGCAAAACAATACATACATAATTCACCACCTATCCTTAATTATGGAAATTAAATTTAAATACCTCGAGGAATGACCTTTTAAGTTAGTTTATTAAAGTAAATTAAAATGGAGACCAGGCCTGAAGAAGCTTGAGCAGACAAAGCCAGACCTTAATTTTGCCTAATTTGCTAACATAAGCTAAATGTAACTTGAGCTATTTTTGTAAATATCCACATCAAAGAAGGACAAAATTTAAACTCAACAAATCAGAAGCAGCCAAAAAAAATTCTAATTCTATATCTAGGAACTTCCCAGAGGAATAGACCAAATAAGACCACTTTACAACTGTAAACCAAGCAAATATTTTCTTTGTATTACTACCAAAGTCACCCTTGGAGCCCCAATCCTTTGAGTTTAGTGCTTCCCAATACATAACTTGCTGTTTCTTCAAATAAACTCTTTAAAATCTTATTGTGCTTGAGTTCACCATTTAACAAGATAAAAATTGATTCACACTGTACAAATCCAATATTTGGAACTTTGGACAAGCACAACAATAGTTAGAAGCTGTAAGGTAGTGAGTGATACGCCTTTCCAGGAAGCAACTTGCCAATATTTGAAAATGTCATGAAATTGTTTTGCATGTTGACAAAATAATACTCATTTGGATCTATAATCTCACTCCCCCCAAACTCCACATTTTGAAAATAATTTATATAAGAACGTTCCCAGCAGTAACTAAGCAGGAAGGTTCTAGAAGCAGCTCAACTGCTCAGCAGGACGTGGATGCTTAAGGGAATAGTGGTGAACTCCATGCAAAATCTCCCTTTCTCTTGCAAGCTTTGTCTCAGCAAATCCTTCCTAATGCAATAGGGCCAGTAGGCATGCAGTTCCGCTCAGAAATGCCCACAGATGCGATGTTCGTTTGTTTTCTGTTATATAATTCCTGCCAATGCTAGGAGCCTTGTTGAAGGAATGCCTCCATTTGCCGAATAAAACTTCTTAGATTTAAAACAGTTACTCTTAGGAAAAGAGAGACAGTGGAAACCTCAGGAAAGCATAAATTCCAACTCTTCATGTGATAATCTCTTTCAAGGAAGTTCACTCACCACATCACTTCCCAGGATGACACTTAAATGGAGGAGAATATGTGTCTTCAGTGTGGGGAGGTGATGAGTCTCTGCTCCTCCCTAATTTTGCTAAGACATCAGCTGCCTAACCAGGATTCTGAATATCCTGACTTGGTAACTGTTGAGATACAGCTCTTCCAGCTTGGGAATTAGACACACTTAGCCAACGTGATGATGCCAGCTGCAGAAATCCATAGCCCCTGCCATCTCTGGTTGAGAAGCCCTGTATTCTGAAGTCTCCTCATTTTAAGTCAGGGACCTTTCCTGGTCCCCCAGTTCTTCAGCCCTTTGCATCCCTGCACTGGGGCTGGTGGAGTCTTCAGATGTTCTCAGTGCCCATGCAGGCGGTAGGCACCTGTGCACCTTCTGGGACCCACAGATTCAGACCCATCCTCTCTCTGCTGGTGCTCCCTGATCTTCTTGCCATATTTCATGAGGTAAAGGCATGAATTGCTCCCCAAATAATGCCCCAAGACACATGGTATCTGCCCCAATATTCTTGGCAGCTACCAGACTCCCTGGGCATTCCTACACCTTCCCCAAAGCTGATGGGGTGGCCCTACACTCATGCTGAGCTCTTTCCTTTTTCTTAGTGCTGGGTGTATTCCTAATCTCTCTGACTGATATTCATGGGTTCCTCTACACCAGAGCTTCTCAAATGTAAACATGAGTGTAAATCACTTGGGCAGCCAACTAAAACTCAGATTCCAATTCAACAGCTCTGGAATGTAGCCTAAGTGTCGGCATGTCTAACAAGTCCCCAGGTGATACAGTTTAGCTTGTCAATAGAACATTTTTTCCCCTTTTGGTACTGGGGATTAAGTCCGGAGCCTTTGCACTGATCTTCTACAACCCTTTGTTTTTTTGTTTTTTTGTTTTTTACTTTGATCCTTTTTTTTTTACTTTGACTTGCTAAGTCAGTAAGGTCCCCAGGCTGGGCTCTAACTTGTGATCCTCCTGCCTCAGCCTCCCAGAATGCTGGAATTACAGGTGCCACCTCTAATTCTGCCATCGTGCCAGGCTTCAATGACCCCGTTTTGAGAAAGCTGATCCATCCTCCTCTATCACTAGATTGTATTTGTTTCCCTTGCCTCTACTGCTATGTGACAGTAATAGCTGATGTGGTGTAGGAAAGGAAAGCTAGGTAAAGAACAGGAAAATATCAAGAGATTCCCAAATATAACCTCAATTTCATCGACCACCGCCACGTTTTTCTCTCCCACTGGCACCACCACTGCCTCCTTGGAATTCCTTGTATATCCTGTTCGGATTTCAGTCTTTGCCCCCTGTGTTTGATTACATGTGTTTCTCCCTAACTATACTATAATTTTCTTGAAAGCATAGAGCAGAATTCCTAAACTGGTGGCGACAGGCTGCATATGGCCCCACAGATGTTTTGTTTTAGCATCACAGTATTTTAAAATATAGGAATCAGTTGCTGAATGTAAAGCACTGATTCTCAGCCCCAGTGGCACATTAAAACCACCTGGAAAACCTTCCAAAAAACCTTAGCATCTGAGTCCCACCTTCTTCGCAGTGTTGCTTTAATTTGTCTAGAAGGGTCCCAGACATCAACATTTGATTTTAATAAACATTCTAAAGCTTAGGACCGTTGTAGATTTACAGAATTATTACAAAGATCCAGCAGCACATTTCCATACATCTCACATTTGGTTTCTTCTCTTATTAACAGCTCACATTACTAATTGTGACATTTGTCACAATTAATGAACCAATTTTTACATTATTATTAACCGATGCCACATTTTATTTAGACTTTCTCAGTTTTATCCTTATGATTTATTTTTCTGTTCCAGAATCCCATCCACATTTACACAGGGAAGGTTGAAATATACAGTGAATGTTTAAATTATAAAAAAAGATTATAGTGAAAGGTACATTGCTCTAATGCCCCTCAAAAATGTTTCCTCTCACTTTAAACACATTCATCCCATCATTCCTGCCACTTTCTGAGGCAGTTCTAGGAGTCCTCTTTCGGGAGTGTCTTTACAAAGTGTGGTAAAAAAATACAGCTAATGCTGCTGCTGAGTGCCACTCCACCAAAAGGCAAGCTTGTAAAAAGCATTACAGTGCATCCTCATCCATCTTACTCACCAGATCTGGCCCTGAGCAACTTCTGGCTTTTCCTCAAAGTCAAAATGACCACGAAAAGTAAATACTTTGAATTGGTTCAGGAAACTGAGGCAGTCACAGCAGTGCAACTGAAGACAGTGATAGAGGTCGTCCAGAACTGCTTCACAGAGCGGCAAGAATGGTGGGACAAGTGTGTTTGAAGTGAAAGAAAGTATTTTGAGAGGGATTAATGGCACTGTGTCTTTTACTATAATAAATCTTTTTAAATGTAATCATTCACTGCAAATATCAATCAGACCTTGCCGTTTAAGTAGGCACTTGGGCCCTTCGTAGTTGCCACAGTTCCTTTGACTTACCTTGTTTGAGTTACCCTGAAAGTCCTGCGGAGGACCAGTCAGGTGTTGACAGAATGTCCCTCAGTTAGGGTTCCCTGGATGTCCCCTCATGGTTACACTGGGGTGCCCATCTGTTTTGAAAAACATTCCCTCTATTATTCTAATGTCTGGTTAGTGGTAAAACTCATTTGTTTTAAGAATGTGAAGAGCTTATGTGAAAGCTTAGCTTCAGGCTTTTTTTGACATTTGAGAAGATCTGACAACATTGAGACTTCAGTCTTTCATGGAAATAACTAAGTGATGACTCAAAGTGCTTTCCAGCAGGTTGAGGGTGTGGCTCAAGGGCAAGCCAAGGATGTGGGGTGCTCCACCCCCAGTACGGCAAAACAAAAACGAAGCAGCTGCCAACAGGCTCCAGTTCTCCACAACCCACTACACCTTTGGCCCCCATCTTCCTGGCATCTGAACTTCACCTCCAGTGTAGGCCTTCCCATCCCAACTCTTCAGGAATAGCATCTGGCATCATGGCCAGCATAAAGGATGTACTTGAGCAAGGTTCAGTAAATAATGAAGGAACGGGTTTGTAAAGAAATGAATATGTAGTTGCTGAAAATGGCAAATTTGTGAACTACATGATCAAGTTAAAATATCAGAGCAAAAATTGCAGATTTATTTACTCAACATTCATTCCTAAGCCACTTTCTGTAAAATTAAAGTCTCTAAATCTAGAAACTTCACTCCCCAGATCCCTCTGCCTAAGGTTTTCTCACAGAAAGAGAGTTCAGCAGACTCCTGCCAAGCTTGGAGGGAGGTCTGAAGCCACATCAGGAGACAGCCAGGCACAGGAAAGTGAGTCTTTTTGGTCAGCCCAGTGGTGAAGATGGCTGGCTACTCCAATGTCAGCAGCTCCCTGGTGTACAGGCAGTGAGGTTCTGCTCCCAGAAGCAGCTGTAGGAAACCAAGCTGGCCAGTCCTGCGGTGTGGATTTGGAAGATGTTCATTGAAGTGTAGCCTCATTATGTCTTCTTTTTCAATCTTCCCACAAATTCTTCCTTAAGCTTACAAGGGGAATTCTCTTAAATTCAGTTACTCATCTTGACTAATACAGTAATAAGGCAGAAGCTGCTAATTGGCTGCTGGATATTCATCCTGTTCTTCACTAAATTCTACAACTGGGAGGTATAAATATGTTGTATAGTTTTCATTTTTGTTTTCGTTTTTTGTTTGTTTGCTTGCTTGTTTTTTGAGATGGAATTGCACTATGGTAGCTCAGGCCATCCTCCTGCTTCAGACTCCCAAGGAGCTGGGACTACAGACATGAAGAACCATACCCAGATAAAAATTTATAATATAGGGCCTGTTGTCATATTTCCATGTGGATGGCCAACCAGAGGAAATGGAACATTTGGACAGGGCTTCTGGGAAAGCTCTTTATAGGGATCTACTCAGCTCTTCTCCTTTGAATGGATAAGTCACATAAGTCACTTGGATGAGATACTTCTAGCTTTAGAACATACCTGGTGAAGATGGAAGCCACATGTTAAGGATGGTAGAGAAGAAAGCAAGCAAGAGGCTAGATACGGTTGCCATTGGGTGCCATCTTACCAGGCCTTGCCTATCCCTAGACATCTTTCAAGAGAAAAACAAAATGATCTCGTTGAAGCCACTATCACTCCTTTTTAGAAGTGGAGGTTTCATTCCTTAAGAATTGAAAGACGTTTCTTAACAATATACATACAAATGTAGTAGAACATTCAGCTGGAAATTAAACATTTTGAGTGCTTTTTTAGCTTTAGCAAAAGGGATACCAGAAAGCCAATTTGACTTTTCCATCCAGTCCAGTCTCCTCTGAGTTATCAAAAGCGTCTTCCTGCATCTTCAGACCCTGTTTAAGGTCTCTGCCTGCTTAATCTGGGTAGCCAAGGAGAGGAGAGTGTGGTATAGCCCTATCATCTGGCAAGAAGATTCATAATCCACTTCTTCATGTTTTCATACATCCAGACAGAGCCCTTAGAAGTGCTTGGGGGAGGAAAGGCAACCAGGGCTCTGGATTCATTTGTTTACGTGGGGCATCGCAAGTCTTTGTTGTGTGTCTACTGCATGCCAGGCATTGTCTAGGGCCTGTGTGCAGAAATGAGTGAGAGATCAGACTCCAGCCTTCACGGGGATTGCACAGGCCTGGGGTAGGGAGCTGGGTGTGGGATGACACTGAGCTGTGTGACAGGACTCGCTCAAGTGGGAGTTACTGTGGTGGAGAAAATGGAGGTGAAATCTGCCACCTGACCCAGCTAGTGAAGGCACTGCAGCCTGGAATAGAGCCCCTGACCCTTTTAGTGAGGATTTCTCTCCCCGGCTACCTGTCACTCTAATCTGCAAACCTCCGCTGTGATCCCCGCTGGACATGTGCCCACTTGGTCTCTGTTTTTTTGTAAGTACCAACAGGAACACCAGCCCTCATGCTCTGTGGCCAGAGAACAGTCAATTGGAGGACATTGATCTTGGGGAAGAAGAAGTGGGAGTCTGGTTTATAGTTATAAAATCTGGATTTTTGTCGGAGAGAGCACAGAAGTCAAACAGAACATGAGCACTGACTAGAATCATGTATTGTTCATTCATTTATTTTATAATGAATGCAGATATGTGGCCAGCAGTATGCTAGGCACTTGATCTTCTTCATTTTTCACAGAAAGTCTGGGTGTGAGATATTGTTATCTTCGTGTTACAAATTAGAAGGTCGATGTTCAGAGAAGCTGATTATCTTGACTGGGTGCAGTAAAAAAATCAAAACAGATCTGTCTGATCCTAAAGATGTAGTCTTTCAGTGTCACTATTCTGTCTTCTCACTGCCGGTCTGAAGCTAACGACACCGTGAACTACAGAATCTTTCCAGCCTGTACCCAGCAAACCTTGCAAAAGCAAAACACAACACACTCGTCCTCCACAGGCACTGCGCTGAGAGCCCGAATGAGCTGTCCAGTGTGGAGGAGGACACAGGGGCCATAAGAATCTAGGAGTCTTGTGCTTTTCAATGGATCATTTAGAGCATCTCTAGCCAAACGAAATACTTACCAGTGCAACGAGTATACTATATTTGCCTTAGCTGTTTCTATCATTTTCTCCACCCAGCACTGCAGTGGAGGGGACTTAATGCCGACTGCTACTTTCCTAAAGAGAAAGAAAAAAAAAAAAACCTCTCCTCATGCCATTGTTACCTGCTTAGTTTGTGACGAAGACTGTGTACCCTTCAGCAATATCCACCAGTTAATAGAAATGCACAGACTAGGGGAAATTGGAGAAGAGAAGGAGTTGCCAGGAATGTTTTCCAGACCACTAGATCCTCCTAGAATTAATTAGCTTGAAGTATGTGAGGAAGAGAGATTGTACGTCTTACGGTCAGTGGACGTGTAGGCTGGTCACCAACTGTCACCCTCCCCACGCTCAGGAGCCTCACTCCCCCAGACAGAGCTGGTCTGTCTCTGTTCTACCCCCACCACACCCGGAGATCATCTCTACATTTACACTCAATCTTACTGCTAGACCGCCTGTAGCTTCCATGTCTGCCGCCTCGGCATCATGAGCTCTTTATGTGTTGTTATATCAAAACTGAGTGGTGGTGGCAAAGACATGAAAACTAATTTAAATTGGCTTAAGCCCAGGAGGAGGAAAAGGAAATCCCTCGTCACAGAAAAGTTTAGGGCTAGTGCCATATTGATCTAGCCTGGATCTATGCATCTAGTGTCTCTAATATCATCTTCAAAGTCCCATTTTCCTCCATCCAAGTTCTGCCTCCTGCGATATGGGTTTTATTTT
Source organism: Chinchilla lanigera (assembly GCF_000276665.1). Lineage (NCBI taxonomy): Eukaryota > Metazoa > Chordata > Mammalia > Rodentia > Chinchillidae > Chinchilla > Chinchilla lanigera. The sequence continues at coordinate 6,173,290 of NW_004955483.1, read as the reverse complement.
AGGTGCTGCACGGTGGCTCCTGGCAATTCCAGGCTCATTTCATGCTTTCTGATGGCAATTTCCAGAGAAAAATATCTTCCTGGCACTTTCCACTTAAGACTTGGGTTCATTCTGATTGGAGGAACGCAAGTGACTCAGTTCCCTATGAAAGAGTCACTGGCAAAGGGAATTCAGTGCAGTGACTGGCCAGCCCTGACTCACATGCTGCAGCCTAGCGCTGGGAGTAAAGAGTATGGTAAGCAACACAAACAACACACATCTCTGCGATATCCCCCAACCTGGCCCTGTGCTTGGTGCATAGCAGGAGCTTAGCAGTCTATTCAATTTATCACTGAAGAAGGAAATGCTACCTGCACAAACCTGGACTTCTAGTGAGCTGTGCCTCAGGTACCCTGGGGTCTGGACGAGTGATACCCAGCTTGGCCTGGTCTTCCTCCCTGCTGCCACCTCAGCCTGGTAACTTACACTTCACCCTGGTTGACTTCCTCTGTTTCACAGCCGCCTTCTGTCTTCCAGTCATGACCAGTCTATCCTCTTTCAACACAGAGAGAGTTCTTTAGAAGGCAACCTCAAGTTTCCTTCCTCCCTAGAGCTCTCTTGGACCTGAGCTGTCTTGGTGAATGTGAGTTGGGCTGAGTGCACTGCTACAGCAGGATGCAGGACAGGAAATAAAGGGGTGCCAGATCTGAAATCCTGTCCTTCCGATCCCCCATTCCCTCCTTTTGCCAGGCAGCCATTGCCTGTCTTCCACAGTGTATCTGGATGATGTCCTGAGAATAAATTCAGTGGTCTTTCAAGATGGCCTAAGCAGTAAGTGCTGCACTGACAAATTTCCATCTCACAGCATTCACCAGTCAATCCAGGGAATAATGTGCCCTTGAAATAGTAAGTCAATAGCTAAACACTGTATAGCATCCATCAAAAAAACACACTCATTCGAAGACTGCCACGGTTTTTAAACAGTCTTCTGGGAGTCCTAAAAGAACTTGGAGCTGTCTGAATCTTCCAATATTGTAAAACTCTTATGCTAAGTTAGCATAAAAATTGTCTAGCAGGCTGGGGATTTAGCTCAGCGGCACAGCACCTGCCTGGCAAGCGCAAGGTCGTGAGTTTGATTCCCGGTACTGGAAAAAAACCAAAAAAAAAAAAAAAAAGATTCTCTAGCAATCCTTTGGTTTCCCTACAATAATGAATTAATTTTCTCATCGTTCTTCTTCATCAGTGCCCTTATTAAATTTACACTGTGATTAACAATGACTCACTTTGGTCATAAAAAACTGCCCACAGATAAAATATCCAGTTTTCTGTTGCCATAACCCATATGCTTTTAAATAAATCCTAAATTTAAAACACTAAATTTAGATGTGTTACAGTTCAAGCTTCATGTATAAAGCTCGGGGCAACTAATAAACTTGTGATTTCTTATGCATTCTAGATAAGAATTTATAAAAAAGCATGAAAGTATCCATCCAAAATGGAACTTTGATGAGTACCTACACATTTGTCCTACAGTACGGCTCCAGTACTCTCTAGTTAGAAGAAATTGAAAATGAAAATAGTATGGCTTACAGTAAGAGGTGTAGCTCATATTTATGAAGTGCACTTCCCCATAATATTTTGTAATCTTTATTGTGGTGACCTTTATAACAACAGAATTGTGTAGGTGGAATGACTCCATTTTACAGATAAAGAAATTGAGACCCAGAATAATTGCATTTCTCAAAGTCACAAACAACAGAGATAAAGCTGGGAGTCAAATCCAATCCCTTAATTATCAGTCAGTCCAGAACTTCACCGACTCTTATTTTTAGAAGCTAGCACGTACCCAGCTTGCTTATTAACCTTTATTCTACATGTTGTTATTCTTTCTGTCTTCCTTGTAATCCTGTTCTTGTTTTCTTCCCACCTGTCAATTCTCTTCCTGACACCTGAATTTTTTTACTTGCCTCTCAGTATAAATCAATTTCCTGTTTGTGTTCCTGAAGCTCATGAATGCATTTATTTTACCAGCTAAAAGATGTGAGTCAAAATCCTTGGAACATAGATTGTAATGCAGTCCAGTTGTTAAATGGAGCATGAAATATTGCAAAAATCAAAATGCAAAGGTGTGTGGATATTCAGTGTAGAGATTTTTTTGTTCTCTAGTACTAACTTCCAGGAGGCATGCATCTGCCCATCTTTGATGTAAGTCTAAATTTGACATATTTATCTTTTTTTCCCCATTCGGCATTAAATAACTATTAATTTCCCAGGACAATACCTTCCTTTAGCTGTTACAAGAAAATATCTTTGCAGTGCCTCATAATGGTTAGAAGGAAAAGTTGAATCTTTTGTTTCAAAATATACTTTTGACAACAGTAAGTAATATGTTCAGGATGCTGCCTGTGGTTTTCTCTCAATATCGAGCTCTTTCTTGATCACACTGTTTGTTCTTTAATATAGCTCAGCTTTCAAAAAGGGAAGTGTTTACTCAACATCCATTGCCTTCTAGGCAGCAAGATCTTCTAGGCACTATCTCCTTGATCAAAAATGTATTGTTGAAAACTAAATACAGATAATGAAGAATCAATATTGGATTAGGCCCTTCATAGAAGGGTAGAGCATGTTGATCCACAGCATGGGCCTCTGAGATGTGTGGATTCAGAGCTCAGCTCTGATACCTTGAGAAGTGCCTCAGTTCCCTGTGCCAATCACCTTAATTATAAAACAGTGCTGATGACACCCATTCCCTAGCATCCTGGTGAAGCTGAAATGGATGATGTATGTAAAGTGCTTATTATACTCAATGAACAACAAATACTTCATTATAAATGTGTGTGTGTGATGTTGTACCTCATCATCATATACAATTTTTATTTGTCAGTGAAAAGATGAAAAATAAATTTAGATAAATAAATAAGGCTATTAATTTCTCCGGTGTGTACAAAAGTATTCAAGACAATTTATCCCTGCTGAACTCTGCATCCTGCTCTGTTCATTTTACATAATTGGTACACACCAAGCATAACATAGCCAGCCATTAGGTTATTTGTTTATAATCTGAATGAGTACAGAAGGTTCAGTCCTCTGGCCTGCATGTGGTGGAGCTTTATGCTAACATTAAAAAAAAAGAGAGAATCGATTTTCCATCTTACAGAGAGGAAGTAAGAAAAGCTCATTGCACTTCCTCTAGGAAAGGTACTGATGAACCGTGGGAGAGTATAAAACTAAGCTGGTTATGTTTCTTTAAATAGAAATGTTTTGTAGAGATGATGGAATTAAATTCAGCAATTTTTGTAAATAGTCAAACTTGAGACTCCAGGCAAATTAAGACCAAAAAAAAAAAAAAAACCTCTCACTAAAACTTGAACTAGAACGGGAGTCATTAAACATCCTTTGGCATCTGTGTAGCTAAAGATGACCGAGTCCCAGGGCTTCGATGTAATCCAACAGTTTCTCTTCCATCTCGGTTTCTGTCTAGTGTAGTCTGTAAATGAGCAGGAAAACGCTGTGTCCATCTGTACTTCTTTACAATCAATAAGACAGCTGGAATTACCACTTTCAGGCTTCTACTGGTAAGTTCTAAATTGGGGCTCACTCTTCTATAGGTATAGAGACGCCTGAGGATTCATTGAGGGCTGCTGCTCACAGTGTGGATGGAGCTCATTAGCACCTCCATTTTCTGTGTGAATGGGGCCAAGATTGTTGTGGTATTCTATCAGGGAGAATCAGCTATGGTTAAGCCACTAACCACCTGTAAGCCACTACCCCCACTTGTGGACAAGCAGTTCTGCTGCAGCACCATCACCGTAACTAGGAGCCAAGTCAATCAGTGGAAGTCTGCCCTGGGGTAAATGGGCAGTCTTTTAAAGGAAGATCCTTGTACGCTGCCATTGTGGATGGCAATGCCAGTACAGTAGGAAGAGGAAGGATGTGGAATGAACCAGGAAGTGGAGATCAGAGAAATAAACATGGTGAGCTATTATAATAGCACTTTTACAAAAACAGCAGTCAACAATTTTGATCATGTGATTGAGCTCAGTGTGGTTGGAGGTACACGAGAAGCATCTAAATTCCACATATCTTTAAGACCCAGATTAAGTACCAGAGCTTCTGAACGCCTGTGACACAAGAAGAATCTCTCCCTCCTCTGACCCTGCCTTCTGTGCAGATTTCCTATTTTTAAAGCTATAAAACTCTTCAATGAGGACAGAAATTCTGCAGAAACTAATATGGAGACAAGACATTTGAAGAAAGTTCTGGTAGATGCAAAATATGGTAGCCTGGGATTCCTCTATTGATAGGCTGAGGTACCTTGGGGTACCATGGAACACAGTTTGAAAACTACTCATCTGTATCATTTACCTGATAGCCAATCAGACATTGTCCTGTGTTTCCCCTGATTCTAACAGATTTGTTAATGTCATTACAAATGAAAGACAACAGAAATAGCAAAAGCTAGGAGTTGAGAGATAGAAGTACAGGGGTTGGTACCACCACCAGCCAGACCTTGAGTGCAAGCCCACTCAGGGTGTTGGGCCTATGAGTATTTTATGTAGGACACATGAGCATAGTTTCCAGTTTCCAATGAGAGTCCCGGTCTACAACATAATTATTTTTAGGATCTCTTTCACTCTTAACTTGGATGATCAAGCATAAGGCCTCACATCCAAATAAGGCCCCTTTGATTCGTGGTAGTGTGTATGTTCTACATCCTGCCCTCAGCCCCACCTGGGACCTAGCGTAGGGCATAAGGACTCAATCTATGTTAAATTAGCTTAAGAAAAGGCAGAGTGGTTCCCCTGAAGGAGCCCAAAGGCCAGCTGAGGAGATGGCTTACAAAAACAAAGTTCTAGAAATCAATACAAACCAGTGTACCATGAGAAAAGGGATGTCCCAAGTGTAAGAAAAGGGAGAATACAAAAGGGAAAATGCAAACCAGTGTACAGTGAGAAAAGGGATGTCCCAGTGTAGGACTCCCAAGAAGGGCAGCAGGTAGATCCCATGGTTCCTGAACTTCTGATAGGCGGTCATTCATTCCCATCAGACGACGTTAGACTTTGACCATCAGAGGCAGGGAGAGAAAGAAGATAAAGAACAACCACACCCAAGCAAGCCATTCCATGGGGCAGGTGGTTGGAGCAGTGGAGTTCCAAGGTGCAGAGTCTCAGGGGCAGAGCCAGACCTGGTTGGGTGCCTGTCCTCCTGGCAGCACTCCATGAAGAGAGGCAATTGGAAGCAGCCTCAGCAGAGAGTTGGTGTTTGTAAGGTTCCCATGCAGGTGGACCCATAGCAGCCTGGGCAGCGTGACAGGCAAGAGCAGGCATTGAGCCCTGGGAACTGCATGCGGCCTCTAGCTCTGGAGAAAGGAACCCCCAAGGCATGAAGAGGGCACAGCGGTCTAGGCAGTTGGTGAATGTGCCTGCTCTAAGTTGGGCTGATGTGGCTACAGGGCAGGCAGGGATCTCCATGGTGGTGAGCACTGAAAGAATGAGCTAAAAATTGGCAGTGACCAAGCAAGAGGGATTAATTTGGTTTCTGGCCCAGCCTCAAGGAGAGGAGCCAGCTGCCCAAACCACAAACTGGGGTCGGACACGGGCCAATGCCAGTGCTCAAAGCTGCCAGCAGGAGCCCAATCCCTGTCTCTTCTGCCAGGCAGAAGGCAGGCAAAACTTCTGGGCAAACCCTAGAGGCTAGAGGAAGTCACTGGGCATGGCATAGCATGGCATGGTGTGTCCTATGCAAGGTGACAGTTCCCAGGAGCAAGGATCGAGGCTGAGGCCAGGAGCCATGTCAGTCTTTGATTGCAAATCCCAAACTGGTCCATAAAACAAGAGTTTTAGAATTGTTTTCAGTTTAAAATCCCAATGGTTTTTAAATTTGTTATGTCACAGCATGAAATGTTGGAAGATCATGAAACTAGGGGGAAAGTACTGAGTGAATAATCAGGACACAGAGGAGACCTCCCAGAGCAATTTCATAGCCAAGTGTGAGCGTCTGTGAAAGCCCAAACAAACATATATATTGGCCTTACACATAGTAGTCCCAAAATATGTCAATGTACATACACTTGAGCCATTTAAAGAGGAGGGGAAGTGACAGGTCCATGGCCATAACACATACCCATCTCCAGGCTGAGGCCATGCATATAGTCACACGGGAGTGGAGTTCATGGTTCTGGGAAAATCTGTCCATCTCAACACAAGCTTCCATCCAGCAGCTGGAGGAATGAGGGGAACCCTTGGCGCAAGGGAATAAGCGAGGCCCCAGAAAAGATGTGAGGGTCTCAGCAAAGTAAATGGGGGTCAGGGCAGAGTCTGAGTGCCCAGGCTAAAAGTCAGGATGCAGAGCAGAAGCGGAATGCTGTGGACAGGGTACACATAGGTGAGAAGGGAAAGGGGAGCTTGTTGGACACCTCAGATGGGCCTGAGATTTGCCAGGAGAAGCAAGAATTTGAACTGCACTCTGGACTCAGACTAATTGGGGTTTTCATCTGAGAGCCCATCAATGGGTTAATTAACATCTCTGAGATGGGGTTGCCTCATCTTCAAGGTGGAATAACAACTTGTGCTTGGCAAGTTTGTTGTGACGTAATGTGTATGAAACATCAAGCCTGGTGCCTCGCCCCATCATAGAGGCTCCATAAACAGAGTCATTACTATCATTAAGACTAAATCCAAACCACACAGGCGAGGGGGAAGCAGGAGCTTGTCATACACAGCCAGGCGGGTTGGGATCATCCTAAGAACTGGATGACGCTGAGCTTGGGATTTGGAGCCAGACGGTGCTGAGGTCGTCAAGGTCTAAGAGCAGGCTTGGTCCTATGGGAAAGAAAGGGCTGCATTTCTGAAGCAGAAGGCCAAGTTCAGAGAAGAGGTAGTTGTGAGATGGTGACTTACTAGTCTCCATTTCTAGCTCGAGAACTGAGCCTACAGGCAGGGCCCAAACAAGCTTTGCAGGAAGAAAAAGGAGACATGGAACTGGGAAACTAACAACCCATTAAACTGAGACTCAGGGGACACAGTGACTCAAAAAATGCTCCTCTCTGTAATTTAGGGGTGATGCTACCCCAAGCCCACTACTAAAAATCTGTGAATTTTGCATGCATGGATTCAATCAACAGCCAATCAAAGATATATTTTTTAAAAATGTATCTGTATGGAACATGCACAAACTTTTTCCTTGTCATTATTTTGTAAATAATACAGTAGACTTCACATAGCATTTACATTGAATTAGGTATTATAAGTAATCTAGACATAATTTAAAGTACATAGGAAGAAGATATGCCCAGATTATATGCAAATACTGTGTCACTTTACATAAGGCGTTTGAGCATCCTCAGATTTTGATTTCTGCAGGAGGTACTGCAACAAATCTGCCATGGACACCGAGGGACCTCTGTATTCTTGCCTTCAGGCATCACTGTTCAAAATTAAGTGCTGTAGGATGTGAGACACATAGGTCATTCAGAGTTCCTCCAGGCTTTGATCTCTGGAGATGCCTGCAATCTACAAAGGGCAGTTACCTTCCTCAAACATACACAAAGCAACCTGCACAAGAAGAGCAGAGGAAGCAGCTGTAGGATCATGAAGACTTGGGAAACAATTGGGAAGAAGTGGAAGCTCACATGGCTTTGGTTTTCCCCTTTCTGAGGTGTTGGAGTTCATAGGGTTAGATTTATACATTCGGTTCTGTTTGTGGCACAGAGTGTCCTGTGCGTGCAACATGAGACAGGCATCTGGTTGTAGGCAAGATGACCTAGAAAGGCAGGGAGAGGAACACTGTGTAATTTCCTCTCCTCAGAGCCAATCCCCTGATAGGGTCTTCATTCCCCTGCAAACCTCTGATATAAAGCTGGCTGGGGCAGCTCAGAATCTAGGCACCAACGTAACACTGGAACTGCATGCGTGCCATGGGCTTGCACAGCCCAGTATGGGAGCCTTATCCCCATGTGGCTTTTTGTACCTGGGCGGCTCCAGGTTGAGATGCTCTGAAGTGTAAAACAGACACCCATTTTCAAAGACTTATGAAAAGGAAAAGAATATAAAAGGTGTCTTTAATAATTGTGTGCATTAATGACATGTTGATGTGACCATGGCTAAGTAATGGTGAGCTAAATATATTACAGTGGTAAAATGAACTCCATTGGTTTTTTGTTTTGTTTTATTTTGTTTAATTTTTAAAATGTGAACACTAAAAATTTGAAAATTCTGCATGTGGTTTACATTTTATTTCTATTAGACAGCACTGTTTTAGTCAAATTGAGGAGTTAGTTTTGCCAAAGGAGCCCCAGCTGTTGAAGGTCTGGTCACCACCACTGTGACTTCCTCACTTGGTGAGTTACTGACCTTGGCCAATCACAAAAGAGTCAGCTCATCCTAGAGGGAAGGTGCTGGCTCAAGCAGACAAAGAAAACTGGACAAGCCCTTCTTTCCCACTGCTGGGAACTCTTCGGAGAAGTGCTGTCTCTTTCATCATACTAAAGGACACAGTCAGTTGAAACTGTCTCCTAGGTCTTCTACCCATAGCCATCTTATTATGGCCCTGCCTGGGTGTTGAGCAACATAAACTTGTTTTCACCAGCTGGTATTTTAGAGGGACAGGGTTGCCATGAAAACACTTTTTTCCCTGTTTAAGCAAGTTCAAGGCGTCTCATCTGGCTCAATAAACCCACTCTAATCCAGAGAAGGAAAAAAGGAAGTAAATAGAATTAAGATGTGATATATACATATACCAACTCCCCATGATGAGTGTAACCATTATATACTGCAACTTGTACAGTACCTATAAAAAAATTTAACTTGGAAAAGAATAAAATAAACCTGTCCTACCTCCACCTCAACCACTAAAAGTTACACATTTCCTAGATAATTAAAGGCACAAACTTAACCTTATTTCTGTATTCATTTAACAAATATTCAGCAGGCATACACTATATGCCCAACTTGGAAAGGAAGAGCTAACAGCACAAGTACCAGGCTCTGCCTGCTGGCAGCTGGAGGGGCCCTCTTTCCCTCATTCTGGAAAAACCTGCTCCGCTGGGCCTCAGGCCTCCCTCTACCTCCATTCTCCTCCCACCACCTCCGTTCTCCTCCCACCATCCACCACTTCCTGTCTCCTTCCTAATTGCCCCCATCTTTGAATATCATAATGCACCCAGCCTTCAGACATCACTATTTTTTAACTGTCATAAACTCTGCAAATTATTGTTTCATTCCAATGTCTATAAAAGCCATCTGTGTGCAGACACTACCTCATCTTCCCCAAGACCCAAAGCCTAGTCCCAACCTCTTTCTTGGACCCCAAACCCATATCCATCTCCCTCTTCAGCATTTCCACTTGTATGTCTAGTGGGTATCACATAATGTACCCAAAATCTCTGGTTTCTCTTTCACAATCTGCTTCAACTTGGTATAATGAAGCTCCATGCTTCTAGTTGTTTAGGTTTTAAAAAAAAAAAATCTTGGAAGCATCCTGGACTCCTCTTTCTCTCACATCCCACTTCTCATCTGCCAGTGAATCCTATCAGCTCCACTTCAAAGTATACTGATTCTGACCACTTTTCTCCATGTTTGTCTCTATTCCTTTGGTTCAAGCCACTGTCATCTCAAATGGGGGAGCACTTCAACAGCTCCACAAGTGTTTTCCTGCTATGACTCTTCATGCCTTCATAGGTCATCTATTCTTAAATCAACAGCCAGAGGGATTCTGGAAACACAAATGGGATCACATCACTCTATACTCTTTGTGTCTCCAAGCTAACCCCTCTGGTCTCTTTGGTCTCCTTATTTATGCCAGCCAACCACCTCCCAACTCATAGCCTTTGAACATCCTCTTGCCTCTACCAAGAGTACTTAGCCAACACAGCTGCATGGCTTGCTTCCTGAATTCCTGCACATCTCCGCTCAGATGTTACCTGCTTGAGGAGTACTTCACCAATCCCTCTTAAAAGTGGCACCCTACCACATAGCTTTCTACCACCTTCTCCAGCTTGGTGAGGGTCATTTCCCCTAGGCTTATTGACCACCTCCTCCAATTAAAATGTGACAACAGGGAGGGCATCTTTCACTTCACTGCTCTTTCACAGCACTGGGTATAGTGCCTGGAACACTGTTAGTACTCAGTAAATGCTCATTGACTCCATGAAGGCAAAAGATATTTTTCCCTTTGTGCAGAGGATAAGAGGCAGGCAGTACACAAGTAAAAGAACAGATAAATATTGGAAAGTGTGGCAAATGTCAAGAGAAAGCCAGCAGGTGCAGTCCTGGAGCACCTACGTTAAACAAACTTTCCAGGTAGTCAAAGGAGACCTTTTGGAAGAAATGGCATTGAGTTTGAGGTTAGAGGGATGAGATAGGGCCAGCCCTGCAACTGAGTGGAGAGAACCATCTAGGGGCAGAGAGCAACACGCTCAAACATCCTGAGGAGGGAGTGTGTTTGACATCTTTGAGGAGCTGAAAGGGGGACATCACTCTATACTCCATACTCACTCTATACTATGTATCACTCTATACTCTTTGTGTCTGCAAGCTAACCCCTCTGGTCTCTTTGGTCTCCTTGTTTATGCCAGCCAACCACCTCCCAACTCAGAGTCTTTGAACATCCTCTTGCCTCTATCAAGAGTACTTGGCCAGAACAGCCACCAAGCTGTGGGAAACTAAAACAGTGCTGTTTAATAGAAATAAAATATGAGTCTGTTTCCACACTGGGAAACCAGAAAATAAACAACTTGTGATGTTAAAGATGTATACAAATCATAAAGACTGTGGTGGGCTTTGTCTAAGGCTATATGTGTGAGGAAAACCTGAGAGGGTGCCGAGATGGAATTTGGAGTTTGATTCTGGAATTCAGCACAGTGTCTTAGATAGAAATGGAGTGACTGTCACAAAGTGAGTGCAGACTGATGGGCCTCCAACACGGCTTCCAAGATGCCGTGATATTTATGAGAGACTACATCTTTCTCTCTCTATGAGAATCAATCCTGAACTGCTCAAGCTTTGCTATTATTTTAGTCCCTCTTTAATAATGCAGTCAGCTCCCCTCCCACTATAACAAAATATCACATAGGCATTTCCAGTCCCGTGACCTCCTCCCTATTCTCCTCTCTGCATCTCACAGCTGACCCTGGGCCTTTGTTCATGATGCTTCCCTGCAAAGACATGGCCTGTCCTTCACCCATACCTCCAAAACCCAGCTATAGGTTCTAAGACAACCACGCCATCATCTTTGTAGGTCTGGATGATGCCCTAAAATTTACTTTATTACTGTAGTAATAAAGAATCTGCCCCCACCCCACCACACAGTTCAGTTCCACTTGTGAATCTTCAGACCCTGTAAATGTGACTTTATATGGCAGAAGAAAAGCTTTGCAAATGCGACTACATTAAGATCTGACTATCTTGACAAGGAGAGATTATCCTGGATTATCTGAGTGTATCTGAAATGCAGTAAAGAGCTGCTGAGGGGGAGCACATGGAACAGAAAAAGAAAAGGAGGCCATGTGACCATGGAGGCAGGGAGAGCGATGTAGCTGCCAGCCAAGGAGCACCAGCTACTGCCTGGAGCCGGAAGAGGCTAGGAACAGATTGTGCCCCTGTCCTCCCAGAGACAGAGAGCATGAGCACAGCCTGTCAACACCTTGATTTCAGCTCAGTGATAATGGTTTTGGGCTTCCGGCCTGCAGAACTGTGAGAGAACAGATTTCTGTTGTTGTAAGCCACCGAGTTTGTGGCAATTCCTTGCAACAGCCGCGGGACACTAACAGGATCACCTTGCTCCGTGCCTTGGCATCTTGTCCCTCCTGACATCCTGATGGCGTCTCTGCTGGCTTTCCAGGTGAATTGCCGGCACTTCCTGTCCTCTGTCTCTTATTCATTCAGACCCACCTGTGTTTACTGCATTCTAATTTCAGGGTCTAGATTGCTGCCTTATTGCTCCCGCTCTTTTCATCTTAAAGCCACGTGACTGAGCTAGACAGACTTGAGGCAAGTAAATTCAGTAATATCCAGGACAGATCTTGGCTGGGAGGGTGCGGAGCCAGTCAGGGCAGCCAGGAGACTCATTCAGGGGTCCACAGACCAGGCGATGGAGTGTGGATGAGTAGATGGTTTTACTGGGTTTCGCTGCCTCATTTTTTGAACTTTGACAACCCCAAGAGCCTGATACTGCGATGAATGAAGGCAGAAAACAAAGCCTCCAGGCCTGAAATGTAAGGAAGGAACTGACAGGACTTAATGCGTGACTGGTGCAAAGGGGTGAAAAAATAGAAATATCAGATTTTAAGCCAGAGCCACTGGGAAAGTAGTAGTAACATTTACAGAAACAGAAAAATTAGGGAGCACCCAGGGTTTTAGAGAGAAAATTATAAATTTTTCATTGGATGTGTTGAGTTTTAGCTAATTGGAAAAGATCACTTGGAGGTAATCTCCTGCAGGAATATCCTTCTAACCCAGCCCTAAGCCTGGTGTTTTCAGAATCCTCAGTTTTGCCTTTGCCACAGAAGTAACATAATAATCCTCTATCATGAGTACAGGTCCACTATCCTATGTTCTCTCACACAGTCTGTGAGCTCCTTAGGGATGATCTCATATCTTACTATAGTTCCAGCATCAACATATACTACCTAGTACCGAGAAGATGCTTAATCAATAAGCTTGAAATAAATTAATGAATAAGATTAAGCTCAGACAAGAGTTTTAGTCTAGAGATGAAGAACTTGAAGTTCATTTTCACAAGCAAGAGCTGAACCCATGATAAATAGCACAACTGGAGGGGATGACAGTTTGAGCTTTTGTCCACTGAGTTCCACAACCATAGAGGGCAGATCTAGCTTAGTATATTTCAAATCTTTGACCAAATAGTCAAGTGTCAAAGGTCACGGTAATTGAATAAGGAAGACGACAAGAGTCTGAGACTATCAACTATCCAGGGCTGTCATGAAACTAAAAGTAATTTTTCACTTGACAGCCAGTTCAAGGTTCACTCACCCTTATTAATGTTGTCACGCAACATTATAATAAACATCAGTCAGAGGCATAAAGACATTCCACATGTGCTATGTCTGACTTCCAGGTACTTGTACTTATATTTTGTGCCATATCAAAATCTGGTCAAGTAGGAAACTCCAGAGGGAATATACTTTTTCTTTGATATTATTATTCCTAAAAAGTTGCAAATGGTATGGAGAATTCTTAAAAGTGCATTTCAAGCATTACTACAGAATTCTTTCCTGTATTCTCCATCAGGCCCTGTTTGTAGGCATCAAGGTAGAGGGTCAAATTCTTCAGAATACCTAAAGAGATAGCTAATAATCCTGGTTGCTCTTAATTTCATAGGCTTGACCCATAATTGAATTTCCCTTGGAATTTTATGATATATAGATTGAACCTAATTAAGTCAAGAACATGCTGTCTATTATCTGCCTTAGCTCTCTATACAGCAGAGCTATTCAATTCAACAACATCTACTGAGCTACTAAGAAGTACAAAGCTTTGTGCTCGGTCTCTGTTAGACACAAAAATAAGTAAGATACAATGTCTTTTTCTCCAGTAATTCATAATCTTGAAGCAGTTATGTTTATACACATATACCCTAATAGGTACATGTATATAAACACACATATATATGTACACATGCACACATATGTGTGTCTGTATATATGCAGAAATACATACAAATAATGTAAAGAGCTAGCAGCTTTAGTGCCGTTTACCATTAATTATTGAGTTGAAATAGCAAATATTTAAATTCCTTGTTTGAAATAGTAATGACTCAACCTACAGATCTCTAAATATTTGCTCTTTAACAGGGTGTAAGGAATGCTCACTTGGTTTTATGTATGGCAGTCATTTCCTTCATAATTAACACAGAGATGTTCTTGCAGTAACCACTGTTCTCGTTCCTCCACTTCCAGCACTCTTGTTTTATCATCACAAGACTAGGGCTGATCTCCTAGGAAAATAAGGGAATGCTTTTAGCATGACCTGGGTAACTGTTGTTTCTTTAGGTACAGAGTCTGTTTTGTGCTGTACTGTTTGATTTACAGTTCCAGTGGTCAGCCCCATGTTGCATAGAAACTTTTGACCACTAAGTAGCAACATCCCTGTGTGTCTCTCCTGCCCACAGGACTCTGCCTAGGACCTTTGCAAAACCTACATGGTGCTGATTTAATACCCACCACATGCTTTTCCTGCTCCTTCTTCATGAGAGAAATTTTTACATGTCTCTACCACTGCCAAGGCGCCGAGCCAAACATAAGAATTGGATGAGACTAAACGTGCAAATAGACATCTCTCTACCCTAACTTTTAAGAAAAAATGCTTGAGGAAAGCCATAGCTGCGTCTCTAGAATATCATTTTACATAATCTTATCACAGAGGTTCAAGGTTAATGATACTAGACCTGTGTATGGGCACACGTATGCAGGTGGCCCTTGTATCCACAGGGTAATCCCGCAAGTGTATCAAAATCTGCAGATGCTCAAGTCCTTTCTACAAAATGCCTTTGCATAGAACCAATATACATCCTCCCATACACTTTTAACAAGTTGTATTAGGTATTTATAATACCTAATATAATCTAAATGTCATGTGAACAGTTATTACACTTGTATTGTTTAATTATTATACTGTATTACATAACAAGAAAAAAGCCCGTACATATTCAGATGCAAATTTTATGAATATTTTTCATTCATGGTTAGTTGAATCCACAGAGGCAGAACCCACAAATAGGGAGGGCAGATGTGTATGTGTGTGTGTGTGTGTGTGTGTGTGTGTAGGTAGGTAGCTGAGTATATCCTAATGCCTATATATACAATGTGTATGTGTGTAAACTTGTAATTTCAAACTTCACGGTTATTTTCAGAAACTCAGAAACTGCATGGGCAATTATAGCAATCTACAACAAGGCAGTAAGTGCTTTGATTGCATTACACAGACTTCCAGACTTAAAGTACTAATTTAGAAATTGATCACCATGCTTTTCCTTGGCATATAAACTTGGAGCAATTCATTCAACCTAAGTCTGTTACTTTAATACATGAGACTGATAATATCTGCCCTTCTGAACTTTCAGGGTAGTTATAAGGAACACATAGGGTGATGGTGGCCAAACCTCCTTACCTAAAAGAAGGGAGATGTGGTTGTTATTGTTCAAAAGTGTCTTCCACACCTTCATGTCTTTTGCCATCTAAACTACCGGGTCAACTTTGGCCACTGAAGGTATTGAGGGTGGACTTCTTTATGTCTCTCCATTAAAATGACTTATAACTTTGGATTCTAAACCATTTAACACCTGAAGCAATTTCACTCAGAAAATTCGGGACCCTTGCCTGCCACATATTTATCCAGTGTTTTATTAAATGTGACTCTATACCAGACACAATAATAGACTTTGGAGAACCTAAGGCAAATAATTTAGTCTCCACCCATCAAAGGCTCAAAACCTAGCAGAAAGAAATAAAAAGTAAAAGCAGTGAAATTTTATAGGTAAGTACGGAGGCTATGGAGACCAAACAGCCCAGAGGAGAAAGTGTTTGAATCTAACAGGGCAGGGGGAGTGTGCCAAAGGTTGCTGATGGCCTCCCTCCCCCATACCACTCACACTAAATGGACTTGAGAGTCAAATACTCTTCCTCACCCTTTCCTTCTACTGAACATAATGTGACACAGATGCATTTAACGACACAGAAATGTAAGTTTGTTGGGTAGTCTCTGGGAAACTATTGCTCTCTTAATAAAAAGATCATGGCAGATTGTATTTATCAAAGATAAGTAAAGCAGTAACTCCCATCTCATGTGCTCTTCTGACCATGTGGTGTTAAAATTCCTACCACTAAGAGATGGAAACCATGTCTTCTTTCCTCTTCCCTTTATCCTGGAATGAGCTGCATTATCATCTCAGCCAGTAGAGAAGGTGGAAGGTACACTATGTGACATCTGACTTGGGGCTGGATCACACAAACGCTATGCACTTCTCCCTTGTTCTTTTGGGATACTTTGTGAACCAGCCTTTTCCAGGAGATTCCAGGGGAGACAATGTGTAAAGAGGCTCTGAGAGGTAGCCTCCCTAAAATCCCAGCCAACAGTCAGCATCAATACCAGACACATGGGTGGAGACCTCTCTTGATGGCTGCACTCCTTGGCCATGGAGTAACCCCCAATCTTCAAGTCTCCCAAACTGACAGTCTAGACACTAGGAAGCAGAGATAAATTCTTACCACCACCATACTCTGCACAAATCCCTGTGCTGCAGAATCTCTGAGTATAATAAAGTGGTTGTTTTATGTCCTTAGCTTAAGAATCGCTCTCTTTACAACTATAATTATTGGAATATAGATCTGACTGGCATTTTGCTTTGTGTTTTCTTAAATCCTTGATCCTAGGAGCTGGGAAAGTGGGGAACATCTTACAGCCAGGTGCTTAAAGTATGCTGTTGACTTTGACTTTGTTAATTTGCTGGACCAATACTCACAATTGCCCATCTCTAAACCTCTTGGAATGTGACAAAAGTAAATGAATTCTTATTTGTTCAAGCTGCTGTATACCAGATTATGTATTTGCTACTTGTGGTTAGAAGCACTCCCTAACCCCTAGAAGTGACTCCTATTGGAAAGATTTGGTAGATTATGGGAGGATAAAATTCCATTTTAAAATGTTGATGATTGTCTAATCATAATAAAAGCAGAGAGAGCCCGGTCTTCTAAGAAGTTTAACTGTGAAGAAAATGAAAGAAATGAATTGGTAGTTAGAGAGATCCAAAGGGCAAATTTTATAGCATAGGAAGAAATACCTAGTAGAGCCCAAAAGATTAAAAACTGGAGAGAGACCCATTTAACCCTGCACTGGCCCTTTGTGACTTCAGCAGGTTTAAAGACTGTCTTAGAAATTTTCGAAGCAAAGCTCGTTTTAATCTTTAAATTTTTATTTATTTAAATATTTATGCAATATTTTTCATGGGCCTACAACTTGTACAGTTGCACAGGGCCCTATACTGATAGGAACTCCACATTTGGGACAGCTATGCTGTTGATATCTTTAAATGAACAATTCTTGAAAAAGGAGCCACATAGTTTCCTTTTGTGGAGTTCTGTCAGTAATATAGTCTATCCAGCCAAACATTTTCCTGCACCCGTGTGCTATGCTTAGAAACAACTAAGACTTATGGATATTTGTCTTAAGAACACTATGCTTTTTCTATGCTTTTATTCACATGGCCCTTGGGCCCTTTTAATTTAGTCTATATACTTATTCAAGCCATTATCTGAATTATTGTTAGAAGCTTAGATTCTTCAGATTTTTCAATAACATATTTTGTCACATATACATTTCCTCAGAGGTCCACTAAGACAACAGCCTTTTCTATCCAAGAAATCCTCCATCCCTGTGGAATCCTAGCATTAGACTCCTGCAGCTCCTCACTTAAGCCCATTGGGCCCATGTGTGTTCCAGTTGACAGCTGTATCACAATGGTCAACTGCACTGGCAGACCTGAGAATTGTCCTTCAAGAACCAAACTGTGCCACATAGCACCCAGATGGCTGAGCACCTTAGTGGCCCACTACTGACAATACCTTCTGTATGATCAGCTGAAATACTCTTTCCATAGCAATTATGATTTGTCCCACCCCACTTCCCACCCACCTCAGAACTACAATGGTGCCTACATGATCAGCTCCAGGTCAATCTCTAGGACACACTTCATCAGGCAAAGGCTTGGTATGGGATCTCTAATAATAATGCAGCTGACTAAAAGAGGTCCGCTTAGAGATGGAATGATATTTGTTGCTATGCTCCTGACATCTCTCTGCTACCCAGAAGACCACAGGGTGTCTCTCTGAGAACTTGGATAGCTAATGGTTAAGCAGGTGAAAGTTCATCAGTTCCCATGGATGTGGACAAGCAAAGCAGGATCTCTAGTGCCATCTGTGTTGAGTTTGAGAAAACTAGGCTTCACCCATTTTTCCCCATAGACTCTACCCAAGACAGAGCAATGGAAAAACAGGATGTCCCATGAAGCCATTATTTTTGATCATCAGATGTGTGACATAATTACAGATCAGGATTCCAGAGTTATGATTCAGTCTCTTCCTACATATAAACAAGGGTATGAGGTCTCCAGCCAGCTAGGTTATTTTCAGTCCCACCAAGAGTGAAAGCCAGGAAAGGGGACAGGTGGTCTGCAGGGTAGATGGGCCACATGTGAAAGGTTTAGTTAAACACAGAGAAGGACTACAGTAGATGTCCACAGGGTGTCTGTGGCTCCTTCTCCCCCAGAAGTGAGGCAGTAGATTACTAATAACCTCTGCATTCTTTCCACCATTGGATGACAGGGAGATTCTGGCAAATACCACCTTGCCCTGACTCTCACTGGCTATGGGCTGGGGGGTGAAGGTTATTTCTAGCAGATAAAGTGTGCATGTTGTGGGTTAGGGAAAATGTAGGCAGGACCTTATCACATCTCTCTTTACCTCTTCCTGTGCTAAAAGAAAATTCTAAGGGTAGGCTTATGACTCTACCTTTTAGCAGATGTATTCATCAGCTTTCTTGTCTCTGGGACATAATACTGGACACCCACAATTTAAAGGAAGAGAGATTTAATTTAACTCATGTTTCAGGAGATTCAGTCCATGGTTAGCTGGCTCCAAGGCAGAAACGTCTTGCCAGACAAGTGTGTCAGAGTAAAACTGCTTAGTTCATGGCAACCAGGGAAGCAGAGCAGGGGAGCAGCATTTGAGAGGAAGAGGTGAAGGACAAGACATAGACCTTAAATTCACACCCCTATGGCCCACCTAGACATACCCAGAAGTGTACTCCACTAACCCACTGGTGAATCCCAAAATAGACCAAGTTGACACAATCATGCTTAAGCATACAGAAGGACTCAACAACATTTATTTATTTATTTACTTATTTATTTATTTATATTCATTCATCCCTCTTGTCACGAAAGTAGAACTTTTTTAAAGTCTTTCCTTTTTGCAGAATGATTTTAGCTTCGTAGCAAAGCTGAATGGAAAATCAGAGTTCCTGTTATACCCCTTACCCCCACATGTGTGCAATCACACTTATTTTCAATATCTCTTACCAGAGTGGTCCTATGGTTATAATCAATGGACCTACATGGACACATCATTATAACCCAAAGCTCGTCATTCACAGTAGGGTTTATTCCTGGTATTGTATATCTTATGAATGTGGAAAAATGTAGGACATGTACCCACTATTATAGTGAGAACTACAGTAGTCTCACTGCCCTAAAAGGTCTCTGCTCTGCTTACGCATCCTTCTCTCCACCCTAGTCTCTGGAAAGCAGTAATCCTTTGATTTCTGGTCTCCATAGTTTTGCCTTATTCTAGAATGTCATAGAGTTGAAATTATACAGTAGGTAGACTGTCATATTCACTTCTTTCACTTTCTAGTTTAAATTTTCTCTGAGTCTTTTTATGGTTTGATAGTTATTTCTTTTTAGCACTGAATGATATTCCATCATCTGATTACTACAGTTTATTCATCTGGGTCTGACACTGTGGGACTTCTAGCTCTTCCCTGAAGTCAAAATAACCATGAAAGGCCAACACAAATCATCATGTAATAACTTTGAAAAGGTTCTTTACCCAAACCATTATTTAATTTACTTTCAACTGACTGAAGGTCATTTTGATTACCTCCAAATTTTGGCAGTTATGAGTAAAGTTTAGAGATCAATTTTTAAAATAAATTTTAGAATTTGCTTTTAATTATAGATGATAAAATATTACCAGAAAGGCAAAAATCAGAATTCTATCAACCCAAAAGAAAAGCCAGTATGAAGCACTGAGCATTTATACCTATTTTGGGGATATATATCCTTTCTACATCCACAATAGAGAGATCCTATGATCCAAAGTCATTTTAGCCAAATACCTTAAGAGGCATAAGATACACAGCTACACTTTCTCTTTTTTTAATTTTCCTTTTCCTCTCCTACCCAGTGTTCCCCACAAAACAGCTGAGATCTCACATCTCAAAACTCAAAAACTATCCTTCTCAAATCCTAAGGACTCTCTTGTTTTTCTCTCACTTTTTCTGTCCTCACAATTCTCACCACAAAACCCAAGCAGGACATGTCCTTCCACAGAGAATGAGGGAAAGAAAGAAACCACATGGGCAGAGTTGGAATTCTCTTTTGTAGGTGGACATAGTAGAAAACATCACATCAAGGGCAATCATTTTTTGTCTTGTATGTGCATTTTTTTAAGAAAGCAAATGTCTATACAATACAAGGTGATCAAATACTGTAGTGAATGTTTAATAAATGTTTTAAAATTTTATTACAGTAAAAGATACGTTGCCATTAGTCCCCTTAAAAATACTTCCTCTTATTCTGAACACATTCATCCCATCATTCCTACCACTTTCTAAATCAGTAATCTTTTGTGAGCATCTTTATTTGTACTATGATTGTTGTCTCAATGTCCTGAATTGATTCAAAACATTTACAGCAATTTCTGTGAACTAAAAACATTATTGTGTATCCTCATCCACCTTACCGGATCTGACACAGTGGGATCTCTAGCTGTTCCCTAAAGTTAAGATAACCATGAAAGACAAACACAAATAATTTGTGTAATACTTTTGAAAGGCTTCTTGACCCAAACCATTATTTAGTTCATTTCCAACTTCTACACATAGAAATATCCATGATAAATTCCACTCTTACTGAATATTTGCATATATCTTCAATTATTATTTTTTTCTTTTTTTTTTTGTTTTTTTTCCAGTACTGGCAATGCAACTCATGACGTTGCACTTGCCTGGCAGGCGCTGTGCTGCTGAGCTAAATGCCCAGCCCTTATCTTCAATTATTGACTTAGGATAAATTTCCAAAAGTAGCAATTCAGTACCTTAGTTTGGATATTTTGGCTACAGGTGTGACATACAGTGGCCATGGATGGCAATGGGACAATGTATTTATATGTGAGATAAAATGTGAGATAAAAGAATGGTGATTCTTCTCATATTGTTAAAGACCTAGATTCTTCCTGTCTCCCCACTCTGCCAACCCTAGATATTTCTCTGTCTAATCACCACATAGGCATTCCAGTTGGCAGGACATGGAAAAAAGGAAAGAAGAAGCCATGCACTTTCCCTTTTAAGACTCAACACATCATTCATACACCTTACTCTGCTCTCATCCCATTGGCTAGAACTTATTCATATGCCACTCCTAGCTGCAAGGAAAACTGGGAATGGAATCTGTAGTCTGGGTAATCTGATTAAAGTCTACTACAGTAGAAGAAAAGATTAACAAGTATACATATTTTTAAGATTTTTGACCCTTAGTTCCTTATTGGTCTGTAAAACGATTTTAACAATGTACACTTTCATCACCCTTGCCAACACAGAACATTTTAAAATAGCTCATCAAATTAATAATGAAGATGATGATGATCATGCTATTTTATCTTACAATTTCTCAATTCCCCTTCATGTTCACATCATTTTTTTTCCCATTGAAATATATCTTGGCAATTGATTCAGAATCCAGGCTAATGTGGGATGCCCAGATTTCAAGATCAGAAGCTTTCGGAGGGTATCTCATTGTGCCCACCAGCCCCCAAGGACATGTTGTTGCAGATGACTTGGTCCTGATTCTTGGGGGTGGTTCCTTTCCTTTCATTGTATATGAACCTACTGTTGCCAAATAGGTTTGCTGCTGTAATTTATTATTTCAAAGTTCATGGCACAGTGAGTCACCTCCCTTGAAACTAAGGAAAAATTACTCAGAACTTGAAGGAACAATTACTTCTAATTCCGTGTAGACCAATTTCAGTGTTATCTTTATTCATTCAGTGTTACAGGTTACCCAGGACCACCTATCTAAAAATAGATTACATAGCCCGATCTATATGCACTAGTACTCAGATATGTCCCTTATATCTGTCAGGAAAACAAAGGTGCCGAGGTAACAAACACTCAAACTCAGCAGCATAAACCAACAAAGTTTTTTTTATGCTTATGTTGTGGTCTATCCTGAGCCATTTTGGGAGAAGGGGTCTTCTCCATACCCCTTATTTAGGGAGCAGTATTATAGAGCTACACTATCTGGAACTTGGCCAGTCACCAACATGGCAAGTCATGTACTCAATAATAAAGACTTTTATGCAAATGTGACATGATACTTCCATTTGCATCTTACTTATTGGCCAAAACAAGTCATAGGCTGCCCCTGATTTCAAGGGGTGAAAGTATAGTTCTCCATATGCCTTGAAAAAGAGAGTCAGAAATGTGGGGAATAGCAGTTAACTCCCACACTGCATTTATGGAAGTGGGAGTAAGAGAGTGGGTTTCAGATTTCAAGAGGAAGGGAGTATCTAAACACATCTTGGTTGGTTGCCTTCAGGGTCTGCACATGCTTTCAACGGTCCTTGGATGCCTGCAGGCTCGGTTAACCTATTTTACTCACTTTGAATTTCTAACACCTGGCATATTGCTTGGCATATGGTAATTGGTTGGCAAATATTTATTGAATGGGGAATTAGACTATCTCTGGAACAGCTATTTCATGAAAAGAAGTGGAGGCTGAAATGCACAGGACCCAAGTGTTAGGGAGGATGGTCTTGTGCTTGGGACAGCCCAAGTGACCACACAGAAGAAGCTAGAAGTAATTAGGAAGTGTACGGGGAGGGAGGGGATGCCAGCCAGAATGGCAGAGTACTGACCCTACTCTTATTGTCACACACCCATGCCCACACAACCTTTACTCACACACACACTCTCAGTGTATCTGAGTTCACATGTATTGTCAGCTTTTGTCCCAAATATCACACAACGCTATGTGTACCCGTAAGCATACAAACATATCCACCTCACACTAGCTGAGTATAAATCTTTATTCATTCTTTAAAAGAGCTTGGCAATAATCACGACTACCTTTTTAAAAAGCAGAATAAGAGGCCTACAAAACTTCCATGATTTAACACTTCATAGGCAAGAGGAGAATGTGAATTCATTTTCAATATTTTATCTTGCTAATCTTTTAAACTACGTCAGTGAAAGTTATGTCTGTAAACACGCTTTCATCACAAACTTCAAAATCAACCTAAGGTAATTTATACCGAAGACAAAACAAATAGGAGAAACTTAATAAACCTATAGCAAAGAAACTGTAAAAGCCTCACAAAACCAGAGAAATTCCAAGGATTTCTTTCAGCACTGCCAACAGAAAATTTGATTCCTGCCGCCACCTGTGTATCTGTATCAAGGTTCTGAATACAGGAGAGTATCTGCTTTATTAGAGTTACATGGATCTACCTATATATCCACTTTTATGTGAGGAGGAGAAGTAGGAGGAGCGAAGAGAAAGTCTCTTAGTTTACAGGACATCTAGAATTACATGGAAAGAAGACAGGTCAGTTATCCAAAAGAAGAAACACTGATTGGAACACAGGTATAGATGTTTAGGACGTATGCTATCTTAAAAATTAGGAAGTAAGTATAGGTATACAGGAAGAAAATAAAAATCTCCCATATTTCACCACAGTTCATATTTTGTAAGTATAATTACAAACAGTTCTTTAATCATGTATATTTTTTTCCTTGCATGAACTGAGTGATAATGCATATTCTACACCATGATTTGCCATTTTTAATTTAAAACATTTGAAGAAAACCCTAAAAATAGTGGCAGCATCAAAACACAATACCTCTGTTGTCAAACAGGTCCAAGCTCAAACTTTCCACTACTCAAACTGCAAAGTTCAAAAAACATCTGCTTGTTGTTCATGACTTTACTGCATAGTCAAACTGAAAATGCAACTTGAAGGAACCTGTACAGGCTGAGAGTGAGTCACATGCTTTGTCTTGACAAGGAGATAGAGGTGATATTTCAGGCTAAGCGCCACTCTCGCCCGGAAAACACACAGTGCTTATGTTGCTGCATTGAAACATTGGTCATTGTGCTTCTTGCGTATTTGCTTTATTTGCATAAAATACCATAACCAGGGCTCCAAAGAAAGTTAGTGATACAAGCAGTCAAGCTAGAGAAAACTGTGAGAATCACAATAAAGGATGAAATCATTGTGAAATTTAAATAATTTTAATTCATTGTTAAAGTCCTGGAAAAATGAATGCGTAAGTGTAATTTTGGGGTTTCAGAGCCAATGATTTGGTTTTCCACTATTTCTTATAAGAAAAAAATATGTTCCATTCTTGAATTGTTTGGTGTTTGAATGCAAATTTGGGACAAACTGGGTTCAACAACCAAGGTAGCACTGTATAAATTAGGATAAGGAGACCCCAAAAAATTGCAATCAAAGATGCAAACCAGGAGACCGATTCAGTAACATTAGAGTCAGAGTTTTAGAGTCACGATTTCTAGACCAATACCTCTATCCATTAAACAATAGCTACCAGAACATTTAAACATCATCCCTCTCCAAAAATCTAGCTACATCTGAAATGTGATTTAAATATATGGTGAATGTTTAAATTAAAAACTTTACTACAGCAAAAGGCACATTATCATTAATCTATCCCAGATTTCTCCCTTTCACTTTGAACATACTTATCCCTTCATTGTTGCCAGTTTCTGAAACAGTTCTGGAAGTCCTTTTTTGTGTCTTTTGAGATATGATTTAAAAAGTACAGTGGGTGCTGCTGTTAAGTGCCATCTAACGGAAACCAGGTCCACAAAAACATTTCTGTGTGTCATCATCCACCTTGTTCACCAGATCTGCACCCCTGTGTCTTCTGACTCTCTCCCAAAGTCAAAATGACTGTAAAGGGTAAATGTTTGGAATTAATTCAGGACATCAAAGCAGCCAGGACAGCACAACTAAAGACACTCATGAAAGAGGACTTCCAGAATCACTTCAGAATGTGGCAAGAGCAATGGGATAAGCATACTTGAATTGAGAATGTATTTTGGAGGGCTTTAATTGCAATTTACCTTTCACTGTAATAATTTTTTAAATTAAACATTCACCATAGTTTTAGATCATTCCTCATACTTGTTTAGCCATCATCTAGCTAGCTGCCTACATTACCAGTGGTGACATGCTAGGTAATGCTCTCACAGCAAACAACCCTGAAATGTCAGGAGATTAATAAGTGTTTCTCCACCCTGCTGTAGTTCATTCCAAGTAGGGAAGACTTAACTTACATAGACAGTAGGATGCAGGCTTAAGTAGGCTCTGTTTCAACTCAACAGAGGAACAGAATATGGCAAAGTACACCCTGATTCCTAAAGCTTCACCCGGAAGTGATGCATGTTTTTGCTTCCACTCACAATGTACTGGCTAAAGCAAAGTCCATGGGTAAGCTAACTCCAAAGCAGCAATCATTGCTCAACTGAATCATGCCCCTAGAATATTTGCTATTGACCTGCAAGATGCTTTGTTGCTTTGTTTGAGTTTATAAACAATTCAGTAGTAGAAATTGGGTTGAGCTGGAGAATAAGTATTTCCAGATTTGAAAATCCTCTAAGAGGATCAACTGTTTTAACCATATTAGTCAGAGTTTGTATCATAAATCATTTCCATTTCTATCTCAAACTCTATTTTTCCACCTCCCCGTAATCCACAGCTCATATAATAAAAGACAAACCTGAAAGTAGGAAACAGACAGCTGGTGCCAGTCTCTGACACAGAGGACAAAGCTGTGGCATGCTCAAAACTCCAGTGTCATTTATTGCAGGTGACCTAAGGCAAAATATGAATAGCTTTGATTCTTTAAATAGTCCTCAAGATTGTCCCAGAGAATTCAATGTCAACATTAGAACACTATCTGGAGTAACTGAGAACAGGAAACTATTACAAAAACAGTAATAATATACAGCTTTGGCCTCAGTTTGTTTCAAAACTTACCTAATGAATATATTGACTGATAAAATGTTTGAGATCTTTTTTAAAAAATCATATAAATTATGGTACAATGACATCCATAACTACTGTAAGGTATTTTTAAGTATTTGATCTGCTAAACTTATTGAGGGGTCCTGAGATAACTTGGCCTTGGGGAAAATAATGACAGAATTGGCCATTAAGGGCCCCTGAAACAAAGACAAGTTGAGTATCTGTTGGAGCCAAAGTGTATAAGTTGTCCCTAGGCACCTCCAGGCCACCTGTGGATATACAGATCGAAAGATGCTCTTGTCCCTTACAAAAATGGTGTGATATTTACACCATATGACCTACACCCACCCTCCCATGTACTTTGAGTCATTTCCAAAACTCCAAATTATAAAGCCTAATATAATGTAAATGTTACATAAATAGCTGTTGAAATATATTGTTTAGGGAATAATGACAAAAAAGCCTATATGTATTCTCTACAGATGCAGGTTTTTTCCAAATATTTTTCAATTTTCATTTTTTATTAGTACATGTTTACAGTACATGATTACATTCCTCATGGGAAGCTGGCACATTTACATAATACATCTTAATTCTCCTTTCATCCCTTTCCTTTCCCCCTTCCCTCCTGTTCCCTCCATTTCTTGGTCCCCTTCCCTTTTGCAACAGATCTATCCTGCTATTTCCTATTATTTATCTTTCATTCTCTTAATTTATATTTTGGGTTTCTCATATAAGAGACACCAAGTGATAATTAGGCTTCTGTGTCTGATTTATTTCACTTAATATTAGGGCCTCAAGGTGCATCAACTTTCCTACAAATGGCTTGACTTTACCCTTCTTTATGGCAGACTATTTTGACCTAAGGTTGATTGACCCCGGGGATCTGGAACCCACAGATAATGGAGGGTCGGCTGTAACCATCTGTTCTAGGTGGGGACAGAGATGGAGAGTGAAGTAGCGGGTCTGATCCTGTTGGAAGCTATGGATTTGGGACAGACAGGATCTGAGGATAACCTGGGGGGAGGCTAGACACAAATGCTCTTTTAAAACCAACCTCACCGACTCACTGGTATATGTGCAAATGGCATAGGAGTGGCATGGGAGGGATGGACTCCAGTATGGCAGTTCGCACCCCCTTAGAAAGAGAAGCAGAGGCAGCAGCGGGAACCACAGAGATTTCCTGAGGCCCAAGGGAAGGAGCGGGGGATCCAGGCAGAGAAAGATTTCTACTCACCGAGTAGCAGAAGTCACTTCCTAGAAAATAACCATGAAGACTTAACAAAGGGTAAACGGTCAGGGCAGAGGCCAACTCAAAGGTGGGAGACTGGGGTTTCACTTCAGAGACCTGTCTTTCATTCAGAGACCAGATAGAGAGGACAAAGTTGTGTAATATAAAACATACTCTCTCTCTTAACAGACTCTGACTAGCCTGAGCTGAGACGTTAAGGTCTCTGAGTCCTAAAAACAGAGAAGATAGTCTGCAGGGAGAGGCACAGGTGAAGAAAAACTGGATTCAGAAAAATATTGCAAATACTGCTGCTTTCATTTTAATCCATCCCCTCTCCTGTAGTCCAGAAGGTCTATCACTGGTGATAGTGCCACAGTCTGAATCTCTGTATTCCCTCAAAGTCATATATTGAAATCTCATCCACCAAGATGGCGGTTTTAGAAGGTAGGGCCTTGGGGAGATTCGGTCGTAAGGATGGAGCCCTGCAAATGAGTCTCAGGCCCCATAGGAAAAAAAGTGCTCAAGAAAAAGACCCTACATGCCTTCCACCATGCAAGGACACAGCTAAATGGTGCTGTCTGTGAACCAGAAAGTGGGTATCACCAGACATCATGTCTTCCGCACCTTGGTTCTAGGCTTTCCAGTCTCTTTGGTTCTCTTCTCTACTGTGGCTTGAACCCAGGGTCTTGTACACAGCAGGCAAGTGCTCCAGTGCTGAGCCACATCTCCAGCCTTTTTTATTTTAAGGCAAGATCTCACTAAATTAACTAGACTGGCCTCAAACTCAAACTCGTGGTCTTCCCACCTCAGCAGCCTAAGGATTAGAAGTGTATACCACCATGCTTGTCTCCCTGTTTTTTGAATGCAGCAAGTGTATCAAAATTGTTATAAGTTCCTTTTCAAAATCACAGAAATAATACATGCAAACTTTAGAAATTCAGGGGAAAGCATAAAGCTATATAGAAAAAAATGTATTATCATAATCTCGCTTCTAGAGATAGCTACTAATAATATTTGATTAATATATTTCCTTCTCGTTGCCATCTATATAAATTTTAATTATTCAGATTTTCAAAAACATTTTAGGGCATATTATATGTAACATGAATCCTACATTTATCACTTGAAATTAAAATCCAAACTTTTCTTAAGTACTAAAAAAATTCACCCCCACAACAACACACACAAGAAAATTAAAGCATTCTTTCTAACACCATTTTAATGACTCTACATTTTAATGGTTTGCTGATATTTATTTATTTATTTTTCTGTTGTTAGTCCTTAAGTTTATTTCTAATATTTTATTACTATAAATTATAATG
>NW_004955483.1:6125376-6144821 GCF_000276665.1 Chinchilla lanigera | reverse complement strand
TATATATATATATTTGGGGATAAAACTTTGTGCACAAGTTTCTGGTGCTGGGGATGGAGCCCATGGTCCCACCCAGGCTGGAAATGTGCTCTATCACTGAGCCATATCCCAGCTTTTGCCCAAGTTGTGGGGTATATAGTACATGAAGATAAATTCCTAGAGGTGAAATCGCTGGATCAAGAGACATAAACGTGGTGAAAGCTATGAATGGCCCCTAAAGTCTTTGACAATCTTCTCCTGAGAGCTGGGTTTGACGTTCCTCTACCTGAACCCAGGCAGGCTCTTGACAACTTTGACTAATGGAGGAAACAGACAGGTGTTGAGCGTCCTCTCAACCCAGATGGCCAGAGTGCTCACGCCTGGGCCCTGAGCTGCTATGTTAATAAGACTGGGCAAGGCTATCACGCTGCCGGAAGTGAACCACAGGGAGGCCACAAGAGGCGTGGAAGGGGGTGTTCCTACTCTTCTCTTTCCTTCTTCCCTCTACCCCCTCTTCTGCTTCTCCATCTTCTTTTTCTTCCTCCTCCTGCTCTTCCTCCTCCTTCTTTTCTCTTTCTCTTTTTCTTTCTGCTTCTCCTTCCTCCTTCTCCTCCCTTTTCTTCCCCGTTTTCCTCTTCCCCTCTCACTCCCCCTCCCCCTCATTTCCTTCACCTTGCTTCCCCTCTTCTCCCCCTTGTTCCCCCTTCTTCTTCTCTCTCTCTTTTTCTCTGCCTTTGTCTGTCTATCTGTCTGTCTGTCTCTCTTTCTCTCTCTCTTTTCTTCAATACTAGGGATGGAACTCAGGGCATTCCCAGTGAGCTATATCCACACCCCTCTTTAATTTTGAGATAGGGTTTCCCTAAGTGACTAAGTTGCCCTGGCTGGGCTCAAACCTGTGACCCTGCCGCAGCTGGGACTACAGGCACATGTACCACCATTCCCATTTGTACCGTCTTCAGGTCACACCAGTGCAGACTCCAGACCTGTGAGTGAACACACTGCCCTTTGGAAGGTTCCAGTCCCAGCTGCTAACTGACCCACATCCTCCAAGTTCCACCAACTAGGGAACTGCAAATCATGCAGCAGAGACAACCCGTGTGCGCTGTTCCTTGTCCGGACTCCTAGTCCACAGGATCTGGGAGCCTAAGAAAATGGGTGTTTTAAACCAAGTCGCTGTGTGATTGCCATGCAGTAATAGGAACTGGAAGGGACATTTTTAGGGCTCCTGAAGTAACTGGTCAAATTGTTCTCTAAGCAGTTTATAGCACTTCGGCCTCCCAGCTAAAGTACATGCATGCTCTTATATCACTGCACATTTCAGAGTTCTTCCCTTGTTTTATTTTTCTATTTTTACTGTAGAAAATAAAAATTCACAAAATAAAAGACCAGTATCATGAATGCCTATGTGCCTATCACTCCGTTTCCACAATTCCTGCTTATTTCATCTGTTCCATTTCCTGTCCCATCTCTTTTTTCCATCGGCAGAGTTGTTAGACCAGGCACCGAACAAATAAGCAATGGGAAGAAAAGAAGATGCATGTTAAATAAGCACAATGAGCAAGACCTAAGCACGTCACACAAAGTATCCAGTTAAGCTGCATACAAACCCTAAAAGGTAGATCAAATTCCTTCTCCTCATCCCATTTTACGGTTGAGGACTAGAGGCATAGAGAACAAAGTAACTTGTTCAAGTTTGCACTGCTAGCTAGTAAATGGCAGAGAAAGAAATTGAACTCAAGAAGTCTGGCTCTAAAACCCATTCAGATAATCACTCTCCTCCATCATGACTCTTGAGGAAACCTGCTCCTGTGGCTTCTTATAGCAAATTAGTTTGTGTGGTTTGTTGAGGCAATTCCCTGATCTAATATTATCTGGGTTACTGAGGAGATACTTGAAAGCGGGAGATAAAGTATGGTACCATTGGATCAGGTGGCTCAAGGAAAACTATTGCTAGCCTTGTAAAGAAAGCATCAACCCAGGAAAGAATTATAGCCTAATGAAATCAGTTTGTTTTTCATGAGGAGTAGGGTCTCACTCATATTAAGCGCTTACCAGTGAAATCTTTTAAATACAGGATGACCATAAATTGCATATTTTTCTTAATTTTTATAAGCTAATATAGCAGGAAATATTAAAAAGACAATTTTTTCAAATGCTGTCAATACAAGAATCTACTGGTTGAAAAGATACCTGCCTGAGCAATACTCAGGATAGTACATAAACAAATGCGCTGCCTAAGTGATGCTCAGGGTAAATGTTAAGTGGTTATAATTTCTAAAAATACAACTTGAGGATTAATATATAGCAGTGGATTCCTAAGGAATTAACAGAAAAAAAGTAAAAACTAGGCCTTCAAACATTCTCCAACAGCAATCAAAGAAAGGGGGCTGGTCATGATGGTGCATACCTTAAATCCCAGCACTCTGGGAGGCTGAGGCAGAAGGGTAACAAGTTGAAACCAAGCCTGGGAATTTAGTGACTTAGTGAGATCCTGCTCAAATTTTTTTAAAAAGTAGGAAGCAGAGGACAGGGAAGCCTGGTAATACATTCAGGGCAAAGGCCCTAGGTTTAGTCTCCAAACCATCATCATCTCTTAAAAGAGAAAAGAGGTACAGTCCAATACTGTAAACCTCACAAAGGTGACAGGAAGAAAACAAGATTCTGGAGCTAAGCAAGACAGCCTCTTGGTAGGGCCTCCAAGTCCAACTCCTTCTCTCACGAGCCGTAAAAATGTCAGCATCCTCTTCATTATTCTAAAACTGCAAGGAGCCAGTCTGGGTGGTTACCCTCAGTTTAGTGTCTATTTTCTGTCTGCAGTGAATGGAAATGACTGCTGGGGAGACAATGGGTGCAAGCCACCCAGAATGCTATGGAGAAGGCTCCAGGGCTATGCTCTTGGTAGAGAGGGTGCCAAGGCCTGTGGACCCATGGTGCACCGGAGGAGGGAGCTCTGAGTTGGAAATAAGCACCAAGCTTAGATCCTTTAACAAAGAGTACAGAGTCCCAGCTGAGCCCCTTGCCATGCACATAGAGCTCAGACAAACAGGAAACACCAAGGAGCATGCCAATTACAGCCTTCTGCGGAAAACCAACTGGCCTGGGTGAGGTGGGAAGGCAGTCACAAGGTCACCCACACTCCATCAAAGCAAACAGGGGCTTTGACAGAGCTGCCCGAACTTGAGCAAGATGAAAAGAATCAGTCCTGGCAAGGAAGCAGCATTGCAGTGCCTGTGGGGTTGCGGGTGGAAGGAACAGAGCTCAACAAAAAAACCAATGTGCACCCAACCGGCTTGAGCACTCCACTCCAGGAAAAGCAGGAACTGCCCTTCCTAGACTCTCAGGACAAGGAAGAGGGACCTGGTTGCGACCAGGCCTTTCAAGAGAGGACCACCTCAGAGAGCAGATATTGGACAGAAGACAGAACAAGAGAATGTCCACAGGGGCTTCCTCTAATTCCTTTGTGTGGTTCAGGGAGTGAGGCAGCTCCAGGGTTAGGACCCCTCCAGGAACTCTCCAGGAGCCAGTTATTTGAGCATCATGATGTGCAACGGGCTTGGGTCCTTTCAGGCAGATTAACTCATTCAATCTTACAGCAATGCAGGAGATAGAAACTATTATCATCTCATTTTACAGATAAGGTCAGCTGCCCATGTGAATACAGCTCTTGACCCAGCATCCATCCTCCTATCTATCCCAGTCCCTGGCTCTCCTTTACTCAAAAAGAGGTTTAATCTCCCTCCAGAGGCAGAGACCACACTTGGTTCACCCAGTGGACAGATGTGCCAAACAGACATTGCCAGCCTTGGAGAAGCTGGGAGTTTGTTCCTTTGCTCCACAATGCCCAGAGGGTAGCTGGGAAGGACCAGGGCGAAGGTGGCTCCTCTCTAGTTGTACTTTCTGTTGCTAACAAGCCTTACTTTATATGTAAATAACCCAATGAAATCAATCTGATCTCTATTAAGTGTTAAGATCTTTCCTTCAGGTAAATGAAAATCCCTTCACCAACAGGTTTAGCTTCCCAGGTTGTAGAATACACCCATACATAAAACACCCACACAGGCACACACAGCTTGCAACAGGGTTTTAGCACAGACATAATTATGAGTCACAAATAAGCATGGCTAGAGCGTACAGCACTCAACCCCCAGTTACGTAAGCATGGATGACACCCATCTTCTACCTCAGCAGCACTAACATGATGCACTGTGGATCAAAGATTAAATTAACAGAAGACAGAGAAGGCCATTTATTCTAATGAATTTCTGAAGGTGGGGACTGGCTTTCTGACCACCCATCCACTGTGGAGAGCGTAATAGTCCATCTATTATCTATGAATCTGATGATAAACCTGAGTGTTGCTTCCAGTAAGGCACTTGGTCCACAAACCAATGACTCCAGAAGCTGTCCCTCTGGACTTCAGGTCCTGTGTTCTGGAGCTGATTGTCATTCAGTAACCCATCCCCACCTGTGAATAATGATGCTGTTTTGTTTTGATTTTGAGGTACTGGGATTGAACCTAGGGCTGAGCTATATCCCCAGTCCTTTTTATTTCTTATTTTGAGACAGGGTTTAGCTGCATTGCCAGAGCTAACCTAGAACTTGCAGTCCTCTTGCCTCAGCCTCCTGAGAAACTAGGATTATAGGCATGCATCACCACATGAGGCTGATGCAGCATTCTGATAACTTCAAGAAACTACTTAAGGGGCCGGGGATTTAGCTCAGCGGCAAAAGCGCCTGCTTGGCAAGCG
Source organism: Chinchilla lanigera (assembly GCF_000276665.1). Classification (NCBI taxonomy): domain Eukaryota; kingdom Metazoa; phylum Chordata; class Mammalia; order Rodentia; family Chinchillidae; genus Chinchilla; species Chinchilla lanigera. Next base: position 6,140,094 of record NW_004955483.1, on the reverse strand, counting down.
CAAGGTCGTGAGTTCGGTTCCCGGTACCGGAGAAAAAAAAAAAAAAAAGAGAAAAAAAAAAAAAAAAAAAAAAAAAAGAAACTACTTAAATTGTATCAAACTCTTCAGATTAAACATAAGAAAGAGTGACAAAACTAAGACCCTCAGATCAGTATTGCAGGGAAGACACCGGGTAACTGTAGCATGTAGGGCAGCAAAAGCATTTGGCCCAAATGCTGTACACTCCTCCCTATCCAGCTTCCTTCTTATTTGCTCTTTGATCCTTCTCCAAGATTTTGATGTATGAATGTGTAGAAAATGTGTGAGAATAGAGGAGACAGAAGAAGTTGATTATGGCCCTACTTCCAATACAATAATACCTTGGTTCACAATGCTTCTGTCTGCAAATACTTTGGTTCACAAACAGCAGCATTCAGCTCTTCTGCTTCGGTTCATGAGCTCTACATTGGGAGATGAACACAACCGTGACCATCTTCCCCAGAATCTCGGGATGAATTAAGCTCATGAACAAAGGTACCACTACAGTCTATTTGTGCGTGCGTGTGTGTGTGTGTGTGTGTGTGTGTGTGTGTGTGTACGACTGAGAAGTGAACCTACAGCCTTCACACTGAGCTACATCTCCAGCATTTTTTAATTTTATATTTTGAGGCAGGGTCTCCCTAAATCATTAAGTTGAGCAGGCTGAGTTCAAACTTGCAGCCCTCTCACCTCAGCTTTCCAGAGTGTATCACCACATCAAGCCCAGGAATGTATCTTTATGACTATCAGTTGCGATTGTTATTTTTATTGCTTTCTCTTTGGCACATCCACCTGATGGCGCAGGTAAAGGTGTTAAGTGTGAAGAAGGTAGAGAGTAGCAGAGACCTCAGCTGGGTGAAGTGTCTGAAGGCTACACTGGTACAGGTAAAAGTCCCTCTCTGGTGGATACAGGCTGACCCAAGAAGTGATTTCATAGCTTTGTGGTTAGATTCAATATAGAAAATGTCAGTAAGCACTACTGTTAGTTAGGGACATTATAGGTATAAGAGATTTTGGGGTGTTCACATGTTTAGGGTACAGAAAAAGAAAACCTACCAGAAGCGGATTTAGGAAATATGAAAAGGAGATGAGAAAACCCAATGGAAACTAAGACAGTAGAAGATTTCCAGGAGAAGGAAAGTTAAAAGTCCCCAATAAAGTCCTTTTTAAAAAGTCCTCTCTGGTTCCTACACACCCCCTCCCATTCTGCCCCGACTCATCACGCTCTTCCTGAGTGACTCAATCCACAGTCATATCCCACATAATTCCTCAGTTCACGGTAGACAGAATATACAGCAGTGGCCCCAAAGTTGATATTACCTAGTGACATCCTGGCCATCTTGGTCTGTGTTGTGATGTAGATCTAAAATGATCCCACACATTCTCATGTGTTTGAAGGATGACTGGATCATCGGGGGCGCTATACTCATCAGTAGATCAAGCTATTGGTGAGTACAGTAGCTGAATGTGCCAGTAGGAAGAGGAGCCTGGTTGGAGGAGATGGGCCATCAGGGGCATGACCAGGAAGTGTGTATTTTCATCCCTGGCTCCTCCCTTTGCTCTCTTCTTCCTGGCTTCGGTGAGTTGAGCACTTTTCACCCACCACACTCCCATGCTATCCTGTTTCTGCCTTGGACCCAGCCAACCACAGACTGAAACTGTAAATCAAAATAAATCTCTTCTCCTTTGAGTTGCACACATCAGGTATTTTGTCCCAGCAACAGGTAAGTGGCTAATACAGTTTGTGATGGTGGAACAATTACAAAATTGTCCAGTGATGCATTCTTCACATAGATCCCCATTGTCAACCGCGTGCTTTCTCACGGTTCCAACTAGTTTTCATCTACATGCTAGTGATCCTCAAATCTACACCTCCTACCTGGACCTCTGTCTCACCACAATTTAGGCTCTCTTTTAACTATCTGCTAAATAATTTCATCCAGATGTCCTATAGTCCCACCTGAATTTTCATACTTTTCTGTAGTGTGCAATTCTCTGCTGGATGCACCATCACCTAATAATTACATGAGCTGGGGAGCTGTAAATCACTGATCATTCCTTTATCCTTCAACCCTCACATCCAGTCCCTGAGACTTAACATTTTTGTGTCTTAACCATTTCCAAGTTCAGCATCCCATTTCCAGCCTGAGTCCCATACTTATTATCTCTCATCTCTACCATTACTGTACTAATCATTGGTCTTCCCAGCTCTATCGCTGCCTCCCTTGAACCAACCTTCCCATATTCTTGGAGTTATCTGAAGACACAGCTCATATGGCTATGTGCTGTTATATCAGGCATTGGACTTTTAGAGGACTTGCTGGTGACCATCCATTTGCTGATCATTCTACATACCTGTTTCTGCCATGCTTCTGGAGGCTAATATTGGAACTGTGGCAAAGGACATCCTCTCCTACTTGTTCCAGTGGGCTTGGAAGGGGCAACAGCAAGGTGAGGAGAATAAGGTCTGGGTATTTATTCCCTAGCTCCCTTTTTGTTCAGTTGCCATTGGCTGACTGTGACACCGACTTTAGGTCACACCCTGTTGAGAAGGATCTTCACACAGCTTGTTGGTACCTCCTCACCTCCTCTGTTCCATTACTATGTTCCTCTCTCCCATTTCACTCCCAGGGATGAAAACAAGTTCCCATTCTTACTAGCCTTAGAAAGCTACACTATCCCGGGTGGTTTCCCTAAACTCTGTCTATATTCCCCTCAAATTTCCAGGTCTGAAGTGCCCTCGGTTTTCTACCTGAATCCTAGCTGATTCAAGGACACAGATGGATTCTATTTACCTCTGTAGCTTTGCATCCAGCCTAGTGCTTGACACATAGTAGGTGCTTAATAATAATTGAACAAATAAGCATGTTATTCAGCTGAGTTCACCAAGTCACACACAACTATGCCTTGGATCCTAGAAAGTGAAGGCAATTAATGAACTAACTGAACTTAGGTTCAAGAGGAATTGGAAGGAGATATTTCTAATAAAGGAGGTGGGGAATTATTAGTCTCAACAAGAGGACTCATAATCAATTTAGAGGAAAGAGGCAATGGTTTGAGTCTTCTTGGTAGATTAAAGAGAAATAACATTTGAAATGTAAAGAAATGTTGGAACAAATATAAGAAATGAGACACAGAATATATAGAAAAAAGAATCAATTTGCAGAATAAGCAGAGGTGATGTTAGTGTTCATTTGCATTTCCACATTTTTATAGTATACCAGGATAGCAATTCTCTGACTGGGATACAGGAATAGAATTTAAATAAACATTGACTAAGCACTCCTGTGTGCTAGGCAATGTGCTAGGATCCAGAGACATAGTAATGAATGAGATACAGTTACTATCCTCAAAAAGTTCACAGTAGAGAGGGGAGATAAACACTTAGGAAAATTCCACTACCTGTGAGTACCATGGTAACAGATTGTGGGGAGTGCCAACAACCTTAGGAAAGATGGTCCTACCCAGCCTGGGGAGGATATTGAGAAATAAGTCTAGAAAGCGTTCCTGAGGAAGTGAGCTCAGGAGGTGTCCAGAAAATGTCACTCCAAGAAGAAAGGCAACCTTGAGCTGAGGTAAGTATAATGAGAACAGGAGAAGACCAAGGACTCATACACCCCACACCATGCCCAGGATTCAAACACTATGGCCTGCTTGGAAAAATCTGTTGTTGTTTTTTATCAGTAGTTTTAACTATAACATTGAAATACATTTATAAGGAACTCAAAGGGACTGTTATGGTTTGTGTCTGTGTGTCCCCCCAAAGCCTCATGCAGTCATGGGGCAGGCTTTTAGAGTTTGATTGATTATGGGTGTGAGAGCTACACCCCCCCCCAGTGGACAGTTTGCATATGTAAGGGAGAGGAAGAGGGTGCTTCTGGCCATTTCCTCCCTTGTGTGTTTTGTTGCTTTTGCTGTGTTCGGACGCCATGAGCTGTAGCCCTCTGCCATGTGCCACTCTGCCTTCTAACCTGCCAAGTATGGACTAAAACCTCCACAAACTGTAAGCAAAATAAACCTTTCCTTCCTTAATTTTGGGCATCAGGTATTTTGTCCCAGCAACAAGAGAAAAGTAACCAAGACAGGGACAAAGAAGTTTTCAGAATAAAAACCAAAAGGACACTTTCACCCCACTGTAGGTCTTCATCCATTCCTCATAGGTAAACTCCATAAATGGCTAAGCAGATTTTCCAAATTTTCCTTCTCTATATGTGGTAGGATATTTTGGTATGTTAATCACTATGACCTTGTCTAAAACTTTTGTTTTTGACAGCAGATAATTCTTCTTTACATACTCTTACAGTCACACTCAATCATACACACATTAGAGGAAGAATACAAGCATTGGCAGGGAACACTGAAGGAATCAAATTGACTCACAACCAAAGCTTTGGATTCCAAAGACCTGAGCTTTGGTAGAAATAAAAGTGTTAGTTATTAAATCTTGGTGTTATATGTCAAAATCAAATCCCTGAGATATTTGGGGCTAAAAGGTTGTGGCATCAATAATAGTGTGGATATAGAATAGAAAAACAGCCCCACTTTCTCACCTCAGAGATTAGAGAAGAGAGAGATGGGTGGGATGGGACAGGCCATAGCAAGGTATCCTATGTGGCTCAGGATCAGGGGAAGGACTGGAAGCAACCAGAACAATAGCAGAGGAAACTGTCAGCTTCCTCCTCTGAAGAATCAGAAGCTGTCACAGACCAAGGCAATGTCTTCAGAGGGTTCAACAGCCATCTGAACAAGGAAAACACCTTAACTGTTCTTCTGACTATAGCAGAGGTAAATAGTGGTTTTCTGTGAGATGATGCTTCTTTATGCCTCAATTAAATGCCTCTAAGGTATAAAGTGGAGCTAGGATATATAAGAAGGTGATGGCATGAGAAAACAAGCCCCAGATCCACCTTGGATAGACTGAGGAAATCTGCCTGGGCAGAGGAGACCACAACCGAATACACAGTTGTACCCAGGTACAGATCATTGTTTAGCACTCGCTAGATTATACTACATAGACTATTCTATAATGTATTTTTAACTTTCAGCACTTACCACAGTGAAGACAAAGTAAGTCCTCAATAAATACTTGAATAAATGAACCATACATGGGTGATTTTTTTATGGGAGAACACCTAGACTTAGATTATTGTTTTTATTAGCTGCCACAGTATTCTAACATATAATTGCTATGTTGTGTCTCAAAATATCCCCCTAAAATTCTTACATCCAGAAGTAGGGACTGGTTGGAAGAGCTTTCTCGCTGGGGGTATGCCTTTGGGATGCATATCTTTTTCTCTGGATCCTCCCTTCCCTCTGCTTCCTGGTTACCATTTTATGAGCAGCTTTCTTTTGCAAGGTTCTTCCACCATGCTGTTTCTGCCTTAAAGCTGGCCAATCATAGACTAAATGCACTGAAACTGTAAGCTTCCTTTAAATTGTTATGTTGGGCATTTTGTCCCAACAAGAGTAAAGCTAATACAGAAAATTAATATTGAGAGTGGGATCATTGCTGGGGATGTACCTGGCTATAGGGTTTAGAAGCTTTTGGAACACATTTGTAGAAAGAGTTTGGAAAGCTTTAGTGATATTAACAAGAGAAGCCCTAGGATGTTGTAAGTTAAATTTGATGGGTGATTCTAGTTATAGCTCAGAAGACCAGAATACTGATAGGAATGTGGACAATAAAGTCCAAGCTTATGAGATTTCAGAAGGGAATAAGGACTCTACTGGAAACTAGACTAGAGATCATGCATGTTTCATTCTGGTAAAGAATTTGTCTACCTTTTGTTCATGTCCTAAGACTTTATGTGAAGCTAACTTTAAAGGTAGCAGACTAATTGATTTGGTAGACAAAATTTCAAGACAACCCAAAGTTCATACTATTGCATACTATTACTTCTGGCTGTTTGAGAATAAGGAGAAAACAGCAGAGCACAAGGATTTGAAAAGTTAGCAGTTTTGCCATAGAGGAAGCACCTGAAAAGTTAGGGCAAAGGAGAGCATGATTGCTGAAAAGATTAACACAGAAAACCAAGTATATTGCATCAGGACTGGAAGAAAGATGGCTTGACAATATCTCAGGAATTGGTCAGACCCTACCATTCACAGGCTCAAGGGAATAAAAAGGTAAGTGTAACCTCATTTGAAAGATTTTTGCTTTGAGAAGAAAGCCCCAGGGTGCTCTGCACCAGAAGGGCCACCTAAGGAATTGGTATCCCAAGATTCATTTCACAGAGCTCAGTGAGCCACTCAGAGGCTGCTGCAGCCCTGATCCAAGTGGGCCCAGCTACCGCTAGAGGTAGCAGCATACACTGGCATCACTCATTGCTGCTGGTTTCTCGAATACACAGAAGGTAAGTGTTGTACAGTCTCAGAATCTTCCATCCAGATTTCAGAAAACAGCCTGGCAGTGTGCTCCAAGAGGGCAATATGAAGCTAGGAAAGTGAAGCTAAAAGTACAGTGGAGACCTCAGGATGTTAGAGATGCCAAGACCATAGAACATCTGCTGAGGAAAGTTTCAGGCAGTGAATAGAATCAGCCAAAGAGAGACTGCAACTGGCAATGGCATAGGGATGGGGCTGGCCAAGCCATCTGAAGGTCACGTCTCTCCATATTCTGTCGTGGGTGCTGATTGTGCAGCTATAGGATTTAATGTTTTCCCTGCAGGATTTCTTTCAGTCTTGCTTTGGCTTGATTTCTCTCTATTCCCCTATGCCTCTGTTGTAGAATAGAAATGTTTTTTGTGTGCCATTGTATGTTGGAAATGTTTGACTTTCTTATTTGATGGGGGTTTAAAGCTAAGAGTTTTCCTTGAGTCTCAGAAGAGACTTTGGACTATGACTTTTCAGCAATGCTGGAACTATTAAGACTGGTGATTTTTAGAAATGAACCAAATGCATTTTGCACATGGCATGGACATAAGCATTTTAGGGACCAAGGGCAGAATGATATGGCTTAGATCTAAAGTATCGCCCCAAAATCTCACATTCTGAGGTGGGGCCTGACAGGCAGGGGTACTACAGGGAATGTGGCTTGGAAGGCAATATTCTTAACCCCAGTTCCTCCCTATTCTCTCTGCTTTCTGGTTGCCATGCAATGAACAGCTTTCCTCTGCCATGCCATTGTTGCCATGCTGTTTCTTCCTTGGAGCCAACTGACCATGAACTGAATCAAGTGAAACTGTAAGGCAAAACAAGCCTCTCCCCTTTTAAATTGCAGGTGTCAAGTGTTTTGTCTCAGTGCTGAGACAGTGACTGATAAAATGACATAATCTTTGAAACTACTTCTCTACTAATGGACATTTCAGCAAGTGCATTTCTGTAGGTTAGATACAAAGTGTGATTGATAAGCCAAACTATAGACATTTTGGTTGATACTATCAAATTCCTCTCCAAAGAGGAGATACCAAGTTATACCCCTAGCAAAATTAATGATAATGATATCAAATTTTGATCAAGTTTACTGTATCTGAGGCAATATCCTAAACTTTCTGGATATCCTAAACTTTCTGGATATCCTAAAATATCTACTTTTTCTGGAGTGGTTGTTTATACTAAGTATTTTTAACTCCATTTTACATATTTAGAAACCAAAGCACAGAGCAGTCATAACTTAACCAAAGCTATGGGTTACTGTGTTGGATTCTCCAGCATGTTCTTAACCATGTGTTTCCTAAAAGGCATGTATCTACTCCCCGACACCTCTACCTATAATAAGGAAATATACATTTTTGTCAGTCTCCCATGAGATAATGTGAGTGAACTTACTGTATGAGCTCTAAACTGGGTATCAAAGATAGAGATTAGAAAGCTAACTTCTCCAAATGATCCAAGTGATTCACACTTCAAAAACATGAATGTACTTTTCATGAATAAATGAGCTCTACTGTTCTTTTTTTTTTTTTTTTTTTTTTTGTTTTTTTTTTTTATCTCCGGTACCAGGAACCGAACTCACGACCTTGCGCTTGCCAGGCAGGCGCTTTGCCGCTGAGCTAAATCCCCAGCCCCAGCTCTACTGTTCTTGCTACCAGAGAGAGTGTAGATTAGGGATCTGAGTTGCAGAGAGCAGAATCCACTCTAGCTGGTTTCAACAGATTACTGCTATCCAAGCTTGTAGAGTTTCTAAGGGGTACAGAACTAAGTTTCATTGCCATACAGCCAGGTATCACGCCACTAAGAGGAACATCCACCCAGAGAAGCCTGTCTAACACCAGGAAATCTCTAAGCTGTTTCTGAGGTCTTTGGATACCAGGCAACTGTACATCACAGCTGGTCCAGGAGGCTGGTTATCTCCATCTCAGAACCCTATCTCCCCATGGGCCACCAGCTCATGTGGTTTCCTTTGCATTCCAAGTTTCTAGTGGCAGCTACTTGCAAAGGAGTCTAAAGGGTATATTTAAATTTCTAGCCTCTGAGATTAACCTAGAAGATTTTGCAGTGAATCATCTGGAGTACTACACAAAAGGCAGATTCTCCTACAAGTAATCATATCTTTTTTCCTCAAACATCTTTCTTTTTCCTGAATTAGCCCTCTTGTAATTTGTTCTGAATTTTAAACATAATTTAGGCATATCAACCAAGATAGATGATAACATGTTAATATAGTAGAGGACAACAATAGCATTGTTTACCCAGCATTATTGATCTTACTGCTTTGGAGAAGAACACCCCACTACTATCAGTCTCATTCATACTGCTATTATAGGATTTGTCTCTGTCATTTATCCCCCCAAACCCAGGGTTGAGGATTAAACACAGGGGTTCACAAATGCAAGGCAAGCATTCTGTTACTGAGCTATACACCCAGCCCCCATTTATGTTCTTTAGAATATTCAAATGACTACATGTTCCTGGCTAAATATGATCACATTGATCTAGAAGTGGACACCTAACTCAACCTAAGACAATGACTTCCTTCAGTGGTAGTCATTGTGATTCAGTGCCGGAGCCCATAAAATATGAAACAAAGAGCTATTAGGAGCCCTGTCTCTTGCCACATAGAGGTAGCCAGTCCCCTGTGAAGATGAAATAAAGCCAGTCCAAAGGATGGAAGCCACAGTCAGAGACAGTTTCGGCAGTGTTTGAGCTTCTAGTGCAAAAGTCCCTCATACCCAGCCATATTACATCCCTTGTGCAACTTACCCTACCGTATCAAGTTTAGGACACCATTAATTAAAGAACGTTATGTTACATATGTCCTTTATGTAAAATGCACTTGCAATTAAGCTGTGATGTACTATCTATTGTTAGACATATTCTGTCAAAAAATATTGAAGATAAGTTTAATGCAAATTTTAAAAACAATGAAATAGAGTTGTTATCCTAAAGAAAATTCAACTTGGCTTCTGTGACTTACAAGCACAAAAATAAGTAATACAGCATATTATGGACTTACATATGTCAATACAATGCTAAGAAAATTTTTAACCTAGGAATGGGAGCATGGAAAAAGATATGGCAGTAAGTAATTGTTAGGAGAAAAAATATTTCACAGAGGAATTATTAAGATCATAAATTATCCTGAAAGTAATTGTGGCTGCCAGTGTCCTCATATGCCCCAGCATTACTTAGAAGCATTTTTGTGACCCATCATGAGGTGAAAAAATAATGACAAGAATAATAGTTTCAAATAGGTCAATGAAGATATTTTCCTACAATTAACAAACATGGGCAAAAATTTGAGTTTCAGTTACTATACATGAGCATCTTCTGCAGAATCTGTCGCCCTAATACCATTAAATTGTATGATAAAATTTGTAACTAAAGAATGATTCAAACAAAAGAAAACTTTGAAGTGCTATAAATAAGCAAACTTTTCTTTGGTAAGTAAATTTGGAACTTAAGATTTACCTCTGTCAGTGCAAGTAAAGGGCCCTAACTGACAAGCTACAGACATTTACTAACTATTACAGTGGTAATTCCATCAGAAAGAATGTATGTAGCTACCTGAGAGTTCACTCTGAACAGGTACTACTGCCCGGAAGCCCACTTTTACTTTAAATTTGGCTTGTGGTCTGTGTCTGCTGTAATGTGAGCTGTGAACTCACACAGCCTGCCAGATGGCAGTGGGAAGCCCATTAGCTATGCATCACACATCCTGATCAGAACGAAAGAAATTATGCTCAGATTGAGAAGAGATGCTTGAGAGGGAGGCAATGATTAGAATTTGCTGTCTTTCTACAGAAATTTTCACATAATCATTGTCCATAAATAAACACATTCTTATGATATATGGACCCAAATCTGGGATGAGTTCCAGAGGGACTCCTTTCGTGGTTTGGGTCATAACATGAACATTCCCATGACAGTCATTAAACAATGAGGAACTGATGCCCTTCTGAGGTTATCTAGAAAAGTCTGAACCATGGTGTAAGATAATACATTAAATGTTGTACCTTTCAGAGGAGGCCCATTCTCTAATAGATCCTGGGGCGAAAATAGCGGAGGTTAGTTACAAAGGAAGCTTATTAGAATCTTCTTCAGAGAGCCAGCTTGATGGAAATGAATGGGAAATGCACTATGTAAATACCACTGATGAGGAAGATTCCAAGTAGCACTTCGAAAAGGGACAAGGGACCCAAAGTGTATAACATTAACTGATAGTAAAGATTGTAATCCTTCAAATAAAACCTAAGATTGTGCTTGTTGCTCAACAAAATCATAAGGCTATATTGTAATCATATATTACTAGTTCTCTGCTAAATAGAACACATTTATATAAGGGTTTGTTGCAATGTACTCTCCTGAGAAAAGATCTCTCTCTTTATGGTTAAGGAGAACCAATGATTGTAAACATGTCTGTTTTAGCTACTTTTCTCGTTGCTGAGACAAAATACCCAACACCCAAAGTTAGAGGAGGAAAACTTTATTTCAGTTCACAGTTTGTAGATGTTTCATTTCATAATCAGCTGGCTCCAAGGCAGGGTGGCATGGCAGAGTTGTATTGCAGAGGAGAAACAGTTCATGGCAGGCAGAAAGCAGCAAAAGTGGCAAGCAGCAAGCCAGCAAGAGACAAGGGAACAACAATAAACACAGCAGCTCCTTCTGTCCCTTATCTCTTATCCAGGCTAACCTTAGGGTGGACAACATTCACACACTTAATCTTAGCACTAGTGATCAATCTCAGCATCACATCCTTGATTCCAGCATCACACACCCTAAGATATAGCCACCTCCAATAAGCCCCACCTACGACTACATGAGGTTGTGGGGGACATCTAGATATAGGCTGTAACTATGTTCATGGAAGCCAGCCCCAGACTTTAAATTATCTATTCAACCACAGGCAAGTTAATAAATACTTCTAGTCCTCTATTTCCCCATCTACAGAATAAGAATGAAAATATCTGTCCTCTCCCACCCACTGAAATGCTGTGAAGAAAAATGAGAGGCAGACACTGCAAAAAGGGAACACTCGGTCTCAGACGAAGAGAACAAAAGTCTCTATCTGTCCTATCTGCAAATTTTCTGGGGAAACTATACTAAGGTAACAGACATTCACTGAGCATCTATTACAGCTCTGAGAATTTTTATAAGCCATAATCTGCTCTGAGGGCAACTTAGAAGACCACAGATATGCAATTGCAGTAACAGAGGTAGGAAAGCAGTGCTGAAGTCTAAGGCGAACACTGACCACCAGTTGTGAAGGATTCAACGTGAGCACTCCCTGTCCCCTGGAGCATCCAGTCGTGAGCTCAGCAAATCCCTGAAATTGGGATTTTCAGGCCTGACTCTACATCACAAATATCTAGAACACTTCCTGTGCACACCAAACCAGGAGTGCCTCTCCCCACACCCAGTGACATAATTTCTAGCACTAGTGATCAATCTCAGCATTACATCCTTGATCCCAGCATCACACACCTGAGATCTAGCCACCCCCAATAAGCCCCACCTATGACTGCGTGAGGCTTTGGGGGACATCTAGAAACAAGCTCTAACTATGTAACTAGGAGCCAGTGGCTGGTAAAGATGATAGAATGGCATCACTGGACTTATCATTGGGATTTGCATCAGTGTCACTCTGTCATTGTCTATGTTCAGAAAGATTTTGTTTAACAGAGAATTGAACATCTGAAACAAAATCCTTTGATTTTGAAAAACCATAAGTCCAATTGTTTTTCACGTAGATAGAATTTCTGTAGTTTCATGTGTTCATTCATTCATTCAACAGATACTTCTCATGTGTCTGCTCTGTTACTAGGATTGCAGCAGTGAAAGGGACAAAATTCCAGCTCTTATGAAGCTATCATGAACATAAACTGGACATCCAGGCTTTCGTTTTAGGTTTTATCTTTTAATTGAACCAGATGTTCTTCCAATAATTCCAAGCATTCCTTCTTACCCCCACCCCCTTGCTGCTACCCTTTCTTCCCTGCAGAAAGTAATTTCTATTTACTTGTGAACACAGAGTCAAATGGTTATTCATATGAAGTACATTAGTCCCTGCATATTTCTGTGATCAGTTTTAAACTAGGCAGTGCAGTAAAACAAGCATGTCTGTGTAACACGTGCTATTCTCTTGCTTAATTTTCTTCTGGTTTATATTCAATATGACATGTAGGAATTATGTTGTAAAGCAGGTTGTTTGTATATCTTAGGTAGATATGATCTGATGGGTAATGTAGATATAATCAATCAATTGACAAGTATTTATGGAGACATTTCTGCAAGTAAGAAACTATCCTTGTTCTCAAGAAGTATATCAAGCCTCCAGTGAGGAACAACTCCCTGCAGCAATCTGAGAAAAGGAGAAAGAAGGATTTTCAAAAATGATGAGAAAATTATCTCCTTGTGTAGTCCAAAGCTAAAATAATGACTGCCTCGTAGAGAGCAGCTTTCCTATTAGAATCAGTGTTTCTCTTTCCCTATGCAAGAACAGGACCATTAGAACCAGGAGGATAAGCTTATCACTGAGTCTGATGGTTATTTTACCACTCTGGACAGACAAAACTAAGGTCAACTCTAGACAAACCCAGCTATCAGAGAAGATGGCCCTCAGAATGTCCTTTTCTCCTTGTGTTATGGTTTATGTCTGTGTGTCCCCCCAAAGCCTCCTGCGGCCATGGGGCAGGCTATTAGAGTTTGAATATGGGTGTGAGAGCTGCACCTGCCCGGGAGTGAATAGTTTGTATATGTAAGGGAGAGGAAAAGAGTGCTTGGGGCATTCCTCCCCCATTCTGCCCTGGTGTGTGGTTGCTGCTTAGCTGTGTTCTGCCATCCTGAGCTGTTGCCGTATGCCACTCTGCCTTATAATCTGCCAAGTACGGACTAAAACTTCCACAAACTGTAAGCAAAATAAACCTTTTCTTCCTTAATTTTGGGCATCAGGTATTTTGTCCCAGCAGCGAAAAAAAAGTAACCAAGACACCTTGTTTCCCCTGCTTCCCTTATTCACTCCACAGCAGTAGCACCCACATGGTGTCACCTCCTCACTAGGGCTGAGGATGCAGCGCTGGAACTCTGTCCTTCACTTTCTTTACCAACAGGATGGGAGCAGCTGTTCCTTGGTGAGTGGACTGTCCTTCCTCACTGCTCCAGATCATTCCTCCCAAAGCTAACTGGTCAGAGGGAAAAGATGATCTTTACAGATAAAAAAAAGACTACTGTCCATGTAAGAAGTCTACCCATCTAATCTCCAGTGGATTAGGACTGTAATCCAGAAAGACACAATCCCAAATGCCATAAACTCAAAGGTTGAAATCCTGAAAGTCAAAAATCCCTACAGTCTAAAACCCCTAAAGCACAGTTCAAAGGACTAAATCCTGAATGTTAAAGTCTTAAAAGCCCAAATCTAACAAACATGATTTCCATTGGGAAAGAAAAGAAAGAAAAAAAAAAAAAAAAAAAAAAAAGGCTACACAAGGTGGGTAGAAAGCCAAATTCTGGGGAAAGAATTTAGTGCATTTCTGCTTATTACTGGTGCTGTGAAAATGAAAATTGCTTCATTGCATCAAATGATCAATAACCAGACTTTCAAATGGACAGCAGACACTTACAAAATTGTTAGATCACAACCACTATCCAAATACAAGTGCAGTGAGTGTTTCAAACATCACAGAAATGATAATGTAGGTGAAAAATACAAGAAATCTACCCTGCTGAATTATTTACAATTATTTACTTGTGTACTATTTCTGCCCCTTTACATAGAGCACCATACATGTCTCCTTACATGCCATTCCTTAGATAGTAACAAAGATTTCAACAGCAGCAATGTGTGAGGGTGGAAGGAAGAACTGGGTGGTACCTACAGGACCTCAGACCAGGAAAATCTGCAGAGAGCTGACAGAACTCCTCTGGGGTACCAGTGACAGACATGGGGTGTTGTCCTCTGGCGATGGGTGAGATCAAATGATTGAGGCTGGAAAAACTGAAAACCCAGGACAACCTAGTTTTCTCTCAAAACTCACCCCTGGCACTCCCTTTTCATGGAGTCCTAGATAGAGAAGAAATTGCTGGGAGTGGAATCAAAGTGGACCAGGATAAGCAAGCTTCAGTGGAACAGGCCTGTAATCCCAACTACTCGGAAGGCTGTGGCAGGAGCAGCTCAAGTTCGAGGCTACCCTGGGCAACTCAGCAAGACCGTCTCAAAATGAAAAATGTAGAAAAGGACGCTGAATGTAGCTCAGCAGTAGACTGCCCTTGGGTTCCATCTCCAGAAGAGAGAGAGATAGAAACAGAAACACAGAGAGAGAGAGA
>NW_004955483.1:6117121-6125276 GCF_000276665.1 Chinchilla lanigera | reverse complement strand
GGAGACTTGGGACTTGGACTCGTCAGCAATGCTGAAACTGTTTGGACTTTGGCAACTCTTACAGATGAACTAAATGCTGTTTGTATGAAGGGATGGACATGAGTCTTTGGGGGGGCCAGGGGTGGAATGTTATGGTTTATGTCTGTGTGCCCCCCCACAACCTCCTGTGGCCATGGGGCATGCTATTAGAGTTTGAATATGGGTGTGAGAGCTGCACCCACCTGGGAGTGGATAGTTTGCATATGTAAGGGAGAGGAAAAGAGTGCTTGGGGCATTCCTCCCCCATTCTGCCCTGGTGTGTGGTTGCTGCTTAGCTGTGTTCTGCCATCCTGAGCTGTTGCCATATGCCACTCTGCCTTATAATCTGCCAAGTACGGACTAAAACTTCCACAAACTGTAAGCAAAATAAACCTTTTCTTCCTTAATTTTGGGCATCAGGTATTTTGTCCCAGCAGCGAAAAAAAAGTAACCAAGACACCTTGTTTCCCCTGCTTCCCTTATTCACTCCACAGCAGTAGCACCCACATGGTGTCACCTCCTCACTAGGGCTGAGGATGCAGCGCTGGAACTCTGTCCTTCACTTTCTTTACCAACAGGATGGGAGCAGCTGTTCCTTGGTGAGTGGACTGTCCTTCCTCACTGCTCCAGATCATTCCTCCCAAAGCTAACTGGTCAGAGGGAAAAGATGATCTTTACAGATAAAAAAAAGACTACTGTCCATGTAAGAAGTCTACCCATCTAATCTCCAGTGGATTAGGACTGTAATCCAGAAAGACACAATCCCAAATGCCATAAACTCAAAGGTTGAAATCCTGAAAGTCAAAAATCCCTACAGTCTAAAACCCCTAAAGCACAGTTCAAAGGACTAAATCCTGAATGTTAAAGTCTTAAAAGCCCAAATCTAACAAACATGATTTCCATTGGGAAAGAAAAGAAAGAAAAAAAAAAAAAAAAAAAAAAAAGGCTACACAAGGTGGGTAGAAAGCCAAATTCTGGGGAAAGAATTTAGTGCATTTCTGCTTATTACTGGTGCTGTGAAAATGAAAATTGCTTCATTGCATCAAATGATCAATAACCAGACTTTCAAATGGACAGCAGACACTTACAAAATTGTTAGATCACAACCACTATCCAAATACAAGTGCAGTGAGTGTTTCAAACATCACAGAAATGATAATGTAGGTGAAAAATACAAGAAATCTACCCTGCTGAATTATTTACAATTATTTACTTGTGTACTATTTCTGCCCCTTTACATAGAGCACCATACATGTCTCCTTACATGCCATTCCTTAGATAGTAACAAAGATTTCAACAGCAGCAATGTGTGAGGGTGGAAGGAAGAACTGGGTGGTACCTACAGGACCTCAGACCAGGAAAATCTGCAGAGAGCTGACAGAACTCCTCTGGGGTACCAGTGACAGACATGGGGTGTTGTCCTCTGGCGATGGGTGAGATCAAATGATTGAGGCTGGAAAAACTGAAAACCCAGGACAACCTAGTTTTCTCTCAAAACTCACCCCTGGCACTCCCTTTTCATGGAGTCCTAGATAGAGAAGAAATTGCTGGGAGTGGAATCAAAGTGGACCAGGATAAGCAAGCTTCAGTGGAACAGGCCTGTAATCCCAACTACTCGGAAGGCTGTGGCAGGAGCAGCTCAAGTTCGAGGCTACCCTGGGCAACTCAGCAAGACCGTCTCAAAATGAAAAATGTAGAAAAGGACGCTGAATGTAGCTCAGCAGTAGACTGCCCTTGGGTTCCATCTCCAGAAGAGAGAGAGATAGAAACAGAAACACAGAGAGAGAGAGAGACAGAGAGACAAAGAGAGAGAGAGGAAGAAGGAGCAGGGGGAAGGGAAAGAAAAGAAGTGAGGGGAAGGAAAAAGAAAAGAAAAAGAGAAGGACGGAGAGAAGGTAAGAAAGAAAGGTATTTTCTCACAGTTCTGGAGGACAGAAGTCCAAAGTCAAGAAGTCTCAGGCTTGATTCCCTCTGGAGACTCCAGGGGGCAAATTGCGCACGTCTTCTCTAGCTTCTGGTGAGCCTTGGCTACCCTGGTTTGCAGACATTACCTCTGCCTTTCTGCTCCCAATGTCTTCTCCTTTTACAGTGTCTCTTGACATTAGAGTAGAGCCCACCCCAGTCTTGGATGATCTCATCTTGACGTTGTTACCTTAATTATTCTGCAAAGACCCCCTTTTCTAAATAAAGTCGAATTCATAGGTTCTGATAGACTTACCTTGGGAGCGGGGCTACCATTCAATCTACTACATTCTTCAAGATAAATTGCAACAAAAGGAAGGGATGAGCGACTACAGACTAAGAGACTTAAAAGACATACTGATACTTTGCCAGTGGGCCAGACTAAACTGCGATTCCTAGATGTGCATATTTGGGTGACAAAACTTTCAAGAAACACAAGGAAGTGAAGCCTATAAATGTCAGCATAATGGTTACTTTTGGTGGAGGGAGGGAGTTGTGTTCAGAATGGGATACATGAAAAGGACTTCCAGGACCAGGCAAAGTTCCATTTCTGGCCCCAGGTGGTAATTACATGAGTATTCACTTTATGATAAGCCATCAGTCCCTAATCGTTTGACTTTCTTTATTTGTTTTTTTGTTGTTGTTGCAATAAATATCTGTTTCAAATAGGCAAGGAAACAGATACCTTTGAACAATACCTTTCTTTTGCATTCAGTGTATTTTTTCTGAGTACTTTGCTTATTAACTGAGAAACAACTTCAGTAAAAGAGCTAATTACAATTCATGGGATAGTCTAAATAAAGTCATATTAACAATGGTAACATTAGCTGCATAAAAGATGCTATATGTAAGGGAGTTTTCCATGCCATAGTTGCCAAAGAAGTTAAGTTACACTAAAGAGATTGCTGGTCATGGATGCTTATATGGCAGTGTTTCTCATAGCATGTGCCGTGGGCTACTCACATCAAAATTGCCCTGCATAGGATGCAGATTTTGGATCTCAACCACAGCACTGAATTTAGATATGATTGAGAATAGTGTTGTATGTCAGAAGTTCATCATATATTATTTAAAAACACTAAGCTTTGCCCAAACAGTACCTGCTGGTCAAAAAACTGAAGACAAGAAACCCTATATTGATATCTACACCACTATCTATAATAACTGTAATGGTCAGTTTTCTAGGGTACGCATTTAGAAATCTTGTTATTAGTGTCTGAAGTGATGATGGCTTAAGAGCATGACCCTGGGGCTGGAGATTTAGCTCAGCGGCACAGCACCTGCCCGGCAAGCACGAGGTCGTGAGTTTGATTCCCAGTACCAGGGGCGAAAAAAAAGAGCATGCTCCTCTTGCTTCCAAATCAGGAAGATGAAACAGAATGTTATTTCTTTGTAGGCAACTAAATGAAACGTCATATAAAAGCCTTAAACTCCAACCTAAACTATCTTGACCCTAAAATTTAAACTATATATTCCAAATCTGATAGGGCAACCAGCTTTAGCCGAACTAAACGAAAGGCACAGTCTAAACTTTTGTAGCATTCATGTGCAATTTCCTTAACCACCTAAAACTGTAATGTTCCATCTCAGGACTCAATATTGAATTTTCATAGAACTGTTGAATAGTTTTGTTCCTTGAGAATGAGTTACAGACTTTATGAATGTTGGCAGTCTTAATTTCTAAATTGAAAATGGACAGTGACAGAGATTATGTCAAACTTTACATGGATATAGATAACATGTATATATTTGTGCATGTATCTGTGTATATATACATATCTGTATATGCATAGAAATAAGTATGTGTATGAATCTAGAAATTTAGCAAGGCTTTAGGTCCAGGGCATCAATTCTAGCTGTAGCAAGGGAGTGAGAGAAGAAGTCCAAAGGTATCCGGCAATCTGGCCCCCAGTCCCCAGCACTCAATGAATTACCTAGAGAAACCTGTCTAATGCATATTGTTGGGTTCTGCCTCAAAGGATTCTGATATTCTGATTAGGTCTGGGTGGCACCTCAGGAACCTGCATTTTCTCAGCTCCTTAGCTGAATCTGCACCTCATGGTAATCAAGTAATACTCTATATTACTCTATATCTGACACTAGAAATTACTGTCATTGGTGTCCAGCAGGGAATGGCACTTTGGCAGGAGTAAAAATGAGGTGAGTAGGAGCTGAGAGCTTTGAAGGTTCAGGTTGAAAAGTAGCCTGACCAGGGGTTGTATTGAATTCTTAGGCTGCCTTGCAAAGTAGCACAAACTGAGTAGCTTAAAACAACAGAAATGTATTCTATCATAGATTTTGATGCCAGAAACCCAAAATTAAAGTTTTGGTAGAGCTCCAATTTCCCGAGAGAATACAGAATTCTGTTCCTTGCCTCGTCCAGCTTCTGATGGGTGTCAATATACCTAGTCTTATGGTGGCTCATTCCAATCTCTATCTCCATCTTCACGTAGTTTTCTCCTTTTCTCTGATTTTACTCATAGACGCTTGTCATTGGATTTAGGGCCCACCTCTAGATAATTCAAACTGATCTTGAGATTTTTAACGTAGTTACAAGATCCTCTTTTCCCAAATAAAGTCACATACAATCACAGGTTCCACAGAGTAAGATGTAGACATATCTTCGGGGTGGCAACCATTCAACCAACCACACAGGCCAAGTCTGGGAGAAATAGCTGCCTGGTTGCCAAAGCAAAAGAAAGGGAGGGGATGTGGTTGGCAAACAATGTGGTTCCAGCACTAGAACTTATGTTCAAGGGCAAGTGAGGAGGAATCAGATTAGAAACCAGCCAGAAGGTGGCCACTAGCGGATGAGCAGACTGGAGTGGGGCGAACAGCAGAGCTGACTTTGCGCTGCCTGAGTTTTCATAATCCCTGCTAACCAGGTCAGCACTCGCAGTCTGGGACAAAGCTAACCTGCCCCAGCAAGTGGATATCCAGGGACTCTAAGAAGAGTAGAGGCTGAGAGTCAGACCAAGCCACAAAGAATTGCTAAGAATATGTGTAACAAACATGGAGAATCATAAATAGCTGCCTCTTATTGAACACCTGCTCTATGCCTGGCACTTTACATTTATTATTGCTTCTTTTCATCATAACCTTGCAATATGGGTACTGCAATAGGAGGTCCACGCTTAACACATGAGAAAACAGGCTTTTAGAGATTAAAGCTACACAGCAAGTGAGCAGCAGAGCCAAAATTTAAGCCACTCTGACTCCAAAGGCCATTATCGTTCTAGTAAAACATGCTACCTCTCTACAAATAAATAGCCTAGCTCAAACTTTAGCATCTTGTCTTGCAACACCTTTCCTCCTCTCTTTCAAATGCTTCCTTCTTCCTCACTATGGGGTCCACTAGACATAAAATATCAAAACATCTCTTTTTCTACCAAATAATCTATATGGAAACATACAACTTGGCTAAGGTAGGCAATGATAAATGTTTCCAAGATTTTAAAACCAGAATCACAGGTGTGATCTGAGTTGTAAATACTTGTGTTCTTATGATTGTGTCATATTTATTTTATCGCAATCAGAGGGAGCTTAAATTTGACCAAAGTATGGGTCCCAGCTTGGCTCTAATGTAAGATGTAGGTCTATTATAACTGTATGTTCTACCACCCCTCCCCCCGAATCTCCACTACCACCCCCAAATATGTACCACTGGTGATGCTGTACAGATGGTAGTATCTGAATAGTTACAGCAATACAGAATGCTCCACAGAGGAAAGCAACACTGATAGAACAAGGTTAAGGAAACTCCCATTATATTGCTAGCTCAACCAGGAATCTTTGCCCTTTGAACGCTACCTTATCGGCACTCAAGACAGTCAGCTCTTCCAGAGTCACCAAATGTCTGTATACTAGGCCATGGATCCTCAACTACCTTGAATGCAAAACCAAAATATTCCTGCTCATGGTGCATGGTTTAATAGTGCTTTTAACTCATCTTATTTCAGAAAAGGTAATGAATTATTAAGGAGTCCTACCCTGAACTGACCTATCTTTTCAGGCCTTGTAT
Source organism: Chinchilla lanigera (assembly GCF_000276665.1). Classification (NCBI taxonomy): domain Eukaryota; kingdom Metazoa; phylum Chordata; class Mammalia; order Rodentia; family Chinchillidae; genus Chinchilla; species Chinchilla lanigera. The sequence continues at coordinate 6,119,275 of NW_004955483.1, read as the reverse complement.
AAGACTGAGTATTTGAGTTTGGGGAATGAATAATAATAATAATATAATGAAAGTCTAGAGAAAGGGCTCACGGTATAGCAATCCTCATTACCTGCTGAGAGCTGTCTAAGCAGCTGTTACGCACAATTCTCTGCGACTCAATTCTCTGCGACTCGAACTGTAAATGAAGCCGTGGTTTAAACAGCTACACCTTTTCCCTCAGTCCTGCAGGGGTCTCTGTTCCTGCTCAGTCTCACAGGTGGAATTTTCACTCTTAAGACCCTTGAATAATTCCAGCAACACAGAAGTCAATTTGACAGTCACTTCATATTTTCCTGATGCCAATTTCTAACTTACAAAAAAACAAAACACAAACAAATAAACAAACAAGAAAAACTTCTTTGAAGATATGTTGGACTGGATCAGAGTTGCCGTGTTTACTTCCAGCTGGAGGACTTCCTAGGAGACCCAGGATGTACCCTGCTGGCGCCCAGCGCTTGCACTGGGAGCACCACGTCATCCAGAAAGCCTGCACTTCTTCGGATTACTGCTTGGCGGATTAGAAACCCGCAGATCAGTTCTAGGTTAGCCCTGATTAACTGGCCTGGCTGTTTCAGAGCCAGGAGTGTCTGGCTGCTGGACTCCAACCAATACTATGGTGAGGGTTCACTTGACGAGAGTTAATTTTTACTTAAACCCGCCCAGGCTAATAATGAAGCTACCAGGAATGATCTGGAATGCTAACTAAATGGTGCCCGCAGTCGCGTCAGCCCAACCTCCTGCCCCCACGATTCTGTCTGCCCACATGCTTCTGTCTATCAGAGTCGGGCTCCGGATCAGCTCTCCTTGCCGCATTGGTTGGATTTCAGGAAGGGAGAAACCCATGATTTAAAGGGCTCAGTTTCCACCTGCCAGGCATCGCACGCATGGTCCAACTTGCCTTTGGCATGTATTTAGGGGAGTCTCTGGCACTTTCTCATCGATTACACTGACTGGCCAAAGGAAAGAGAGTTCCTGTGAGTGTCTCCTTAGTCACCTTGACAATTTACAAAAGCGAAACTTGCGCTCCAGACCAGATCCACACTGAGTCTGCGGGGTTCGGAGTCCCTGCCCAGGTCAGTAGCGCCGGCCCCAGCGGGAGGGACAGGGGCGGGGCCTGAACCAGGCGTGGTCTTCCGTGGGAGACAAGGAAAAAAAAAAACCTCGCTCTGCCCCCTTCCAATCAAAGTGGCCTATGCAAATAGGCCACTGTCGCCCCGGCAACCACGATGCACGGGAGCCAATGGAAATTAGCCAGTTGAGGCCCTATTCCGCGATTGGGGGTGAAGTAAGGAGGCAGAGACCCAATGGGCTGCAGGAACGGTCCTCGGCGGGTTGAAGGGCGGGGATATGCAAATATAGTTTGAAAAGCCGGCGGGAAATCTGAGTTTCGCGGGAGGACCTTGGCGCGTAAACCGTATCCCTTCATTCATTGTCAGCAGCAGCTTCCTGGAGCCATTTTTCAGCTGCCGGCCGCAGCACCCGGGCTGCCGCCGCCGCCTCGCAATCCGTTGCATCGGCTGCCCCCGACGCTTCCATCCCCTCTCGGGGCCTGATATCCGTGCGGCCGGGACCCTCCTCTCTCCAGATCCCCGATTATTTTTGGCCCCCGGGGCCTGTGCGGTGCGGAAAAATAAAAAGAAAAGAGAGAGAGGGGGCTCGGAAGCGCCGGGCGGGGAGAGAAGGAGGAGAGACTTGGAAACTCCGACTGCAAATAATAAAGAAATTGAAAGCAATACATTAATACACCGTAACACTAAAAAGAGCAGGAGCAAGAGATGAGAAAGGGGATCCAGCCCGCCCTGGAGCAGTACCTGGTGACCGCCGGGGGTGGGGAGGGGGCGGCTGTCGTCGCCGCCGCCGCCGCTGCAGCCTCCATGGACAAAAGGGCACTGCTAGCCAGCCCCGGCTTCGCCACCGCCGCCGCCCCGGGCGCGTACATCCAGATCCTCACCACGAACAAGTCCACCACCTCCTGCTCCTCCTCCCTCCCCAGCGGCGCGGCCGCCGCCGGCCCCCTCCTCCCCAGCGCCCCCGGCGCGGAGCCCACGGCCGGCAGCCTGCTCTACACCACGCCGCACGGACCCTCGGGCAGAGCCGGGCTGCTGCAGCAGCTACCAGCGCTGGGACGCAGCG
>NW_004955483.1:6073433-6116000 GCF_000276665.1 Chinchilla lanigera | reverse complement strand
CCCTCCGGGCCCCCTCTCCCGCCTGCCCCCCACTGCCCCGGAGCCAGGCTGCCTTCGGAAATGCCCTTACAGCAGCAGGTGAGTGACCGGGACGGCGCGGGGGCCGCGGCCGCGGGGGCCCGGTTCCTGGGGGGCCGGGGCCGGCAGGGTAGGCGGCTGAGCGGGGTTTCGGAGTGGGAACGGGGGGTTGGGTGCTCGAGGGAAATGAGTAAGCAAGAAAAATCCAACTAAGTAAATGCCCCGGCCTCGGGGACCCGGAGCCCCGGGGCGGGAGTGGCCGCCCCAGGGGGGTGGGTAGGGTGTTTATGTGTATTTTTTTCTAGGGGGCGGATGGATGGGCGATTGAAAACCGGAGGGGGCTTCTCGCCAATGGCCGAGTTGAGCTCTGTTTTCTGTCTTCCTTCCCTTGTGCTGGAGGGGGAGGGGGCGGGTCAGAGGGTAGGGTGTCCGTGGGGTTCCCAGGCCACCCGCCACCCCCTCCCTTTGTCCCCGTAATTTATAAAGCGCCTTTGAGAGATGATTTAGGTCAGTATGCGGCTTCTCTTTTTGTTGGTGCTGTAAAGAAGTGTGGCCCGGAGGTCTCCCCCTTTCTCCTTTTCTCTCCTGCCTTCCCCTCCTCCATGCCTCCTGGTCTTCACCCTCGTGGTGAGCTTTGGCCCGAACGAGGCCGGGACCGGACCGGACTCGGGCAGATGAACGGTGGCTCGATAGGACCAGTCGTGGACCTCACCATATCTCTGCCCCAAATGGGTTTATTGTATTTTATTTTTACAGAATCAAGATTTTTGCGGGAGCAGGGTGTCTGAGAAAGTCTGTACACAGGCAGCACTCTGGGAAAAGGGGTGGGAGTGGGAATAATTAAAATTTTTGATTTCCTTCCTATTCCTCATTTTTCCCGGGATTGGACTGCTTTCCAGCTCCAAGGATATTTGCTGGGGATGTATGATATAGTCTCAAAGAAGCTCGCGGTTTTTTAGTGACTAGGGTCTGCCAGCAGGGGGGAAAACCAGAGTACTGTACCTGCTTGCATGTACAGTAGCCAGTGTGCTGGGTTCTCAGTCACAAGAGTGCTCCGGGCTTTTATTAGCATTAGGTACTCTTACCTACCCTGGACCTAAACATGCTTGGACATATTTTGACCATATTTCCCCACACACAGCCCTGTTACTGTGCCATAAACCTAACCTGAAACAAGTCGCTATTGACAGATTTCCTGGATTTAATTCAGTATGTGGGGGGTGGTTTTGATAATAGGAAATTGTGAGGCTGCTGAATTAAAAAAAAAAGTCTTAGCATGCTAGTTGGAGTAGGTCCCCAAGACTGTCTGGCCAAATTTATATGTAGTTCGCTTTATTTAAAGTCTAAAAAATTGCCCTCACCATGTTCCAAGTTGTTTCTAAACTTTATCCTTCTTGCCCTTGGTTATTATTCTAAAACTATGTTAGTTTTGAATTTGTATACTCACAAAATATTTTTCATTGTAAGAACCTATGTATATACATATATATATACACACACACACAGATATATGTATTCACAATTAGTTTTACATATCATTACAATGTATGCTGAATCATTGGTAAAGCTATGCTTTTAAGAGCTGTGTCTTATGGGGAGGGATAGAAAATTTGTTTAGTCAATGCATACAAAGTCTTGAGTATTGATTTTTGTTGTTGTTGTTATCAAAATTATATTAGACTTCCATTTAAGTCTTGGAATTGTATTGATATTCTTTCCCTAAGCAGGATCGACAGGATGGAATAGCTATGGTTGGCTGTACAGAGTTAAGACCATCCAAACACTATCCAAGAAGAGGTTGAGAATTCTTCAGGTGGCCAGAGTTGCAGATTCATCTGGTTCTGTTTCCAAGTTCTGTCTCAAGAACATCTAAGAACTTAAACCAGGATCGAATTCCTCACCTTTTTACTAGCTGTAGAGCCTCCTCTGCCATTTACAAGTGGTTTGATCTTAGGCAAATAACTTGATCTCTCATGACTAGTTTCCTTGCCTAGTAAAGTTAGTATCCAGAGATGGAATTTTTATAACATAAAGAAATAGTAGGAGACCACATGCATACTGTCCCTTTGTTTACATAAAGGGCAAAATGGTGAAAGGTTTGCTAGCACGTTATATAGTTAATTATGTACTCCAAATTAACTTGGATTTTGAAATACTTAAAACATGGCCATCCTGGCAGTGGGTAACAAGGGGCATTTCGGTAAGACCTGCCTGTAGAAATTGTAGTGCTGAGCTTCCTGAGCATGTGCCTTGGATTGTGACAAATTTAGGTCAACTCATCCTCACTTTTTTGCATGAGTTCCACTCCCATGATTCCATGGCCCTGCCAACATTTGGGTACAGTTTATGCTTAGTGGCTTTTGTTAGAACTGAAGTCCCAACCTTTACCACATCAGAGATATGCTCTGCATAAATTCAGATATAGGTGGTGAGACTGTTGGAAAGGGGTGAATTCCAAAGAAACCGTTGTCAGAAGTGCTATTCACTGGAGCAGACAGGGCTTCATTTTCCACCTCTTCATTTTTTCTAGAAAGAAGCTGAAATTATTTCATTCTTCTTCCAGAAAATTTGGTATCTATTAATGCAAGAAGCAATGGCCTGTCACATCAGCTTAAATTTAATCCAGTCATAGCAACCTGCTGATTATACTTCCGGAATGAACCCTTAATGCTTGGAATTTTCATCTGAAAATGGAGGAACCATAGGCGCTATTTTAGCAGGGTCTCTCTTCCTGCACAAGTATAAAAGAAAAATGCTGAGTTCCTGTGGCTCAGTACTGAATAACCTTGCTTCTGCTGAGATATAGGGTTGATGCCAAGTTTAAGCTGGGAGAGAATTTCTAGTGACTACATACCCCAAAGTGCAAGTTTTAATGTCATGCAGTGCCCAGGCTGGGGCAGTACAAATAACTCCACTAGAATTGGTCCCAAGGGCGCCACCCTAATCACTCTCTAGAACAAAGCACCCTGAACTGTGACACTGTAGTCAGAAGCACCCAAGCTTGTGAACAGGAAAGGATTTTTTGTTTCTCTGTAAATCACCTGTATAATACTTGGAAGGGTAGATTCTGAGATTAATGTTGGGCCGGGTAAAGCTAACTTGAAAACAGAAAGTGATACTCTGAGCTTAGATGTGAATAAATAACACCTGGAAATTGAAAGGCTGGGGTGAAGGGGCTTTGATTGTGGTTTCTCGGAAATGTAAAGCAATAGTTTTCCTTTAACCTTTTTAGGGTTTTTATTTTGTTTTGTTGGTACTGTTGATTGAACCTAGGGTAGATTTTGCATTGAGCTACATCCCCTGGCCTTTTTAAATTTTTGAAATAAGGTTTCACTAAGTAGTTAAGTTGCTCAGGTTGGCCTTGAACTTGGGGTCCTCCTGTCTCAGCCTCCCAGAGTGCTGGCATCACAGGTGTTTGCCACCATGCCCTGCTAACTTCTGTTTATTGCTGTCTTCTAAGACATACCACCCATACCTTTAACTCTTTTCCAAGGGACTTGGCCCTATTTAGCAAATAGCTTTGTATATTCAACTTAATTTTCTGACTTGTTTTCTAGCAATCTGATTTATAAGTATACCATTTGTGTGAATGACCAGTTACACCCACTTTTCAAGCAAACCAACTCCCCATCCCTTTCAACCATCCAGTCCTAATACTTTTAATTAGGATGAGTTGCAATCAGTTGCTTATGCTCATCACATCAAGTCCCTTGTAGATTTCCTCTGAAACCACCACAGATAGTGCAAAGTAGAAAAGGTAAATTTCAGTTCTTATCAGATTCTGTTTTACTTTATTTCTTAGAGGGGAACTTCCCTGAATTCTTGGAGATAGTAAGTATGTGGTTTGATGCATGTGCAGTTTAAAAATAGTGTTCGAGTCTATTTACAGTTGCTAAAGAGCATTTTTTTTTTTTTTTTTTTTTGCTAATCATTTTTTATGGGACTCAGACATGAAGATAACTGGGAAGGCAGTAAATATAGGAAACCACTAATGTATCTCCTTCCTCCTCCCCTGATCTTGTCCGGCTTCAAAGAGTGACTGGGAAAATACATCTTACACATAAAAAACATGCTGGAGGTACAGAAAAGCAACTGAGATGGGGAGACAGGAGACTGGCCTAGTGGGTTTGAGATTAATGTAGAGGGATTATATAGCATAGGTGCCTTTAATTTAAATACGGGAGGAACTGGTTAATTTCCTTTTTCACGCTTTTTCTTCATACACTCCCCTGCAGCACATAAGAATGGGTTCTCATCTTCACCCCAAGCTTCATTGGGTCAGTCTTAGGGCCATCACGGTTGCCTACAGTGTAACTTTGAAGAAGGAATACGGCCCATCAGGGGCCCGATGATGATCCCAAGCCACTGTGCACTTTGTTTTACTGAAGACCGTGAGTAACACAGACCCCGGCTTTGCTTTGCAAGCTAAGCAAGAGTTTGTGTCATCTTGAGGTCGATAGCAAGACAGCAATGAGGATTGACGGCTGATGGAACTAGGGAGGCGAGGAAAAGAACAACTGACATTCATCTGCTTTCTGTTACCATAGGCAGAATGGGGCCATTTGTAATGTCAAGGCATCCTTAACATTTGTATAACCTGCCAGGGCCCTAAGAACAGTCCTGCAGGTTAACATGGGCAGGGGGGCTGTGATCTTAGAATCAACATTTGAGAGCTACAAAGCGCCGCTGTCCTTGTTTACCCCACCCTCTTTTCCCAGCAAGGAAATTGAGGCCTAATGCAGTCAAATTACTTGTCCAAGGTCACGGGGTAGCTGGTGGCAAAGCCGGAACTGAAATTGGAGACTTTCTTAGAAGAAGCCTCCTTTGCCAAGAGAGGTTAACTGTGTCTTCTGTGCCCTACATGGGAAAATTAGGATGTGTAGAGGACCTTTTAGATTTCTCAGGGGTGGTTACGCTTTTTTTTAATGTACGCTTAAAGAAATGTCTTTAGAACAACTGCCTATGAGTGAGCAGCTTATTCCCAAGGTACAAAATAAGCAGGGCTGCTTTAGACGTTAAGGGAAAGGAAATTTAAAACTGAAAAGAATGGCTGATCTCATAGAGTCATGATAGTATTTTTGAAACTTTATTTCATATTTGCAAATTTGACACTTTTTCTGGGGGATGACATTTCTGGTGCCCAGTATGTGAAACACGCACTTCATAGGGAATAGAATCTAAGAGAGAAGAATTTGAAACTTCTTGGGAAAGCGGACGGGTGCAGCTGTGGCACTGGAGGTTTGTCCTGGGCCATCCACATCCTGAATGACTCGTGGGTTTTCAGAGGCCCAGGGCACTTGCCCCGTAAGGTTGACCAAGGTGCTCTTCCTCTGCGGTTGGCTTCAGGAAGACTTCTGGTTTAGCGAAGCAGCTGATCAGTTAACTCTTTCAGAGGAAGTCATCAATGCCTAGAAACCAGAACTAATTTCCTTAAAATGCCTTATTTTACTTGTGGAACTGAGAAAGCTTAAAAATAGAATTGCTTCAAGCCCTAAAGCCGGCAAATGAAACAGAATCCAACATGGCTGTAACTCATGCCTCATTAGAGGCAGGGATACATGTCCTGTCTATAATCCACTGACCAAAAAGGTGCCCTCCATAGCTGGAATCTACAGGCCCGGTAAGTAACAACTGATGAGAGTAATCAGGGAAGCTGATTTCCTGGGGAAGAGTTTTGGCGGCCAGTGGAGGCTGTGTGGGGGAGTGAAATGCCCTTGGCCCTCCCAGGCAGCTCTGCTTGGAGAGGCTACCCTGTTCCTTCTTGCATCTGACTGCTGAGAAAGCCCATTTCCTGCTCTACTTTTCATGATCCTAAATAAGGTAGCATTGGACTAGGGAACCGAGGGCAGTAAACTCAGTCCTATAGATATCACTTCTCTGCCCTTGCCCATCTCTGAGCTCCAGGCCGTCCCCCTCGTCTCTGAGCCCTTCTGCATCGAAAAGCTCCTTGGAAAGAGGAGACTGCATATGAGCCTTCAGTTGCACTGTTAGGGCTGCCTTGTCCTGAACAGATTAAAAAACATTTACCTTTCTTGGTCACTTTGACTTTGGGGAAGAGCCAGAAGTCACACCGTGCTGGATCCAGTGAATAAGATGTACACATACAGTGTTTTTACGAGCCTGATTGGCATTAGGCACGGCATTCACGATATTTTTGATCACACCTAGTAAAGACACTCACGAAAGAGGACTTCCAGAACTGCTTCAAAAAGTGGCAAGAACAGTGGGATAAGTGTGTCTGAAGGGGGAGTGTTTTGAGGGGAGTTGATGGCAATATGTCTTAATACAAGAATTTCTAAAGTAAACATTTGCTATATTTTTGGACTTCTGGTCTGTAAAATCCACACTCACCACTAAAAGGCAGAGTGAGGAATAGCTGGCATAAGGTCAGGTGATGAGCCCTACAGTGGATGTTTGGGTTTTTATTCTGCCCCTACTGCCCCCTGTTTGACTTGCGTCTCTATTTCCTCCTCTGTATCTACTTTGGGGGTAATCACAAGGGTAAGAAGATTAAATGAGTTCCTAATAAAGTGTATGGGCCAATGCCTGGCGTCTGAGTGTAGATACCAGCGGAATCACTTTTCCCTTCCCTGGCTATCTTTTGAGCCGTCCTTTTGTGATTCCTTTTCACTACTGGCCTCAGTGTTCATTTCAGCCCAGCTGCTCCTCTCTGAAATGACTGTATGGGGGCGGGAGGCAGGAACCATGGGATGTGTTTTCTCTAATGCAATTGTTAGGATCTTTCTAGGGTCTTGGTATTTCTTTATAAGCTGTCCGTTGACTTGGGAAAGAACAGAAGAATAAGCTACTTATTATAATAGGATGGTCAGTAGTAATGGTGTTATGAATAAAGGCTTTGTTTCTATGATTAAATGTGTTAATAAAGTGGCACTATTAATATGCATTGCACTATTAATATAATTTCGTCTCTGTACAGTAAACCATCGCTTAAGACTGAATGGTAGAAATCAGGGTGGCAGGGCTCCTGTGCCCTGGCCAGCCGGGGGCTGCCAGTGGGAAGTGGGGGTGCTGCTCCTGCACTTCTCTCTCTCTCCTTTTCTTATGTTTCTCTCTTTCTGTTTTTTGTTTTGTTTTGTTTTGTTTTTGTAGTTATTGCTGGTACTATAGTGGAGATTGAACTCAGGACCTCTGGGAACTTCAGACTGAGCTACATCCCCAGCCCTTTTTACAAATATTTTGGTTTTGAGTGAGATAGGGTCTCACAAGTTGCTCAATTGTCCAGGCTGAAGGCAGACTTGCAGTCCTTCTGCCTTAGACTTCCTGAGTGCTGGGGTCACAAGGCAAGTGCCACCAAGCCCAGCATTGTCTTCTTTTGTCTTACATCCTGTTAGTTCCTCTCACTTCTGCCTGGCTCATAGAAGGATGAGACTTGCAGCCCTCCATGGCTACTGCCAGGACTTCGCAGATAAATTACAACCGCTTGCCCGGTGCTGAGGGTACAAAGCAATCTTGCCTTTGCTGTTTTGCTTCTCATTCTTCCAGCTTGGGTGCCACATGGCACGGTGTTTCAGATGGTTTTAGGTTTCTGCCATGATCTCTTCTGCCACTCTTCCCTCACCCTCCTTCCCACTGGCCCTTCAAGGGAAGCCTGCCCAGAGCCTCCCTTGCTTGCCCAGGGTTTGGACCCCTTCCGTGGATGACAGTTGCTTTTCAGTAGTGTAGGACATCACAGTCTGCCTTGGTTCAATCTCTTGCGTTCTTGACTTTCTCCTCCTGTACGCTCTGAGAAATCAGCCTGGCCCTTTCATCATGTGCAGCCCTTCTACATCATAGACGCGCAGATACTTGTGAAGAGGCGTTTTCATTAGACACCTGCTGTGTGCTGGGCACCCCATTACTCCTGGGGACGCAAAAGGAGTGTGAGGTGTGATCCGCCCACACTTGAGTTTACAGTCTGTTTGGGGAGGCAAGCTTTAAACACACATTGATCCTGAAGCAAGACTAAACAGGAGTCAGGAAGCAAACAAGACTCATCTAGTCCTCGGTTGTACAGCGTTGACAGGAAGTACTAGAGGAGCGGGTGAGAGTCACCAGACTCCAGCGGGGCCTTGAGAACGGAGAGGCCGTGGCTCTCCTGGGGTTCCCATGGCTGCTGTCTCAGAGCACGGCAGGGTGCACATTGGCATCTCCCCTGGCACTTCTAAAAAACCCTGGTACCAGGGCCCCACCCAGACTCATCAGGATCCCGAGTGGGATCCAGGTAAAGGGATTTTCTTTAAAAGATCTCAGCTGATTTTAGTGTGCACCCTCCATTGGAACCTTTGGGCTAGGTATGGAGGGAAACTGTCCCTGGCTGTGCAAACAGAAGCCAGTGATAGGGAGACAGAAAATAGGAGGGATCAGCTAGACTGCTGTCCATGTGAGGCTACTGCGTTGGTGAACTTGGTCTACTAGAGCAGGGATCACCTTCATACAGGCCCCAGGCGGGAAGCGAGTTGCCAGTAGGGGTTGCTGTGTTTGCACAGAGAAGTGTGCCGTCCAAGGGGGCCGGGACCTTGCCCCAGGCAGTGGCTGCCCGAGGGCACAGAAAGCAGCCCCTCTGTGTTGCCAGATCTTAACCTTCTAGAAATCTGTGGGTTTTTAAATGTTTTAAAAAGGAAAAGGCCAGACAAAATAGGTCTCTAGGCCAGATTTGGCTTAAGGGCTGCCACTCAGCAGTCTCTGGTCTATGGGTTAATAATAGCTAATGGCTGTCGAGTGCCCACATGTATCGAGGGCACTAAACTAAGTGCTTTCCTCACATTAGCACATTATCCTCCTAACAACCTATGAAGTGGGTATTATTGCCATCCTTGTCGTACACAGGAGGAAGGAGACAGCCAGGGGCTAAGGGGCTGGCTTGGGGCCTTACGAAGTGGGGCAACCAAAATTAAATCCGGGAAGCCAGAGTCCAGCTTATTCCCAGATTTTACCCATGGTCTCGAGCATTCTACTGGGAACTCAGGATACAGAAATAATCTAGTGTTTTACTTGATGTGGGTTGAGCATCCCTTATCCGAAGTACTTTAGACCAGAAATGTTTCAGGGTTCAAATGTTTTTCAGAGTTGAAGACATTTGCAGACACATAATGAGATCATTTGGGGGATAGAACCCAAGTAAGTACGAAATTTTCTTACGTTGTATATACACCTTAGATGCACAGCTTGAATGTACTTTCACATGCCTCATAATAATTTTGTACGTGAAACGTGTTCCTTACTTGTGGGGACATGTTGACATCCAAGAGCTATCAGATTTTGGAGGCTTTCAGATTTTTGAGTTAGGGATGCTCAAGCTGTAATAAGAATTACCTATGTAGCGCTTGGTCCAGATGCAGAGTGCCAGGCCTCATCCCTGCCCTCAGTCACAGAAGCATCTAGATCTGCTCATCTGAAGCATGGGGGAGCATTGCTCTAGGGTGCCGAGCACAGGAAGAGGTTCTTGAGTGGGATTGTCCAGGTGAAGGCAAGAGCCTTTTATAGAGTCCATGTGCATGGTGCTCATGTTAACTCTCCCTTGATTATAGAGAATAGATCTTCAGACTGCAGGACCCTGGTGGTATCAGCTTCTGGATCTCCAAGGCAAACTATCCAAAGATGAATTACAGAAAACCCAAGGACAGTGAAACAGAAAGGGACAGCCAAGTGGTTGAGAATCTAAGGAGGTCAAAGCAGGCACGTTTGCTGCAGGCCAGCCACCAACATCGGCAGGATGCCTTGCGTGCTTCAGTTACCTTTCCCGTCTCTTGTATTAGGGCCTTCTGGGCAGCATTAATGAACAGAGTGGGCAGAAAGCTGGAAGCATGACTGGGGGAGGGACAGGGCACACCACTTAGAGGATGGATGCTGCAGAGTTGGTGACTGTGGGAGCAGGGTGCAACACTGACAGCGTGAAGAGGTAGGAAGGAAACAATGGACAAGGGAGCCAAGAAGTGTGGCATCTTGTTCTGCTCCTGGGGCTGAGCAATGGCAGAAGATGAGCCCTACGCTCTGCGCGTGCAATGTGGTTGGGCAGAATGACTGGGTTGTAGGTGACACGACAGGCCGTCGGGCCTTCCTATGGGCTGGGACTGAGCCCTAGTAATGCGACTTAGGCTTTGAGGTTAAGGTAGAGGTCCGGATGAAAAGCACCAGGCCAAGAACTGGTCTCTCCTGCTTTCAGGGGGAAAAGATTAATGTGGTAGCACGGAAACCTTTCATCATTTTCGCTTCTCCCTCTGTAATATGAAAAGGAGACAAATTCATCAGGTTGATTTTTTGGTGGGGGGATCGATACTGTCAGGGCTCCCAGAGACGAACCATCAGGTATTATTTATTATGTACTTCACCAGGTCTGTGCTTGGCTCTCAGCTGCTTTGACAAAGCCCCATGGTTTGTGGCCTCTCAAAGCGAAGAGCCAGCTGGAGGGTGCTGTGCATAAAGAAAGGTCACGTAATTATGTCCTGAACCAAGATGGCCCTCTTTACCGTAATTTCTTCTGCTCTCTGATTTTGCTGATTGCAAAAGCAGAAATTTTAAATTTATTTTTTAAGCGCTGTCCCATTCATGTTTGAAAATCAGAGCCTTTGGGTATGCTGGATGAGAGAGCCACCTAAATTCTAAATATCTTTATAACGGACTTAAATAAGTAACTGTATTGAAGCCTGTTTGTACTACTAGAATTGAGTGATTCTGTTGCTATATAGGGTGACAAAGCTTGTGATCATCACATTAATAAGCGGCAAAGTTTCCAGCCTTCCTTGTTGCTGTTTTGCTTGTGAGCATCTCAGATACCCTATTTCTGGGAATAGTCTTAAGGAGGCAAGTTTTCAGTCTTGGGAGACCCATGACTTGGTGATTGTGTGCAGAAGGAGCATGCTGCTTGCAGCTCTGGCCCGGGAAACCTGCATTGCCACTTCCCAGCGTGTGACCTTTCACAAATTACATCTATGATCTGCAGTTACCTAAAATAGTGATCCTGTCTCCTTTGCTGTTGGGAAGGATTAAATGAGATAATGTTTATAGGAAATGTACTTTGTGTGCCGTGGTGGCTTGCAGCCTCAAGGTGGGAGGTGTTGGATGTCTGTTGAATCTGAACTCTCCGCATTTCATCCTCTTCAGGGAAAAGAGTATTCGACAGCATCAGTGGAACACCCGCTTTGTATGTTTATGCAGTGTAGTTCCTGGTACTCTGGGAGATTCCGTGGTGGTTCTGTTGTCCTTCTGGCTGTCAAGGAGTGTTAGCAGATGGGAGAGGAAACGTTTGCCAGTAACTAAGATAAGGTAGAAGACAGTGGAGACTCTCAGAGAATGTAAGTGAAGTTTCTCAGGCATCTAAACTTAGGGGAAAGACAAAGTTGACTTTTAAGAAGTTTAAAGTTTGAGCAGGGCTTCGGCACTATTGACGTTTTGGCCAGATACCTTGTGGCGATGGCGCTGTCTGGGTAGGGAATTTACAGCGTATCTGACTTTCATATTTAGCTGGCAGTAGTGACTGCCCCCAGGATGCGAGTCAAAATTGTCTCCAGGTATTGCCAGATGTCCCTTAGGGGCAAAATCACCACCAATTGTGAAACACTGAACTAGACATTGAACAGAAGGCAGAAATAAGGAATCATATGCATTCTATATATAATTACATTTTAAAATATGGCATAAGGGCTGAGGGGTGTGGCTCAGTGGTACAGCATTTGTCTAGCATGCACGAGGCTCTGGATGTAATATTTAGTACCACACAAAAAACAAAGAAAAACAAATTAGGATTTTGCTGAGCATCATAGGGCACATATGTAATCCCAGCAGTAAGGAATCTGAGGCAGGAGAACCACAAGTTGAAGGCTAGCCCAAGCTACATAGTGAGACTCTGTCTCAAAACAACAACAAGAAAAATGTAAATTTTAAAAGCAAATGGTTTCTAATAACTGGGTTTAAATTTTGGGATGTCCTCTGCCCCACGGAAACCCAGAGCTGTTATTCACTACTGCAACTCATAGTAGAGAAAACACGTTCTGTGTGGTGGGCTGACGCCCTGTCTGTTTTATGGTCAGGCACAATATTAATTGGCTGTAAGAAGTCACTCTGTAACTTGGAGAAGAAAGAATCAAAGTCTGCAGTTCAAGGAAGGAAGTCCGCATTTACCATGGACTCAACTGAGAAAGTGAGACCTTCTGCTCAGGGGTCAACTTCTCAGCTTGTTTCCAGGCCCAGCTTGACCACTTTGGGGACTTGGACACATCACCTTCCCTCTGAGTCCTGCTTCTTTTCCTGCTAGATGAGAAAGGTTGTAGTTCCTTCCTATAAGCAGTAATGCTTCAGCGCAGCCTGTGCTCAACCCTCTGAGACCCTTGTCTGCATCATCTGTATTATTGTCACTGTCACTAAGTTGAGCTTCCCTTTTAGGGCAGCTCAACAGTTAGCAGTCCTTCCCTTTGTCACTCGAACTTCTTTTCTTGCTGACCCATTCTCTTTGTCACGATTTCAGCCATGGAGTATGCCGACCCTGTACTAAGCACCTAGTGTGTGTCAGCCACCGTTCTAGTGCTGGGGATACAGGAGCGTGTGTACGGACAAAATTCCCAGCCTTTGTCCTCGCTGCTGAAAATTTTGCTGTGTGATACATTAAATATCCTGTTCTGGTCTCCTTTTATGTTTGCATTGTTTTTGGTTTTTTTTTTTTTTTTCCTTTATAAGAACGATAGTTCTTAAATTCATGTGTGGCTTAGGCCCAGCAGCATCCCTTGGGAACTTGTCAGAAATGCAGGTTTCCATGTGGGACCCCAGTGTTTGGTTTCACCAGCCCCTAGGTCATTCTGGGTGAAGGCCAATGTTTGGGGAAAGAAAGACCTGGAGAAACCCCAAGGTTTTAATGGAGTTGCAGTGCTGGGGTGTCGTCAGTTAAAGTGTGCAGATTGTGAGGTTATAATATTAACTGTTTGCAAGCGAGCTCAAATTGGCAATAGCTTTTGCTGTCTTCCTTGGGCTAGCCATCTCCCCTTTCTTGGGGGTTGTAGCCATGAGGGTCCCTAGTCACCACAGCATAGCACAGAGACGTTTCTTCACCCAAGGAACAAGGAGACTGCCTTCTCTTGTTCCCCAAAGACTTTTGACATGTTTATTTGTCAATCATTTTTCTATTTTTAATTACTTCTCTTTATTTTGTCGTCTTATCTAGCACCAATAAATATCCTATCTGTAGCCAAATTGCCAGCCCGAGATACAAGTCTTATCTGGAAATGAAACGGAGGTCCTCCTTACGTGTCTGGTAATTTGGGTATTTAAAGATATTGTGAATTTGAGTATTTAAAGATAATCGTGAAAAGTAAGTGAAATGGGAGACCACAGAAAAATATCCATCCTGGAACTGGACACGGAGAAGCCACTGGATAAATAAATGTTAGTGCAGTTCCTGCCCCATCCCAGTGTGTTATAAAAAGCAATGCAGCCATCAAATGGATACCACAGTTCTTTGTGCAAAAAAAAATTTCAGCTTATTCCCAGCTTGATTATGAATAACCATCAGATAACTTAGAACCAAAGTCTTAAGTCTTGCTCCCTAAAACCTTCATTTAAAAAATACTTCGCTAAATAAATTTTTTAAAAAAGATTTTTTTTTTTTTTGTAATGATGATGAAATTTTTTAAAAAGCCCAAATCAGATTGTCAGAAATGCTCTAGCCCCACACCTGGGTTACTTACAAGTAACCTATCCATTTATAGGGATCGCTTTTAATTTACAGACGTTAATTGCCACCATTTTGGAAGGCATGTTTGGGGCCATGTGGTAGACGCTTTTGAGAAAAGACTGTCTTAAACATGCATATGCAAGACTAGAAAGATTTGTTACGGCCCAGATTTAGACTGGTCTTGGTTCTTTAAAAATGTCTCCATGCCCTTTGGTGGCCATTTCCTCTCTTTTTCTGTCCGTCTTCAGCCCAAACAACTTATGGTCACAGCTACAGTTTTAAGTTTGCCATTTGTGGTTGATTGTATTATAGAGGTTGGGAAAGGAAGGCCAGCAGTGCTCATTTCTCCCTTCCTGCCTTGCTTCAGTGTGTCGGAATCAGCTTCTGCTCTGGTTTTCGGTTCGCTGCTCGGTATAGTAAGTGTGGCTGGGGTGTGGCCCTCAGGCATCGTCTACCTTGAATGACCCAGCTCTGTCATCCTTGCCAAAGCCAGTTCTGGTGACCCAGGTATGCTCCTCCCTTCTGACAGAGCTATCGACTGCAGAATAGAGCAGCACTGTCTGCAGAGTTGAGTTCATCAATATTTGTCAGATGGGTCTAGTGGCGTCAGATGGGTCAGATGGGTCTAGTGACTAAAATGGGACAGTTAACGGTGACAAGTGTTGCACTCCTCTGAGTTTGGCTTTTTGTTTTCTGTAAGAAATACATAGGGTTAAAATGGCCAGCCATAATGGTAGCTGGAAAATGGCTACCGTCTTAGGCACGCCAGGTCTCCTGCAACTTTTGTACCCTAGAGCCACCTCAGGGGGTGGGGGCAACTTTGCAGGATTGGGAATTCAGATTTATTGGTCTGGGGAAGCACTTCTGTTAGCGTTCTAAAGGCTGATAAAATTAAGAGTGCGAACTTACTCCTTTACTCCGAGGAATATAACTGCCAAGTGCACAATTACAGGAATTGGGATGAGCAGAGTCAGAACAAATGAATTGAACGATCCTGTTAGTGTCCTCCAGCTGTGATGGGTTTTCTCTCCCATGGACCTGCAGAGGCAGGAGCTCTGCAAGCTTTTTATAGAGCATATGGGCACTGTCATTTACTCAGGTCCGATTCCAGGACTCTTAGAGTCAAAGCCAGCTGACTTTCTCTTTAAAAAAAATTTTTTTTCATACATTTGCTTTCCTTCTCAATCAAAGAACGTGAAAAATTAAAAGTATCCTCTTCATTTCCACCTACTTCTGCTTCCTTCCGAGGTAACCATGATAACAGCTTGGCCTTTCTCTTTCATAGCCATTTGAAGATGCATATTTTATAGAAAAGTACAAATGCATTTTTTGCATGCAAAAATATAGGATTATTTTCAAGTCTTACTTAGTAGCAAGGTATTAGACCTTTTCCATAACAGTATAAATCAGTGGTTATTGTTCTTTGTGATACCGTCTCACATGGATGTGCCAGAATATATTTAGATATTCCCAGCCACTGGTCACTTCTGTTGTTTCTGATTTTAACTGTTGCGTTTAAACAGTGTCACAGTGGATATCCATGAATAGCCATGTGTCCCCTAATAATGAGGACACATTCTGAGAAATGTGCCATTGGGCACATTTTGCAGGGGCAGGTGGGGGGGAACCGGGAATCAAACTCAGGACTTGTGCTTGCTAAGCAGGCGCTTATGCCACTGAGCTATATCCCTGGCCCTACATTTCGCCATTATATGAGCACACAGGGTGTACATACGCAAACCTGGAAGGGTTAGGTCAGTCACTCAGCGTGGCTTCTTGATGCCATGGAGACACTCAGTGAACGGGAGGTATGAGGTGCTATTAGCATAACGAGGCATACTGTTCCACAGTAAACCTTCTTTTAATAAGAAGGTGTGCTCTAATATAACCATTAAAAGTACAGAAGTCAGTAACAGTCCTATATGTACTGTCTGTAATTGTGCTGCATGCACATTTTCATACGACTGGCAGTGCAGTAGGTTTGTTACACCAACATCACCACAAACATTTAATTCTTTGTATTACGACATTAGGACAGCTGCGATGTCACCAGGAATAGGAATTTTTCAGCTCCATTAAAGTCTTCCAGGACAAGTCTTGTATATGTGGTCCATCTTTGACCTAAATATTGCTGTGTGGGACATGGATGTACACATTTTTTGTGTCCTAGGACACATATATTACAATGTTGGTCAGTTGGTAATTGGGAGGTCCCATCATTCTCCAGAAACAGGCCGAACCAGTTCATATTCCTGCCACCGATGCAGAGGGTGCTGTTTTCTCAGACTCCCCTGCTGGATAATAACCCTTTTGCAGTTTTGTTCATGATGGGTTTGCTAGTGATACTAGATGGTATCTCATTTTTGTGTGTCCTTAATTACTACTGCTGCTGTCACTACTGCTGTTGGCTAACATTTCCTTGAATGTTTCTGTGTCAGGATAGTTTTAAATACTTTACGTGAAGTTCGCTAATTTAAACTTCCATAGAAAGTGCGTGTGGTTGTGCCATTTTACAAACAGTGAAAGAAACGAATTAGTAAATACAAGCATTTCTGCCCTGATTTACATTTCTCTGAATTATATTAAGCTTTACCATTTCTTGTTTACAAGGCTGTACTTTTCTTACTGAGTTACTGGAACTCTTACTGAATTTTAGATGCTGAGCTTTTGATAGTGTGTGTGGATAGTAAATATTTTTTTTCCTAGGCTCTCGTTTTTCTTTTATCTATGATCTGTTTCCCTCTGCAGACATTTCATTCATTTTTATATACATAAAATTACAACCTTTGCAGTTTATGAGTTTGGTGGCTTGCTTTAAAAGGGCTTTTCCTAACCCCCAAATTAAAGCAATGTTTTTCTAAATTTTCTTCTCATGGCTTCATAATTTTATTACTTTGATCTTTTAACCTCTTTGGAGGAGGATGTGTAGGTGCATGCACATGAGTGTATTAAAGGTCTGACTGTATATTTTTCTTCGAAATGGACGGCTATTTATATGAGTGTCACTTACTGAATGGTACAGCCTTTCCTTGTGAATTTGAGATGCCACTTTCATCATATTAAAGAGCGTCTATATGTCTGCTCACACAGGCAGGTGCGTCTATTTTGATGGTGTCTGGACTTTTCTATTGTGCTCTGCTGATACCTTGCTTTCTTTCTAAGGAAATAGCACACTGCTTCATATGCAGTATTTTTATGGTCTATTTTTTTTTATTTTCTATAAACAGGGGAAGTCCCACCCTGTCATACTTTTCATTAAAATTATAGTTTTCATGGTTATGCTTTTCACAGTTGTACAGATTGGGGCTTCTGTTCTTCACCCCCTGTTGAATTTAGGAAACTAAGAAAGTTAGTAACAACCTGTGCTTACTGGGTATTTTTCTGCACTGGGAACAGCAGTAAGCATTTTACAGTTTACATTTACTATTTCATCAAATAGGGCTACCGTATTTGGGGTTGGTGCCAGCATCCTCTTCTATCAGTGGGGAAGGTGAGCCTTATTAGTTGAGTAATTTGTCCAAGGCTATGCTTTTGGACGTTGGTAGATCCTGGATTCCAGCCCCAGTCCAGGTGTTTTGGAACCCCTCTTAGCAGTTGTACCAGCTGTGTGGAGTCTTCTCACAGGACATGGTCAGGCCACTGTCAGGATGAGTTAGCAGTGTTTCTCCATGTCCCGCAGGTAGCACTGACACAGTAGAGAGTTACTGGTGCAAAGTGGAAGCCCTAACAAGGTCGAAGGAGCGACACACAGGGGAGCAAGGGTTGAAACATTTGAGCAAAGGGATTTGTTCAGACTTAAGGTGTGAGTCAAGGTGGGACCCCAGGGTAAAATTTATGTGACGGGAGGGGGTGGAGAAATCACGTTGGGTGCTTTTTCTTAAGCCATACACTGTAGAGGTGGGTCCAGGTGTGATCTGGAAGACAGCCCTCTATATCTGTGTTTCACGTCAGGATTCAACCAACCCAAGGATCTGAAGGTGTGCACATACTTGCATTCCTCTCCAAATAATGCATTATAACAACTACTTCATAGAAACCGTATTCGGTGTTATAGTCTAGAAGTATTTTAAAGTACAGAGGAGGATTGCGTAGTTAAAATACTTTTTGAGCATCCTTGGCTTTCGTTATCTGGGTTGGAGTGTCCTGGAACCAGCCCCCTCTGGATCCCAAGGGATGGTTACATAAAGATAACACAACTCTAAATATTAAGGGCTGATAGGAGAGGCCACACAGAGAACCCTGGGAGTTCTCTACCCTCTGGTGTTCATTCTCTGGGGGAGGAACAGAGGTTTACGGCAGACCTAGAAGTGCTTAGCTGCAGAGATGCATGTAAACGGGAGCCTTGGTGTTTGTCTGAAGTCATCAACTGGATTTGTCTCAGCCTTCCCCTTCCCTCAGCTGGTTCCTTCTAGATTCATATTCTGTGTGGTGCTTCCTGTTGGTTCTTACGGTGAGCATCAGGAAAGTAATTTCCTTTGGAGAACTATGACATTGCCTCCCAAGTAGGAGGCCCGCTGAGCTCCCCACTGGGAGCCTTGGGAAAGTAATCCTATTTATTAGTAGTGGTATATTGATTTTGTGTGTAAAATGGACCCAAAGGTCTGTGACAGTGAGCCCATTTGAAATTACAATTTAAAATAACTAACAGAACTCCTACCCTAGAATTTAAATGATTAGATGCTTAGTGAATTTCTCACGGGCAGTATAATTAATTGGCAACATATGTGGGGGGGTCGGGTTTGTTTTTACATCCTAAGTTTTTGTATCTGAAGTATACCCACCTTTATATTCTAAGGTGCTTTAATGCTCCTTTTCTGCAACAGTTACTGGTGTAAGTACAGGACAAGCACAGGACGAGAATTTTAAAGGCCTTTATCTAAAAAATTGCTTTGGGGCTGGGGATTTAGCTCAGTGGCAAAGCGCCTGCCTGGCAAGCTCAAGGTCATGAGTTTGATTCCTGGTACCGGAAGAAAAACAAAACAAACAAACAAATAAAAAATTGCTTTGCTGTTCACTTATTTATCAGTCCACATTACCCAGTATTGTATTACACAGTAGAAGACAGTGACACTCTTAATTTTGTAAAAGCCTAAAAACATTTTTTTAAAGTGAAAAAAATAAAAATAATAATAAACAGAGTTTCATAGTAGGAGAGTAAAAATAATACATTGTGTATTGTTATCTTTGCAGTAGAAGTAGAGTAGAAGATACAGGCATGAAATATTGTCCAAACAATACGAGCACAAGCTTTTCTTCTCAATGAACTAAGAGAAATTAGCTGTATAACTATCTTAACTATCTTGTGTATATATATATATATTTTTTTTTTCCTAAAAAGATTTCTTTTAAGTTAAAAGGTAAATGAATAATTGTTACTTGTTTAGTACATGTTTCTCATGTCTGCAGTTACAAATGAAAATCTACTAGGTTCCTAGTCTCCCCACTGATGGTATCCATCCAGTCACCACCCAGCATTACACTGGAACTATGGCCACACCAGTGGTGACCACGGTGCCTGGGGCCCTGAAGTCTTGGCCTAGCCTCAGCTGCCCGGACTTTCCCTGTGCCCAAGGCTTATAGTTGAACTCTGCTGTCTCTCTTAGCAGCTTTTTTCTACATTTCTTTTAAAATACACTTTCACTTCCACCTTCTCATCCTCCCCAATACAACTGCTCTGGCATCTTGGCTTTTTCCATTCTTGACAAATGATCTGTCCCCTGTAACTGAAGCTTCGCTGTGCTGATATCTGTTGAAATTAGACCTAGAATCTAAATGTGGCTTCATGAAAGTATGGGTAAGACATTTTTCTCTTCAAATAGTCTGGTCCAGTGGCACCGAAAACCCGGCTATCAGTAGCTTCGCCACTGTGATGTTTTGGGGGATAATCTGGGATAATATGTGTCTGAAAATGATTTAGAATTAGAAGTTCTATATAAGGCACAGTGTTGGTTAAGGGTTTTTTTCTCCATTTATAATGAAGTAATGTTCCCTACAACTACTACCGCTTCCCCCAAACATACTGAACTGACTTCAACCTAATTGCCTTTCTAATCATGTAATAGGAATCATAAACCCTCCCTGTGCCTGCTCCAACAGCTAGTTCTCCTAATGAGGCTTTGTAACCCAAAGATTAAACGTTTTCGTTTATGCTGTATTGGCTGAGTAACCCAAACACTTTGAATTTGGCCCCTTTTCTCTTAGAGGTTCAAAACAAGGAAATCATAGGAAATACAGGAAATGCAAACTACAGGTCTGCGACCGACATGACATGGCAATCATTTGGATCTGCAAGAAAGGAGTAGGAGACAGCTTGGAGGGAGGTCTGGCCAGATCCTGGCCAGCAGCGAGGGCTGCTGTGTGAACAGACTCCTGGATCTGCGGCCCGGCAGGTCAGGGCCTGCACTGGTGGGATCAATTCTTCCACCTTGGCTCCAAGATCTCATCTGTCAAGTGAGTGACCTTTAAGGTTCCTTCCCTTCAGACCTTTTGCAACTTTGTCCGCTAAGCCACAGGAACTCACTGGGGCCATAGTCTTGGTGACTTGGGGGAGGTTTTGCTGCTCAAGAAGGCCACTAGTTCTACCACAGGGTGCTGAGGTCCCTGTCCGCCCAACAACTCACGCCTCTACTTCACTTCTTACAGTGACTGTGAAGTGTTGAAATGTTATTGCCAAGTTACAGCTGAGGAAATAAATGAAAGTCGGAGATGCGTAGTGATTCCCCTGACCCCCAAGGTGAGGGGTGGCTAAGGGCTTGGACTTTGGCGCTATTTCTTGGGTTTAAAATCTCATGAGCAGTGGAAACTCAGACGTAGTATTCCCTTGTGTAGACCTGAGATTTTTTTTTTGTCCATAATACATGACCATTAATGACGTACCTCTTGGGTCCAAGTATCAAAGTAGGAGAAAGTTTGACTCTCACTGTACCATGTATGGTGGGCAGGCCAGAGAACGGGACTGAAGTCTCCTGACAGCACCCAACTTCTCAGGCATTAAAAAAAAAAAATAAAGAGGACAAAAGGCATTTTCAGTAGATAGACTTATTTAATTATGCTGTAGATATTTTAAGTTTCAGTCCATATGTATTTGGTGCACATTTTGTAGTGGCATTGCAGTGTTTTGTTATTTTACACTCTCCCGCAATGGCAGTTTTTTATGTTTCTGGGAACTCGGGACGGTGTCGTTCCACATCAATGATAGTAAAGGACCTAGACCAGTTCTGTCCCCCTGGTGACTTGGTGACGTCCAGAATATTCTTGTTTATCATAACTGGGGTGAGTGGTGCTGCTGGTATCCAGTGAGTGGAACCGAGGGACTCTGGGAGCTATCCTAGGTACACGGGACAGTCCCCTTCCCAACATTACAAAATGTCAATACAGGAGTCCCCTCTTATTCGTGGTTTTATTTTCTCTACTTTCAGTTACCGTCTGTCAACATCAGTCTGAAAATATTAAATGGAAAATTCCAGGAATAAACAATTCTTTTTTTTTTTTTGGATTCTTAAGTTTTAAATTGAACGCAGTTCTTGGCAGAATGGTTAAACCTCACACTGCCCTGCAACTCCTGTCCCTGTCTAGCGTGGGTGCGCTGTATGCGCCACCTGCCCGAGTCCCTCCATAGCCATCTCAGGTACTAGATCTTAGTGGTGTTCAAGTCACCTTTATTTTATGTAATAAAACCCTCAACGCACAAAAGTAGTTTTGCCACTGATTTGGATTTGCCAAAGAGAAACTGTAAGGTACTTACTGTAAGTGAAAAGGTGAAAGCCCTCCACTTAATAAAAAATGTTGTGCTAGGCATAGTGGTGCATGTCTATAATCCCAGTACTCATGAGGCTGAGGCAGGGGGATTGCTGTGAGTTTAAGGCCAGCCTGGGCTACAAAGTGAGTTCAGGATCAGCCTGAACGGCATAGTGAGACCCTGTCTCAGAAGTCTGAGCTAGTTTTTCTGTCATCTCAAACCACAAAAGTTATGACCCATACATAATAGTACTCAGTAAGACAGAAAAGACATTAGATTTGTGGGTGGGGGGAGCAGAAAATGCATCTGATTGATGACAGGGTATTGCCCAGAAAGCACCGAGCAGAGAGGATGGCTGCAGCCAGGTTCTCCTGAAGGAAGACACTGGGACACTGACTGCAAGCAAGAGATAGTTACACAGATTTGGGAATAGGTTTGGACAGATAGAGAACATTCACACAACTTATGCTGTACTAATCCACTTTACTAGCTAGTACTAATCTACTACCTAGTACTAACCTACTTTAGTGCTAGCTATATTGTTAAATCCCTTATTTCCCTAATTTACGAATGAAATAATAAAGCTCAGGGTTTATATGTATAGGAAAGTCATAGTATATAGAGCTCGATTCTGTGCTTGCTTTTAGGCATTACTGTGGGAGTCTGGGGCAGAGGAATCATGAGTTCAAGCCCAGCTTGTGTGATTTAGTGAGACCCTCTCTCGAAATAAGAAGGGCTTGGGGTGTAGCTCATTGTGAAGGCCCTGGGTTCAGTCCTCAGTACCACTGCAAATCTAGGAGTTTCTCAAACTCCATAGAGACAAAGATGTTGAAGAAGGGAACATTTCTCTGCTCTTTCACATAGTTTGAAGTCTACAAAACTTGACATCCAGCGAGAAATTTTTGTCAACAATTTTCTTTTTGCCCTTTATTATAATGCGCATTGATGTTTTAGCTTCTGGAAGGAGTAAACAGTGGCTAGCTACACATATATCCTGTGTTCTTACTACATTTTAATTGCTCTTTTCTTTACAGATAATAGATTGCTTTTTTTAATTTTTATTATTATTATTATAATAATACATCAATTCCTAGGGGAATTTTAATATTTGTTTTTAAACTGTTCTGTTTCTTTCAAATTGAATTAGCCTTTTTAAAATGAACTGTGAGTTCTTAAATGAACCCTCTGTGTTAAAATGGTATTGTGTTCAACTAATAAGGCTTGGAGCTTTCTGCTATGATTAACTGAAATTAAAGCAAGAGCTTTTGTTTTAAATATAAATTATTTTAAGTTCCAATTTGGCCAATATCACATCCTTGGATATTAAAGTAAGGAGCATTGTCAAGTACATACAGGATTCCAAGTTTCATTAGAATTTCAGATTATAAATTTTTTTTAATAAATAGGTCCCATCCAAAATTTGGGATAGTCTTACTATTAAAAAAATTATTGTTTGAAATTCTAATTTAACTGGTGCTCTATGTTCTTATTTGCGAAATCTGGCAACCTTAAAGATAGATCTTGGGGTAGGTAATCAAGAAATGCTACTCATGTCTGACATCTCCTTGTGTCTTGGATGCTGTACTTTACAAAAGTGTGAAATAATAAAGCTCAGGTAGTCATATGCCATACAGCAGGAAATACATTTCTGAAGGCAGTTTAGAAAGTCTTATTTACAATAACATGTGTTAGTCTTTAATAAATAACTTGAATAAACTCAGTAATCTCTGTGACATTTAGAAGTGCCACATTTAACCTGCCGCCTCCATCCCAGAGAGAAGGCTGGGTGGGAGAGAGGATCCTTTTTATGGGCTGGGCTTCCAGGAATTACCTAGAATTTAAATGGTGCGATCAGACAGGATCGAAACTCTTTGCTGCTCCTATGTACAGTATTAGAATTGATTTTAGAGGCAAGGACCAATTAACACATAGAAGGTTGATTGTAATATAATTTGATTCATCTTAAAAAATAGCCCCAAAATCCCATCCAAAACTTATTTAGAAGACAGAATTCACGGGAGTCTCCAGAAAATGTGTGTGCTGACACACAGGATTCTTCTAGACATCTTTCCACTAAGTTTTTTGGTAGGAAGAGTATCCCAGGTCATCAGCGTCCTTAATGTTTATAGTCTCAGTGCGTCCATAAGTAGCCAGTGTGGTAGTACACACATATAATCCCAGGGGGATCAAAAATCTGAGCCCAACTGGGGCAGTTTAGCAACGTGGTGTGACACTTTCTCAAAATTTTAAAGTGGGTGTGGGCTAGGCTGGGGCTGTAGCTCAGCGCGGAGGCCCTGGGGTCAATCCCCAGCACAGGGAGGGGATGAGATTATTGCAGAATCTGGTCGCCTTGAGCAGCCTTGCAGATGTTGCTGCCTCTGAACTCTGATCTGCTAGCTGCATCTATTTTCCTCTGCCTCCAGTGTCACATCCCTGCTGCCCACCTCTGTTTTCAGCCTCCGTCCTTAGGCCCCTGCTGAGGACAGAGCTCAGGGACAGGCAGCAGAGCTCCCCCAGCACACACAGCATCCTCTGAGTCAGGGCAGGCGGTACCATGGCGTGACCCTTACGCTGGGGCAGGAGAGCCAGTGCTCAGTGATCCTGGGTCCTGAAGCAGCTCTGGGGACGCCGTGGCTGCTTCTTGGGAAGCTTCAGCACTTAAAAAAGGCTTTGACCTTGTTCTTATGCCGCTAAGTAATACACCTGCCTCACTCTCCTGGCTCCGTGAGATCACTGCAGAATAAACTACCTGCACACCAGCCCTCATCTCCACTAGGCTTTCGGAAATATTTAAATCGAGACACCTGTTCTTTAGATTTGAAGGACTCCTGCAACGTGGTGCCACAGAGTAGGAAGCTTAAACAACAGCAGTTCCATGGCTCGGTTCTGGAAGCTGGAAGGCCAAGATCAAGGCGTGGGCAGGGCTGACTTCCTCTCTCCCTACCTTCACATGGCTGCCTCATCATCCGATTCGGGTCCACCCTGGTCCTCATTCTGACACAACCATCTCTTTTAAGGCCTTGTCTAAATAAAGTCACATTCTCAGGTGTGCTAGGGTTAGGGCTACAGCATACGCATCCGGGGCAGTTACAGTTCATCCCAGAACAGCTGGGAATGAGAAAAACTTGGTAATTACTTAATAATTACTTAGCCTCCTGGTTGTGGCCACTTCACAAACCTTGTCTAAAATGTACACTCTCTGGAGCCGCAGGTAGATAACGTGGGTCTGGAACTGGAAGGGAAACAGTCGTGGGCTTTGACCTCTTCCTTGTCCTGGGTAGAGCACCCTCTGCATGTCCCTTCCGCTCCACACCTGCTGGAGAAGACCTGGCCGCTGGAGGCTGCTGCTGGCGGGAAGGAGCGGAGGGCACCAGGCGACAGTTCAGGCTTTTTTCAGATCTGGTTTTTGGCACAGACAGTCAGCACTCCGTGTTTTAGGGGAGATGTGCCGCTTCTGTCAGGTTGGGTGGCCTGTCCCTGAAGAAGTGATTAGATTGTGATGACTATGGTGGAATCGCATGATTTGCAGAACAGTTTCTGCCCTGAAAGTCTCAGAGAGACCAGTGTGGCCTGGGGAATGGAAGTAGGAGAGATGGAGAGAAGAGGAAAGATTTTACAGGAGAAGTGAACAGCCTTTGGGTTCTTGAAGAGACCTCACGGTTTGTGTGGGAGAGTGTGGGTGACCACTGAATGGGGTGTGGTATGCTTGGATGTGTTACGAGTAAGGAACTGTTTACATTTGAGCAAGGGGCCTGGGATGCAAAAGTATTTAAGGTCAACGTATCAGGCAGTGTTGTGCATGAAAGACAAAGCCAGAAAGGAGAACAGCACTTCAGAATAAACTAAGTTAACATAGTCAGAAAACCCTATGCCAAGCTTCTCCCCGCCCCGGGGCCTTTGCACTTGCTATTTCTGCTACTCCGGATGGCATTTCCTCAAGTCTTCTCACTGTAACCTTGGTGCCCTGTCAACACTAACTCAGCTGTCACTGCAGAAAAGCCCTTGCTAACATCCACTCCACCAGTCACCTTTGTCCTATTTTCATGTCTGATTAATGTTCATCACCATCTGGAGTTAGAATCATAAGTGTACCCAGTGTCTAGATTTGGGGGTTTGGATGACCTCACTTGAGGCTGCCTCGGCCCTTTCCTCCTAGCTTTTTAAAAATTCAGGTTCTGTCCATTGACCAGTCAAATCCACACATTTGCTAAGTGTTTTTTCTGTGCACTGTGCTGAGTAAATCTCAGGAACCAAAACTGAGTCAGGCCCTAAAGAGATCGTAGACCAGTTCCATGCTCCCAGCTCTTAACAAAGCTGCCTGGGTAGAATTCTAGATATTCTCTGTTACCCTCTAACTGAAAGTTAACGTTTCACATTACGAATGTAATTTGGATGTATGAACTCCATTACGCATGTAAGCCATAGAGCACCGTAAAATTGGCAAATCTTGTCACTTTGCCCCCTGTAGAAATCCTGCTTTCATATCACATTATACTTGTTGCAGATATCTTGAAGTATTGTTTATACTCTTCATGATTTCAAAACTGCAGCAATGTTTTGACCTGCTCCTGAGTCTTATTTATGTATTAACAGACGCATATTACTGAGTCAAGAATTTCTCTTTAATAGTTTGAATAGCTGTATTTCAGTAGAAAGCGTTTCCTTGGTGATCCTGTGTCTTTTAGGTATATAAAAATGTTAGCCTGAGAAAAAGTCCATAGCTATCAACAGACCAAAAAGGAGTCGGAGGCACAAACCAAGAAGGTTAAGCAATCTGATAGAATTATGCAGCAAGAGAGGTTCTGTCACCTCATCTTAAATGCTGTCAGCGAAGGTTCTTATCAGAAGTGATCTCCACCCCTTGCTGTGGCCTTTCCCCACTTGCACCCCCATGTTTTGTTAATTTCAGGACAGACCTTTTATGAAAGACCCTTTTCCCAGAATAAGGTTGAAAGAGGTACTCACCTTATCAGGACTGTCAGAGGATATTGCAAGCTTTGATGATTGAGCAAAAAAATCTTAGGACAGTTGGTCAAAACAAGTTTGTCTTGCCTTGTGGGAGGGACAGAGACTTCCAAGTGATCTTTTGGTTAGGACCTTAATTAAAAGCAGCCTTAATTCACTTGTGGCAAGCGTTTATTAAAGGAAAATAACCATGTGCAAATCCTTGTTGTAGTCTAAAAAAGGGAGCACTCTCGTGGGAGCCAGAGGCTTGAGTTCTGGTGAATTTCAGGCAAAAGAGCCAAGAAACACTGGACTGATTACTTAACCATTTGTGATCTCCGCGATGAGGGGGTAGATTGATCTCTGAGATCTAAGAACCTCTACACTTAAAGACACTGATCTGTGACTTAATTAGATGTAGTGTAAACTGTTACGTCGAGGTGTCAAAAGGGAAGATGGACGGTATCTCGGTTTATTTTTTCCTATCCCACTTAACTCTTGGGCCCATTAGCAGTATCTAAATACACTGCTGGGGGCCTGGGGATTTAGCTCAGAGGTGTAGTGCCTGTCTGGCAAGCATGAGGTCCTGAGTCTGAGTCCCAGTACCCAAAAGGTAGATAGATAGATTGATAGATAGATAGATAGATAGATAGACAGACAGACAGACAGATAGAGTTTTTTAAATTATTAATGGGACTGTCTTGTTCTTTGCCTGTAAACTATGGAGACAAATCTAGAATTCTCCCAAATGCCTTGATTAAGTTTAACTGCTGCACAATAGAAGGTGACTTCTTCGTTTGAGATCCAGGTAGCTGAGTGTCCCTTCCCTGCTCTGACACCCTGCTTGCTGGTGGGTGTTTGTAATAGGCGTGGTCGTCACTGGCTGGAATGAGGAGCTGCAGGCAGCAGTGAGCAGAACCAGGGTCTCCTCTTCACAACTGGCAGACGCACATGCACAGGAGGAGAGCCTGCAGGTGGACGGGGTGGGAGACCTGGAGAGTGACAGGCTGCAAACGAAGGCCTGGGAGAGGAGGGCACAGGAGCATGGTACCAGAGCCAAAACCCCTGGCACCTGCCCAGGGACTTTGCCCAGCACCCACTTGCAAATGGGTGTGGCCCTAGATGTGTGGGTTCCTATTGGATTCTTTCAAGAATATTTCATCAGTGTAATGACCCCAGCCTGTGATCCCAGCACTCTGGGAAGCTGAGGCAAGAGGATCATAAGCTCAAGCCTAGCCCAGGCAACTCAGTAAGACCTTGTCTCAAAATTTTTAAAAAATAAAAAGGCCTGGGAATATAGCTCAGCATGAAGGTCCTGGGTTCAACACCCAGCACCAAAATAAACAATCAATTTACTTATTTATGATAATTTTTTTATTTGTTCATCCCACAACCGCTCTATGAAGTCATTTAATGATGTATCCATTTTACTGATGTATCCACTTTAGAATTATCAGCGCTTGCGTCAGCCGCACCTCTATTAAAATTGGAACGATATGGTATAATCAGAGAGGGTTACCAAGCCAGTTTGTTAACTTTATGATATAAAGGGGGGAGAAGAAATAAGCATTACTAAAATTTATTGAGTTGCTCAACATAGCCTAGTGAACGGGACATTGGAGTTAAGAATGTGCTCCTTTCACAGTTATATAACAATGGTTAGAATTACTATTATTATTATTACTACTACTAGTACTACGACTGCTACTACCACTACTCTCTCCTGGCTTTATTGTCCCTCCCAACCTCCTGTGGGATAAGAGAACTTTTCCAGACTAAGGAAAGAATTGTCTTTATGAAAGAGGGCTGTTTGGTGTAACTCTTAGTGCATTTATGGTAGAGCGAAGCGTCTGGGCTTTGTTCCTCTGCCTGTGTATTAGGTGATTTCCCACATCAGTAGCCTCTTGCCTCCTCCCTTAACATTACCAGGCAGGAAGAGGAAGCAGAGGACGCAGGGAGCACACTGCTTGCCATTACAGCCACCCGGTGAGGTTCTGCTATGGAGATTTTTACAGAAGCATATGAGTTGAGCCTATTTAAGGAGTGGGAAAGTCTTTCATTCCTTTTAAAATATCAAAAATCAATATCCCCAGGCGAGATGTACTGCTGAGAAACAGAAGTCTCTCGGTTGGATAGAGCCTCTGTGGAACATTAAAACATCAGTCACTGCCAGGTACAGGTGATGGGTAATTTGAACAAAACTTGGTGCCTTTTGAAAGGGCATCAATTTAAAAGGAGTTTTTCTTTCTCAATCCCAGCAAGGCAGTTCTTGTTCCAGTGTCTGATGCCTTCCATCCGTCTGAAGGGTATCAAAATTGTTTGATGCAAATCAAGTTTGTAAATGAAACCAAGCAATGTAATGACCCACAGAAAACGTTAAATAATTTTGTTGAAAGGTTGTCATGTAGTGCTTATATATTGTTTTCCTGCCTAAGTCGTGCAGAAGTTGGTAAAGTGCATTTTAGAAGCCTGTCTTCATTTACTTGAGGAGAGCCGAAAGCCATTGAATTGGAGAAGCATCTCATATTCGAGAAAGAAAGAAAATTGACTCTTTCCATTCTGAGTACATGGAACCGAGTAAAACTGAAGCCACTTAAATTAGTTGCGTAATCAGCTTGATGTTAAAGCGACGTGGGGGTCCTCTACTCCTTCTTTCCTTGCCCTGCGTGGGTTAGGAGCTGAGTGTGGGAGGAGTGGCTTGCACAGGGTCAGAGGGCGCCCGCCCGAGGGAAGCTGCCTGCCTCCCCCGTGTCCACCTTCCCGCGCCGCCTGGACTCCAGAGCTGGGCTTGGTTGTAAGATTTATTTAATGACATGTGTGACACTGGGACTATTTGTGATGGCAAATACCGCCGATTTGATGGGGTAATGTGATATGTTTTATTTGCTTTAAGTTAACTTTAGCCTTTAGCATGGTACGATGGAAAGGGCACCAGACTTGGACCAGAAGACCTGGGTTCAAGTTTCAGCTTTGACATTCGTTTTGCTTCAGCAAATCCAAGGGCTCTGTTTTCTTAATCCATGAAATGGGACTGATAATGCTCTGAGCCAATGTACATTACACGGTTGGGAAGGATTTTGTAAAAGGTGCATGGCGCTATGCATGAGTAAAGGTGTTCATCTCGTGTCTCTCATGATTAGCTAAAAAGATACACTTGTTTTCAGATCCTACTCTAATTTGCGTGGTGTTACACACTTGCTTTCTCTGTTTTTACTCAGTTTATATTCGCTTTAGAATGTCTTCATGTTAGGAGTTACACTCTACCTCTCTGTCTCACTCTCTGTCTTTCTTGTTTGATAGCGGGGATTGAACCCAGGGCCTTCACACCAAACTCTATCCCTAGCCCTTTATTTCCTTTTTTTTAGGGAGGGGACAAGATCTCATTAAATTGCTAAGTTTCCCAGGCTAAGATTGTGTTATTCTCCTGCCTCAGCCTCCCAGAATGCTGAGATAACCAGCAGGCACCTCTACACCCTGCTACAGTATCTCTCCTTCTGGGCTTTGTCTTTCCCGTCATGTATTTGCAGTTTTTGATTTTCAGTTGATAGAAATGGCTTTGTCCTGTGACATCATAGGACCCTTATGTGTTAACATACATGTTGGGAGAATCCCAGCACGCTTCACTGGGAATGGAGGATGGTTTGTGATACAGTCACCATCTTACAACACGCGACTTGGCACGGCCTTGGCAGCACAGATCGGAAGGAGTTTGGTAATTACGCTCTTCAGTTCTTCCATGAATATGGCCATTCTGGGCGATTCGGGCACCAGGGTGGATTTTTAGGCGTGAATCATCCGGTGAAGTTAGCCAGATAATTGCCAGCTGTCTCCTTTGCTCTCCGCTCTGAAGACCCCGGCCTGAATAATTGTCTTCTGCCTACTCATGCAAGCAAGTTGCCCGCTTCCAATTTCAAACAAAAACGAACTGCATATCTGAGTGGTGCTTTAATTGAGCTATTCTTGTTGCTGATTCAGAGATCACCGCCCCTTTGCAAGATCGGGACCCATTAATTTGGTTGACTTGGGGGTTCCCCTTGACTTTGAGGGGTATAGGAAAAGGAACTTGGGAGTTGATGGGATGAGGTTTTCTGAAACATTCAAAACTTATCTCAAATTCTGACCAAATATTTTCTTCTAATTTTCCTAACTAAATGGGAACTCCAGCTGTATAAATAATGATTTTTGTTTGAAAATATTTCTTCCCTTGTTTTTAGAACCATCGGGGGAATTAAATTATAAATAAGTAGCAGCGAAGCCCTACTTTGTCAATGTGAAAGAGGATGCAGGACTGCGCTCATCTTGATGTGAGTTCCAGGATGTAAAAATCAAACATTAGCATGGGATGATGAGCCAGCTGCCCTTTGGCGAGAAGGAGCAGGCGAGCTCAGATGTTCTTTTCTCATCTGCCATTTTATTTATTAGTTTATCGGCTCATTTCTTAGGTCTCATTTTAACATTGCAGTTCTTTCCGTATATTCTTAGCAGATGCAATAGTGCATTCCTCTGTAAGCATCTTCTCCCCCACTTTTGTCTTTAAAATAAAGAATTCACATTTCACTTACCTTACAAACCTCATCTTACCTAAACATATGTAAGGTGTTTTAAACTCATCTTTTCTGTAAGAGATTCATTTTGTTTGTTTGTTTGTTTCATCTTTTTGAGACAGGGTCTCACCATGCCATTCAGGCTGGCCTTGAGCTTACTCTGTAGCCCAGGCTGACCTTGAACTCACAACGATCCTCCTGCCTCAGCCTCTGGAGTGCTGGGATGACAGGCATGTGCCACCACGCCTGGCAAGGGGTTGTTTTTATTATCTTCTTCCTTCCCAAATACTCAACAGGTATTTTGTGGCGGGTACATTGCTACCAAAGAAATTGTAACAATTATTTAACTCAGTTATCCAGAGAAATTATAATACATGAGGTTAGTAGTGTCAACATTGTCTGACTTCAGACACCTTTCCAGAATGTTCCAAAGGAAGCAGAATATTATGGTGAATATTTACTTTAGCCCTAACCTACTTCCAGGCAAAGCAATTGTCACTACAGAGATGTGTCTGTTAGTCCAAGTCCAGTTCAAAGAAAGGCATTAAATGATTCACCATTATTCTGCCCACAGAAGGCAAAGCCCCTCTTCCTAAGTGGTACCGGTAGAAAACAGTCTTTTTCCCTCTTAGGTTCAGTCTGCACTCTGCAATCCACAAGAAGTTTCCTTTCCGTATGGGTGCTAAGTGTTGCTAGTTACAGTCTCTGTGAAAACCTCATTAAGAATGACTTATTTTCCTTTGGAAGGGGCGGTCTCAGGCTGGAGCCAGCAGTGGAATATCGGGACTGAGGATCCTAGACCTTTTCGCTGTAACTATGGTTTCCAGATTTATTGGAGTGTACCCTGCCAGGAGTAAATTCCACGGACATCTTGAATGGAGAAGCGTACAGATGGTTAAGGAGAGGGAAAGTGGGGGAGATGATGCCACAGCCCGGTGTGGACAGATGGGCAGGACCTACAGGGGTGAGGGCGTCTTCCAAAAATACACTTTTGTGTTACTGTGTCAATATACAGAACATACATAACAGCAAACATCGTTTATCACTTTGACCATTTTTAGGTGTACAATTCAGTAGCATTAGTTAAATATACAGTATTGTGCAACCACCACCACTGTCCCTGCCCAGAATTATTCCCCCATCTCTCCCCCTACCCTCCAGCCCCTGCCAACCTCTTCTCTGTTTTCTCTCTCTGGGAATTTAACTACTCTAGGTAAGTTATAAAAGTAGAATCTTGGAACGGTGTTTTCTCTGTGTTGCTTATTGCAGTTAGCACAAGGTTTTCTGGTTTTGTCCATACTGGAGCAAGTGTCAGAATCTCCTTTTTGGTGACTGAGTAATATTTTATTGTGTGTACAGACCCCATTTTATTTATCGGTCATCTGCTGATGGGACTTCCAGTGTTTCCATCCTTGGCTATAGTGAATGTTGGTATGTGAGGATCTGAGTCCCTGCAGTTGGACTGTTGTTCCTTTCCCATCTTCCATATAGAACGCCAAGGTGGGGGCTTGTGCCGACCCCTCTGAGTGTCATCAGCCTGGCCTCTGCTCAGGCATCACTGGGTCTCATGGTACCGGTTTTGACCTTTGGTGGAGTCTCCCACACCCCGCCATGTTGGCTTTGACTGGGGAAGGGAGCCGCTTGTTTTGTGATGGACCTGGTTGGATGGGCTGGCCATTATCTGAGATGTCTGTGGGCTGCCTGCAGCTGTGCTGGTCCCATGCCATGGCCTGTGCCCTCCAGCATTTAGGGGAGCCTGCTCGCGCCCCCGGCTCCTCCAGGAAATGTCCTTTGACTTTTCACCTCCTGGTCACGGGCTCCTGCATTTCAAAGCTCATCCAGCTCTGTCCACCCAGCAACCGAAACCTCACAGGTCTGATGTTACTGCAGGCACCATCTTGGTAACTTTGATACTTTTTATTCCATAGGGCAAAGTTTAGAATGCTGTGAGCTTCTTAATAGCTTTTATCAATTTAATGGAAGAAAAGATAGAGCAAAATTTAGAATTCTTCAAAACATTTTTAACACTGTGAATGAGATCTGTGGCTGTGTGTAGGTTTACATCTGGATCTGATTGTCTGCATTGACCCACATAGACAAAGCCTTCCGAGAGCGTTCTGGTGATCGTTTTTATAAATACCAAGCCCCATATATTTGTGTTTACTTTGTTTCTGCTTAGCCATGGAAACCCATAGGCAGCAGGTGGCCCGTGGGCACCATTATCATCTTTGGTCAGATAAGGAATGTGAAGCGTGTCTGTCCTCATGGAAAGGTGGACCTGCCCAAGAATTGCTGTCGGAGTGTGTTGGGGGAGGGGCTCCAATGGGAGCAGGGTCACCGCCCTCCTTTCTGTTACCTGCCTGCTCCTGGCCCCTCAGCCATACTCTCTTTGTGGAGTTTGGTGTTGGTTGCTATGTTCCAACTTCCCTGGAGCTTACGCTTTAGCAGATACACACTTCTTCATCTGAAATCCCCCGTTTGGTGTTATTAATAACTTTTTTAAGAACTGTAGTGCTTCAGCTACCATGTGAACTCCAGTGACATTATTGCCTCCATCAACTACTAGACAGTTAATTGCGTTTGTCTGTATTTTGTTTGTCTTCTGTGAAACGGAAAGTTATTTATTTTACTTGATTTTTTTTCTATCAAGTGTTTTATCACAGTTTAGCTTCTTAAAATGACAGGCCAGCCTGCAGTCTAAACAGTCTCCCAGATGGGCAGACTGCAAGCTTTTCAGAAGTAAACCTCGCAGCTGGAGATTATAGCTCAGAGGCACAGCGCCTGCCTGGCAAGCACAAGGTCCTGAGTTCAATTCCTGGTACAAAAAAAAAAAAAGTAAATCTTGAAGATCAGCATTCCTTTAGGTCTCCTGCACCATAGGTTCACGTCACATATTTATAATGTGATACAGGGTTTCTAGGCAAACACTTTTTTTTTTTTTAATAATGAAATAAACTTCCATGAAAACCTGAGAATCCAATTTTTCAGTGTAGGTACACAACGGATGCTTTAGACGTTAAAGGTTTATCAGTTCCAAGGGCTCAGTACTTAGGAAAACAAAGACAGCACCCAGCAGGGTCCCCAGTGCACCTCACAAATTGTTTCTTTTTTTTTTTATTGGTACATTTTAGGTACACATGAATCACAGGGGACTTGTACCTGTACATGATCTATCTTGCTTCTTTTTTTCCCATTCTCCTCTCCTCCCTTCAGCGCCTCTTCCGCTCCTGATTTACAAAAGCTTTCTTTGCATTTTTTTCCTTCTGTTCTTTTTTTCTTATCACTTCTCCGCCTTTTGGCTAAGGTCAAGTGTCCTGTTTTTTTCTTGTCTTTTCCTTCCTTTCCCCTTCCCTCTTCCCTTGTTACCCTTTTCATTTGAACATTTTCTTCCCATTTCCCAATATCTCTTTCGCATTTTGGTCCTTATTTATACATTCAGTTTCCCACCCCAGAGAAACAATGTGGTATTTAAACATGTGTGTCCAATTTATTTCACTTAAGAGTGTGGTCTCAAGGTTCATCCATTTAACTAGAAGTATCTCAAGCTTGTCCTTCTTTATGGCAGAGTAGTGCTCCATTGTATAAGAAAACCAGATCTTTATCCATTCATCAGTTGATAGGCACTTGGGCTGTTTCCAAGATTTAGCTGTTACAAACTGTGCTGCTATAAATATGGGTGTGCATATATCGTTGTGGTCTGATGCTTTTAATTCTTTCAGGAAGATGCCACGTAGAGGAATGGCTGTATCAAATGGAACCTCCAGTTTTAGTTTTGTGAAGAATCTCCATACTGATTTCCACAGTGGTGGTACCAATGAATATGTCCACCAACAGTGGAGAAGTGTTCTTTTTTCCCCATAGCCCTGTCAGCATTTGTTATTGGTTGATGTCTTGATAATAGCCATTCTTTCTGGGGTGAGGTTGAATCTCAGCATTGTATTAATTTGCATCTCTCCAATGACTAGTGATGCTGACCATATTTTTGTGTATGTGTTTGCTGTTTCTACTTCTTCATCTGAGAAGTATCTGTTCATTTGACATGTCTATTTTTGGATTGAGTCTTTCAGTTTGGGGGAATCTGATTTTTTTGAGTTCTTCATATATTCTAGGTATTAGTCCTTTGTCTGAGGAAAAGCTGGCAAAAAATTTTCCCATACTGTGTATTGTCTCTTCATTCTGTTGGTGGTTTGTCTTGCTGTGCAAAAGCTTTTTAATGAGATGAGATCCCAGTTATTGATTCTTCCTGATATTTCCTGTGCCATGAGTGGTTCGTTCATAAAGTTTTTGCCTACACCCAATGTCTTCAAGAGTTATACCTACTCTATCTTCCAGTAGGTTTAGTGTTTCTGTTTTAATATTTATATCTTTGATCCATTTCCATTTTAGGTTAGTGCATGATGGAAGATATGGGTCTAGTTTTAATCTTCAGCATGTGGAAAGCCAGTTTTTCCAACACCGTTTATTAAAGAGGCTATCTGTCTTCCAGTGAAGGTGTTTGGTTCCTTTGTCAAATAAGGTCACTGAGTGTGTTTGGAGTTGTTTCTGCATCTTCTAATCTGTTCCGTTGACCCTCTGATCTCTTTTTTTTCCAGTACCGTACTGTTTTTATCACAGTAGCTCTATGGGATAATTTCAAGTCAGATTATTATGCCCTCTGCCTTGCCTTTGTTGCCTAGAATTGTTTTCGGTATTCTCCATCTCTTTTGGTTCCAAATGAATTTTAAGATTGTTTTCTCTAGTTTTGTGAGGTATGCCAGTGGTATTTTGATTGGGATTGCATTAAATCTGTGTAACGGTTTTGACAGCATGGCCATTTTTACTATGTTGGTTCTTCCTATCCATGAGCAAGGGATGTCTTTCCATTTTCTGATAGCCTCTTCAATCTCCTTTTTCAGAGTACTGTAGTTTTCAATGTAGAAATATTTTACTTTCTTCGTTAGATAAATTTTGAAGTAATTCCTTTTCTGTCTTTTTTTGGCTGCTATTGTGGAAAAGTGCTTTCTTTAATTTCTCCCTCAGTGAGTTTGTTATTTGTGTACAGAAATGCTATTGATTTTTGAGTGTTGACTTTGTATCCAGCTATGCTACTGACTTTGGTCATTAAATGTAGAAGATTTTTGGTGTTTTTTGGGGTCTTCTATGTAAAATATCATGTTATACACAAATAATAATAATTGAACTTCTTCCTTTTCTGTCTTTTTTTTTTTTTTTTTTTCCCGAGACAAGGTCTCACTATGCAGTTCAAGCTGGCCTTGAGCTCACTTTGTAGCCCAGGCTGGTCTCAAACTCTCAACAGTCTTCCTGCCTCAGACTCCCGAGTGATGGGATTACAGATGCGCACCACCGTCCTTTCCTATCCTTACTCTTTCAGTTCTTTCTCCTGTCTAATTGCTCTGGCTAATGTTTCTAGAACTATATCGAGTAAGAGTGGTGACAGTGGACATCCTTGTGTTGCTCCTGATTTTAGAGTGAAAACTCTTCAGTTTTTGTGCACTTAGTATGATATTGGCTGTTGTTTTGTCATAGATGACTTTTTCAGATTGAGATAAAGACCATCTATTCCAATTTTCTATATGGTTTTTATCATGAATGGGTGTTGGACTTTGTCAAATGCTTTTTCTGCATCTATTGAAATAATCGTATGGTTGGTCTTGGCTCAGTTAATATAGTGTATCACATTTATTGATTTGCATATGTTGAACCATCCCTGCATCCCTAGGATGAATCCTACTTGGTTATACTGTATAATCTTAATGATTCACTGTATTCTGTGTGCCAGTATCTGTCTTATTGAGGATGTTTACATCTGTTTTCATTAGGGAGATGGGCCTGTACTTCTCTTTTTTGGTTGGATCCTTCTCTGGTTTTGGTGTCAGGGTAATGCTTCCTTCCAACAATGAATCTGGCAGTATTGCTTCCCTTTCAGTTTCATTAAAGAGTTTGAGAAGTAACTGTGTTAAATGTTGTCTAAATTTCTTGTACAATTCAGCAGTGAATCCATCAGTGCCTCTTGGTAGGTTTTTAATTAATTTTTAATTTCATTGATGGATATTGGTTTATTTAATTTTTTTTGTATCTTGATTCAACTTTGCTAATTCATATACATCTAGGCGTCTTGTTAGAATAAATGTTCTCAAACTAGGTATTGTTGATCTTCTGGATTTCTGCAGGATCTGTTGTGATTTCACTTTTTTCATTCCTAATTGTGTGGTTTTGAGTTTCCTTTTTTTGGTAAGGTTGGTTAAGGTTTTGTCATTTTATTTAATCTTTTAAAGGACCAGCACCTTGATTCGTTGATTCTTTGTGTTGTTTTTAGTCTCCATTGCATTAATTTCTGCTCTGAGCTTTATAATTTCCTCCCTGTTGCAAGGTTTGGGATTGGCTTGCTTTTCTATAAGTTTGAGGTTGAGCCTTAGTTGTTTATTTGAGCTCGCTCTGTTTTTCTGATACAGGAATTCACCAATATAAATTTCTCTCATAGAACTGCTTTTATTGAGTCCTATAAGTTCCGGTATGTTGTATTGGCATTGCTTAATTGGAGAAACTATTTAATTTCTTTTTTACTTTCATCTGTAACCTGTTGGTTGTTTAGGAGATTATTACTTAATTTCCATGCATTTATGAAGTTTTTGTGGTTTCTTTTGCCATGGATTTCCAGTTTCATTGCAGTGTGATCTGATAATATGCATGGGATAATTTCAATTCTTTTGTATTTAAGCATGTTCTGTGAGCTAGTATGTGGTCTATTTTGGAGAGCATCCAGTGTGCAACTGAGAAGAACATGTATTCTGATGTTGTGGGGTGAAACACCCTGTGAACATGTACTAAGTCCACTTGTTCAAAAGTTTAGTTGAGTCCTGATATTTGTTAATTCTTTTTTTTCAGTCTAGTTGATCTATTTGTGACAGTGGGATATTGAGGTCCCCC
The DNA here is from genome assembly GCF_000276665.1 of Chinchilla lanigera. Lineage (NCBI taxonomy): Eukaryota > Metazoa > Chordata > Mammalia > Rodentia > Chinchillidae > Chinchilla > Chinchilla lanigera. The sequence goes on along the minus strand of NW_004955483.1, from coordinate 6,078,169 downwards.
ATTACAATTGAACTAGTGCTTATTTGATTTTTCATATCTGTTAGTGTTTTTTTATATAGTTGGGTGCTCTGGTATTCGGTTCATTCATATTTATGATTGTTATCTCTTCCTCGTGGATCATTTCCTTTACAAGGATTAGTGACCTTCTTTGTCTCTCTTAATTAGTTTTGCCTTGAGATCCACTTTTCTGCAAATAGAAAAGCTGCTTTTGCTTTTTTGGGGGTTCTTTTCACATAGAGTATTGTTTTCCATCCTTTGACTTTCAATTTATGAATTTCTTTTTTAATTAAATGTATTTCTTCTATGCAACATATTGTTGGATCTTGCTTCTTGATCCAGTCTACTAGTCCATTTCAATTCATAGGTGAATTGATGGTTATCACTGATAAATTTGTTACATCATATGGTTACATTGACAGTTACAACTGATATATATTGACATCCTTGTCATGTTATTTTCCTTTTGTTCCCTTTTTTCCCCCTTCTGTTCAATTACTTGCCTTGCCTGTGGGATTCATTCTCTTGGCATTCATGGGGTTGTCCTTGTTTTCACTCCGTAGAATGTCCTTCAGAACATTTTAGAGTGCTGGTTTGGTAGTCATGAATTTCTTCAGGTTTTTTTTTTGTCATGGAAGTATCTTATTTCTCAGTCAATTTTGAAAGATACTTTTGTCTGTACATCAACCTGGATTGAATGTTGTTTTCTTTTAGGGTTTGAAATACTCTACTCCAAGCTCTCCTTGACTTGAGGGTTTGTGTTGAAAAGTCTGCTGTGATTCCAGTGGGCTTCCTTTATAGGTGATTTTTTCTTTTGTTTAACAGCTTTTAATATTCTGTTCTTGTGCTGAATTTCTGGATTCATGACTGTTATATGCCTTGGTGTAGGTTTTTTGTTTTTTTTGTTGTTGTTGTTGTTGTTTGTTTGTTTAATCATGACTAATTGGAGTTCCATGTGCCTCACTTATGTGTATGTCAATTTTGTTTTCCCTGCTTGGGAGGTTTTCTGCTATTACTTTGTAAGCAAGATTTTATGTCATTTTTATCATCTCCTGCTTTTTTTCCTTGATTCCAATCAATCTTATGTTATTCTTCTTTGGATCATCTAGCAGCTGTTGGATTGATTTTTCATGGTCCCTTGCTATGGTTAAGAAACGTTTCTTTTCATGATTGCTAACTTGTCTTCTGTATCTGATACTCTGTCTTCACATTGGCTCATTTTGCTACATATACTTTCAGTGGAATTTTTAAATCTCCTGAATATCAGTTTGAATCTGTTTCATAGATTCCATTTCTTTCCTATGTTGGGAATTCATGGTTTCTGTCATTTTCCTAAACTTCTGTATTTTTGTTTGTTTGTTTTGTTTTGTCTTTTTATAGTACCGGGAATTGAACTTGTGACCTTGTGCTTGCCAGGCAAGTGTTGTGCCACTGAGCTAAATCCCCAGCCCCTGTATTTTTTTTTTTTAATCTGTATCTGCTCTAGAGTCACTAGTCATGTCTTTCATTATGGTCACCATCTCTATAGTTACCTGAGAAAGTATTTCTGATTTTTTTTTTTTTTTCTAATGCCTCATTCAAATGCTTTGTTACTCACTACTACTGCTTCAGGGAGTCCAGTTGGATGGCTTCTGATTATTCCACCTCATTCCTCTCTGGGTTTGCCTTTGGTGCACCTGAAGTCTGGGCTTGCATCTTGCTTAAGTGTCTTTTCCTCTTATTCTTTTCAGTTTAATTCCTTGTTTGATGCCTGTAAATTGCTTATGGCAGGTAGATTTATTGGTAGTATTTACAACCTTTAGGAAGTGACAACTACTCAGAGATGTTTTCCAGGTGTAGCTAGCTGGGGATGAGAAGTTGCTGCCTATTTGGCCCAGCCTGTGGTTCTTTGGCACTGACCTGTAGTATTATTTATGACCACAATCTCAGTCCTGATATACCAGAAGAACAACTGATTGGAACAGTTATGTCATCTTGACTAAAGTGGTACAGTCAGCAATGACAGTGTAATCAAATACCACCTCAGAAATGACAAACTTTGGTAACTATTAATTTGCCACCTTTAACTATAGAAACTATGTTTGTGGTTATGTAACAAAATCTAAAACAAAGCAGGAAATTGTATACAGCAAATATCCCCTCAATAGGCTATTTTACCTTCAGGGTAGAAAATTTAAAAGGGGTTGAGGAGATAGAGAAAGAGGAAAAGATTAGAAGCAGTTCTGGAGCAAAGAAAGATTACAGGAACTTTGGGAAACTGGTGAAGAAGACAGGAGAGAAAGAGAAGGAAGAAATAAAAACAAGAACAGAGCAACAAGGAAAAACTAGAAACAGTGTTCACAATATAAAAACTAACAATCAAGAAAAAAGAAAGCAAAATAAAAAGAAGGAAAACAACGTTCACTTCAGGGCATGTTTCTGCAGTCATTGGTAGGAAGAGTGGGCAGACAGAGCCCAGATCTGTGTTGATTAACCCCAGCATGCCAGCCATCGATTACAGCAGGGTAGTGGGTAATCCCAGCAAGCCTGCACCTTTATTTCCTTAAAGTTCAGGCTGCTTTCTGGCTGCAAGGCTGGAACCTGATTTGCTCAACCTGCAGCACTCCATGTGCCTCCGGTGGGCTTGAACCCAGTTCTGCTTCACCCCAACACTGACAGCTGCTAGATCTAGCTGGCCCACAACTGCTCTGAGTTCTGAGCTCAGTTGGCCTCTCTCCAAGATGGCTCCCCTAATCGCTGTCCTCTGGAGGACGTCTGAACCCATAGACCTCACCAGCCACTGCAGGCTGCTGCATCCTCTGCTCTCTTCCACTGGGATGTTTTTCCGTGGGAGCCTCCATAGTTGCCAGTAGTCATTGTGCATCTGCAGATTCAAGCCACCCCTCCCACAGTGAGTCAGGGCTCAGAGAGAAATCATTGCTTCTCTTCACTCTCCCTTCAATTCTTCAGCTGCTTGCTAGGCCCAGTGACCCACTTTCCTCCTCCTTCTCTTCCTCACGTTGCTATTTTCCAGCATGTGGACATCAAATCTCAGAGAGGCTATTTCTTTTCTCTTCACCATTCTGCCATCTTCCCAGAAGTCTAGCTAAATTTTTTTTAAACTTCCATTTTAAGAGAAAACTTGATATCCCAGCTAGATCTCAGCACAGTGAGTTCATATTCCTTGAAGTCCAAGAATGAATTCTAAGGAACAATGGATGTTAAGAACAGGAAAACTGGGGCTGGGGATTTAGCTCAGCGGCACAGCGCCTTCCTGGCAAGCGCGAGGTTGTGAGTTCAATTCCCAGTACTGGGGGAAAAAAAAAAGAGCAGGAAAACTTACTGGGGAGTAGGAATAGCTCCTGATAGGAGAGGTTGAGAATGGGTTGCCAATGAGCTCACTTTTCTGAGAAAATTTTATAGAGCCTCACAAATCATTTATTCCTCCATCAGAGGTAAGTTGTTGGCCTGTTTCTCTTTCTTCCCTTCTGCATGTGTTCCTCTTCATCCCTGTATCCGGAAGGAAATGCAGGGAAGCGGTGTGGCTCCTGTTTGTGCAGTGGTGTATGTTTGGTCACATTCTCGTAGGGCCTCAGAGATGTTATTTTGAAGAACAGTGATAACAGCAAAGACAGAGAAAACACTTAGTCCTAACCTTTCAGTTCAAGGTTTTATTAAAAGTCTTGGGGTAAATTACACACCAAGGCTGTGGTCTTGGGAAGTCCCCTGAGTCATGCACAGGTGTGGCAGGATGGGATAAGGGCCCCTGGGCTTTGGGTCTGGTGCTGTGTACAGGTTTTGTCTGTGTCCCCAGGTTCCTCTCACAGCAAGCTGCAGTATATGTCTTCCTTGCTCAGCTACACGGGCCTTGGTGGTCCTTGGGCCCTTCAGCAAATTCCAGGCTTATGGGTCTCAAATTCATCCTCACTTGGGGTGGCAAGGGGGAGCAGGACTTGGTGAATTCTTCTGGCCACATACGAGTTCCCATAGTTAGAGCTGGAGTAGTGTTTGCCACATCTTTCTTCCCAGGATTGCCAGGGTGAGGGAAAATTGATCTTCCCTTGGTATCCATGTATGATGGTTCCAGGGCCTCCCTCGGGTACTCAAATCTGCAGACGCTAAAGTTCCTTATATAACATGGTCTAATGTTTGCACACCCTCTGTACACTATACTTTCCATCATCTCTGGGTTACTTATAATACCTGTGTTATGTAAACAGTTGTTATTTGGTTAGGGGAAAGGCGATAAGAAATGTTGAATCAATTCCAATTTTTCCCTCAAATATTTTCAGTCCAGTTGGTTGAATACATGGAGGGGGGTGTATTTTCTCCACTTTCTAAGACATTTTTATGTACAAATCAGCCTTGCATTCCCTACATTTGTCAATAAGATAGTGATACATCTTACAACCAGTGTCTCCTTACTACTGAGGAATTTGCTTTCTCCTCCCTCTTAGAGGCATTTATAACACAGTAGTTAAAATTCAGGTTGTGGGTTCGGCTGAGCATGGTGGCGCACACCTATAATCATCGTGTGAGATTCAGAGAGGCTGAGGCGAGAGGACTGGAAGTTTAAAGCCAGCCTGGACAATTTAGTAACCCAGGAGGACCCTGTCTCTGAAGTAAACAGAAAAGCTCTGGGGATGTAGGTCAGTGCACCAAAAGTCCCGGGTTTAATCCCTGATGCCACCAAAAAAAAAAAAAAATCTTGCATTCAGATCTCCACTTTGCCACTTTCTAGCTGAATTTTTTTTTTTTTT
>NW_004955483.1:6034109-6073333 GCF_000276665.1 Chinchilla lanigera | reverse complement strand
TTTTTTTTTGGTTTTTCTCCGGTACCGGGAACCGAACTCACGACCTTGCACTTGCCAGACAGGCGCTTTGCCGCTGAGCTAAATCCCCAGCCCCTCTAGCTGAATTTTAGGAGAGAGGAAATGATGTGGTTTGGCACAGTGATCTGACTTAGAGCAGAGGATCAGTGTGTATCAACTGTAATTGTTTTCATGAAATTATTTCACCAAAAGTGTGGGGGCTTATCCTTGAAGGGTTAGGAGTACTTGCTTGACATAGGCAGTGGTGTTGGAATCACTGCTAAACCTGAGGTAAAATACCTGCTTCTGCACTAGGAAATCAAACTTGGTGTTTGTAACCCACACTCTGTTATTTTTGTTTTGTTTGTTTTGCAGTACCAAGGATTGAACTTAGAGCATTTGCACTGACCTACATCCTTGGCCCTTTTTATCTTTTGAGGCAAGATCTTGCTAAGTTTCCCAGGCAGCTTTGATCTTTGATCCTCCTGACTCAGCTTCCCAGAGTTCTGGGATTACAGCCATGCACCACCACACCTGGCTCCCCTGTATTACTTTTGACGGGATACTATAACACTGAGAGGGAAGCCAGTAAGTCAGAACAAGTACGTCTTAACAAAAAGCAGCTTTGTGAAACACCACCATTTTTCTCCACCTTTATAAAGGAATGCAGCCACCTCAGACCTGGAGGTGCTTGTCTTTAAAATTGTCTTTCTTGGGTATTAGCCGATGGCAGTGTAGTAAGTTTGATGAACATACCAGCCTGTGTCTTGTTCAGGAAAGTAGGTGTGTCCTCAGAGCCTAAAAGAGGGAATAACCTCCACATTGTCCTATTTAATGTCATATGGAGCGAGCTCAGCCAGTGCCTGGGGTTCTGCCGCTGTGCCAGATGGGGAAAGGGCACTGCCTCTCTTGGAAGGTTTCTTGCCCAGGGGCCAGATGAGCTAAGCAGCACTGCATTATGGGGGTTGGGGAATGGATACAGATAGATATGGAAAGATACAGATAGAGCCAATAAATCTTGCTTTTTTGGGGGGGAGTATTGACCCTGGGACCTTTGCACTCAGCTACATCTTTAGCCCCTTTCTTTTTTTTTTTTTTTTGAGAAATGGTCTTACTAAGTTACTCAGGCTGGGCTTGAACTTTAGGCCATCCTCCTTCCACTTTGTAAAGTGACCATTTTGCTTTTTATCAGGCCATCCCTCCCTGCCCCTCAGTACAGGAACATAGTCAAAACCCCAAACCCCTGCTTGCTGTGCTTGGCCTTAAACTTGTGCATGTTTTGAACACAGTTCACAACTTCACCAGACTGAGACCCCCAGCAACCTTGGGATTCTCCCCTCTACCCTGCAGTGACAGTGATTTCTACTGATCTAGCGTCGTCCAAGGATAAGAGCCAGGCTGCAATAGAAAATTTATTTTTCTATTATGTCATCTTGTGCAGAGACTGCTATACAATCGGGAATCAGACATCACAGGGATTGGGCCATGAGCTCATTGTGTCCATGAGCTGGGTTACAACACATTCATTCATGGGGAACAATCACTGACAGTCATGGCCATAATTTATGCCTGCCCGTAGATTGGGTTTTCGAGTGACAGAGTAAGCTCTCAGAATCCAGCAACCTGAAGCTAAGTTCCGACTGCTAGAACAGACCTGTGTGGTAGTCCAGGTATCATGGCCTGATTTGGTGGCACACCCGTGGAACCCCTGAGAGGAGAAATCACTTGCTCCAGGTCACACAAAAAGTTGGAGCCACAGCCAGGACTAGAACACTGGAAGTCCTTGATACTGTGTCCTGGGTCTCTCTCCAACACTTCCTGGTGACACATGGATAAGCTTTTCCTCCTGTTTCATTCTCGGAGGTTGAGGTGAAAGGTTTTCCCCTTGTCGGACCCCTTCTTCAGGTAGAGCACAGGTGGTTTTAAAAGCTGAACAAGAGATAGTTTTGGCTTTGGTTGTCCTGGTGCAAAGCTTGGAAACATCTCCGGAGATGTTTCCCAGCTCTCAGAGGAGTGCCGGTACAGAGCGGCACATCGCCCTGCTTGCTGCCGCTGTGGATCCTCCGCCAAGCTCCCGCGTTGGGAGTCTGCCTGAGAGGCTGGCTGACCTGTTTTCCCGCCCTGTCGCGTGCAGACAGTCCCACTCTAGTGTGCTAGAGTACACTGCATGTGTGTGTCTGTATTTCGTGTACACACAACAGTCTGAAGCAGCGGACACTTAAAATATGATGTTAGGGAGAATAAATAAAAGTGGGCATGGCTTTAGATAGACAGGGAGATACTAAAAAACCTTGGGTACTATGACCGATTCGTATACTCCAGGCGATGTATTCTACATGGTATCTAAAAATCTCTTATTGTGAGATAGATAAAAGACAGGTTTGAGTGGTGGGGGCAAAAGGGTGGATCTTATATCTTGTCTAATCTAGGATTTTTTCTATTTTTGAAGTCTCTAATTAGATGCTCGTGTTGATCATTTATTAAAACAAAGTAGGGGGGAGCTGCCACGCAGTGAAAAGCATTGTATGCAGGACATTTGAGCTTCGCTTAAAAAGTATGGGCTGCAAAGAAATGTTAATTCATTGGCTTAGATGGGAGAGAGTATTTATAGCAATTAAATGATCAGTCAAACCAAAAGCCTGCCTTCTTTCATCCTCACAGACCTGCTTTAGTAAATGCTATTCTGAAAAGCCATTGTCTGCAGAGTGGACTTTGACATCTGATTTCTGGGGCTCTGAACTTTACTTTTTTTCAGTGTAGTTCCATAATTCAATTTTGATAAATGTTACACAGAAACTTTTATAAGAAGTTACACTTTGAAAGTCTTGCTCTCTGGCCTGTCCCCACCCACCCTGCCCTCCTATACCTTTCATTCGTCACCATTTCCATGAGGTTCTTGCATTCATCCATTGTGTTTGCACATTTAAGAACTTCAAAATAATTTTCATTTCCCTCTTTCCTTAGAAAAGATAACTACATGTTACTTTTGTACCTTGCTTTTATGTAAAGCAACATAGTGAGTTTTGCAGGTTTCTACGTAGAGAACTCTTGTGCTTTTTTAGGGCTGTGTGGTATTCCATTATGTAGATGTCTTGGAGTTATTAAATACATCTCTTCTGAACAGATCCTTTTATTCTTTTAGTCTCTGCTCTTACAAAGTTGCAGTGAATAATCTTGTAAAACATTTTTTGAAAAAGAATATTTGAGCCCTTTTCAACTTATGCTAGCTCTCCCACTTTCTCCTCCAAAAACACTGTTTATTCAAGAGCAAATAAATTGAGTTGATGGAGCCTACCTGTATGTTTCTCCCCAGGGGAATGCCTTTGAGCAGAAACCCTGAGATATACCTTAAGACAGTATCTTATTTCACTGAAAGTAATTGCTTATCACAAAGCCTGAAGCTGGATTTTTAAAAAAATCATTTTGTGTTACTCAAGTAGCATTTAAAACAGGGTTCTGTGAGGTCTCTGGACGAGGATGATCCAGATCAACTGAGAATTCATTGGAAACACAAACTGTCATCCTCGCCCTATAGAACCAGAGACCCCACATGAAGGGAGCAGCAGTCTGACTCTTAATTCCAGGCAATTCTGAGCATGCTCTAGCTTGAGAGCCATGGCCTTGAAAATCCAGCTTAATTGTGTAATGGCAGATTACAACCCCAAGAGACTGCCTTCTGGGTGGGTGGGGTGGGTCCTTAGCCTCTTGACATGTGAAAATGTAGACTAGCAGGAAATGACAGTGTCTATATTTTGACACTGGTATTCTTGAGTAGGAAACTTTGCTGATTTTTTTCCCAGAAGTCACAAAGTTGCTAGAGCTTTGGGCTCGTATATGCTAAATCCAAAATTTTGCTCTCTGGGTCAGTGCTTCCCTTTGTCATATAATTAAAAACTAGCAAAACTGGTTCCTATAATATGCTAGGAAGTTCTGTAGCACTGCATGCAGACTTGTCTTACCCCCACAAAAGCATCATTGTTCCTTTCTCATCCTTTGCCTTTCTACCTTTAAAAATAATTTTGATACCAGAACACAACACATGTTTACCTGGGGTGACTTAGTCACACCAGATTGGGACTTTCTGTGTGACAGGGTGAGGCTGGGTCCCCATACTCATCCGTCACCTCTGAGCCTCATTCCCAACCACAGTGGTGCTGAAGCTTTTTAAGATGCTCAGTCCCCTGGGCCACATCCATACGACTAAATTCATGTCACAGTGGCACCCAGGCATCAGGGTTTTTTAAAACGCCCCATTCATTTCCAATGTGTATCCAAGTTTGAAACCAGGACTTAATGCATTTGTTTGAAAGTAATTTGGGTTATTATAACAGGGACCAAATTATTACATGCAAGAAAGTGGTCCGAAATGCCAGTACAACCAGAACAAGAAAATTGTAGTTTAAATAACAGCTTGCTTGAAATTTAAATGCTCTCCCTTTTGGATGGCTTTCTCATGTTTGGAAGAACCCATGCTGGAGTGTTTCTGTCTGCAGTCTCCCTCTTTCTTTATAACAGTCTTGCTGATTGGTTTTGTTGGCTGCAAGCAAAGTGATAAAATGCCAGTGGCTTTCCATGCCAGGGAGGTCAGGGCTGGCCTTTCTTATTTGGCTCCCTTTTGATGTAATTAGCAGATTGATTCAAACCCTTTTTGGAGACTTTGACCTGCACAGGCTTCGGCTGTCTTTAAGAGTTCCTGGGACAGCTGTGGCCCTTCCTGATCTTTTCCAGCCCTTTGACCTGTGAGATGCTGCCCCGTGCACAGTAGCAGTTGACAAGCCTGCATAGAAGTCCATGGTTTTATTTTATTGACCCTCTTGCCCAATTTGCCCTGCAGCGAGTCATGCATAGTTGGCTGAAGGAGAAGATGAGGATGGAGTACAAGGCTCTGCTTGACATCTGTTTCGCCTGCAGGCAGGGCACCGGCTCGCCATAAAGTGAATGTTCTTTGCGTTGGTCCTGGTGAGAGGGTGTCCAAAGTGCTTTGACAGGGTGCCGTTCAGTGGTAAACAGTGTGGTAATGGGGTGGGGACAGAAAGAAATTCTCTCATCCCTCTTACAACTCCAGGCAGTTTGAGGACCAAACCCTTCGGAACCCAGGGGAAGAGCTTGAGCAATGTCACACAGTGGCCAAGGCGAGCCAGGGCCAACTCTTCCAGTTGAAGGGATGGGGGCAAGAGCTTCTATGTTTGGCCTGCAGAGGAAGGCACAAACTGGGACGCTTTGGGTGTTCTTTAACTTCTGCTTAGGAGTCTGTGATGACTTTTTGAGGTGTTTTCCCTACTTCATGGTTTTAACTGAGCTCGGGTAAAAGTTTCTGGTGAATTCAGTGCTTGCAAAATCCTGGTCAATGTTGGCCAGAGAGGGGAAGCATAAGTGAATAAAGTGAAGTAAACTCATTAACTTCGTTACTGTTGAGACCTCAGGCACTCAGGCAGGCATTCAAGCCCTGGAAAACATTCCAGGGAATAGTCTAGTCCTCCCTTCACTTTGTACATAGGAAGAAACTGAGGCCCAGGGAGTATCTATAACTTGGCCAAAATTTCTCCAGTAATATTGGCCAGTCTTCTCTCTTCTCCAGTTTAAAAAAAAAAGTTATGTTTTGCAAACTGACAAAAACTTATACACTAATCCAATAGAAATAGCACTCAGTTCTTATAGTTCATTACTTTACTCACCTTCATAAGCCACTCTGAGAACACTGTCATACAGAGGGTTCTCCTAAGTTGGAATGTAATTCAGATAGTCCCGTGTCTTCCTCCTTGCTGTTTAATGAAGCAACTGCCTACACACACCTATTTTAGTGAGCAAATACACACAGAAATAGTTCTGTTTAAAAAAAATTATGCTCAGTCCACTAGTTGGAAAAAGGATCTAAATCATTACAAGATCATTACCCGTATGTCCTACTAGGCTTTTTTAAATTAAGTGATCCTAATTTATAATATTCGCAGATCTGTAAACCTTGACTGATTTGTAGAGATCATGAAGTTTTGTTTGTCACCCAGATATTCATTTGATGCTAGGTAGTCATTGTGCATTTACAAGGATTCATCACAGGAAGTTAACCCTGCAGGTGAATTCTCAGTTGAGATCTTACCTGTGAACCACAGGCATAGAGGCAGTGGGAGGATCTGGTGCAGACGGGGCTCAGCAGGGAAGACTGCTTCTCCTCCACACCCCTTGTGCTTCTGGAACTAAGTGTAGCCTGGGGAGGAACTACTGTCTCAGTGGTCACTTTCACAGCATCCTTATTCTCTTCGTCTCTCAGTTAGCCAGTGCCTATTGAGTAGTGTTGACTGCCTAGAATAGAACTATTATGAGGTGTATAGGGTAGAGGTAGGGAAGAGAGAAATAAACAGGTTAGGAAATAAACCTTTCTACAAGGATACCAACTGTCAGTGTGGCCAATAAGCTATACCTGATGCTATTTATCACCCACTGGTTTAATTCACTCCACATGAGCTAAATTCAAGTTCAAAGCCAGGCGTGGTGGCACATGCCTATTATCTTGGCATTCTGGGAGGCTGAGGTAGGAAGATCACAAATTCAAGTTCAACTTGAAGTAAAATATAAGGGATGGGGACTGGGCAAGTAGCTCAGGGTGAAGGAGCTGGGTTCAGCCTCCACTACTGCCCATCCCATTCCTGTTCAGATAAATTATTTTCCTACAATCACAGAGTTGCTGAATAGTGCAAGAGCCCTTGATAAACTTACTGACTTTATCTTTAGTAAAGCTTAGTGTTGTCATTGTCCCCTTCCTATACAACACAATAGCATTTGTTTTCAAAACTCATTCAAAAAAACATTTTTCTTTCTATACATGTTAATTGGCTTCAGTATTAGCAAGTTTACATATTTTCAGAGCTTTGGGATTACCACCGTTCCAGCCCACATTTTTTCATAATGTCTTTTCCTAGTTTATTTTCAGTATCCTTTTAGGAGCATTTGAAAAATGAACATGATTTCATATGTTCCTCAGTAATCGTTGCCTGAGGCCTTTCTGTTAGATTTTTCTTCGGAGCCTGAAAGGTAGTGTGGCTCGTGATGAATTAGAAAATACTAACAAGAAAGACCGTGTTCTGAACTTTTCGTGAGTAAGTGAGAGGCTCCTGAACCATAATCTCTATCAAAATGTTTACCCACGTGAGTGTAACAGGGAGTTAAAGTCCAATTCGTGTGTCAGGATCTGGGGAGTCATAAAATTACAGAATGCAAGGGGAAGAATTTGAGTCCTTCCAAAGAACTGTGTTTTTTCTAAGTGAGGGCCTAATCGTTTTGCCCAACAGATCTAAAAAAGAGAAAAGCCTACTTTATATCCCCAGATTGAGGGGCCTTGAAGTCCCCATCTGGCAGTACCTCCCGAGCTGGTAGCCTGAGCAGCCCTGGGCCCAGCCTGGCTCCTCTTCTGCCTTCTCCCTGGCCGCTTTGGCATTGCCTCAGTCTGGAAAACGGCTCCCTAGTGGGGCTCACAAGCACAGCTTGGAGATGTTTCTCTTCCTTGTTTGGTGCTGCTTGTAAGAAAGTTGAATTCTCATCTTAGCACTAGTACATGTCTTAGTGCGACGTTACTCCCTTCCCCAGAGCTCTATTCTGTTCTGCAAGCATTCGTTTTCTCCTAGCACGTAGGTCAGTTGATGAAACTGTCATGACAAAGGGGTTAAGCTGTGGCTTTTCTGTGTGTGGGTAGCGTATTTAGCATTTTGTTCCCCAAAAATGGTTCCAGAACGCTTCTCTGGAAGTCATTGGGAAAAACAATCAGAATAATGGAGGATCATCCATTCTTGAACCTGTTCTGGGTGTGTTAGGGTGAGTCTCCTACCTCCGGTTTCTTTAACCCTGTATTTACCTGTGGGGGAAGTGATGAAATGGGATCCGTGCAAGACTTTCCACAGTTGTTTGCTCCTTAGAGTCATAGCAAGTGGGATGAGCAGCCTGAGGAGGAAATTACAGATTACCTGAAGAAAATTCCCGATCCCAGAATAGCAGCACCACCAGTGGAAACCAAGAGGTGCTTTTACCATTAGGCCAAGGGACTGTCCCACACATCTCCTGTAACCAACATGACATGAAATACTATGTTCAGGAATAATCCATGTATTTGAGAATTGACATCATGTTTACATTAATTTTTTTTTTTTAATGCAAAGTTTTCATCTTAAAGATTTGTTAGAGGATCTACTTTTCCTTAACTATAACAGTCCATAGGAATGTACACAATAACCATTAGGTACATTTTAGTTTTCCTTCTGAAAACGTGGGATCACCTTAACTCTAGGGAGATGGAGACGTGGTATTGTAGAAATATTCAACAATCCTAACATCCTATTCCTCCCTTCCTTCTACTCACCAGTTATTTGTTCACTAACTTCTGTTCTGATTCCACCTGCCTGGGGTGTCTCCCAGCCCTGCTGGTCTTCACTTGACTCCTGGTTCTTTCATCACAACCTCTCTGGGAAGCCACACTAAATACGCAATTTTGACCACCCTCTTTTTTTTCTTGCTAGGGGAAGCAAAGATGTACTTTAGCCACAGAACACTGCATCTTCATTATGTTCTTTAATAGGAGAGTGTAATACACAATGGTTTGTATAGCTAGTTATTCCCTCATTAACAAGCAACAGTCATTTAGATAGTTTTTAACTTCCCTGTATATAATGCTGTAATGAACATCTTTGTGCATACATCTGTGCATATTTCTTAATACCTGCTTCCATGTTTCCACTCTCGGCCTTTGCATTATTATTAAGGAGATTTAAACTCAAGAGGGAAAAGACTCACATATTTACTGGTGTGGTTACCATCTCTGATGCTCTTCCTTCCTTTGTGTAAATGCATATTTGCATCAGCATCATTTCCTTCTGCTGAAGGGCTTCCTGTAACCCATCTAGTTAGACCTACTGATGAGGATTTTTCAGTTTTTGAACACTATGAAAGTCTCCATTTTTGCCTTTGGATTTTGGATGATATTTTTGCTATGTATGGAATTCAGATTCTTTGCCTTCATTGCTTGCAAAGCAATTACTCCCCCATCTTCTGACTACACTGTTACAAATGATGAATATGCTGTTGTTTTGTTTGTTTGTTTGGGGTTTTTATTTTGTCTTTTTGAGACAGGTTTCACTATGCGGTTGAGGCTGGCCTTGAACTCACTTTGTAGCCCAAGCTTGCCTGGAACTTGCAGTGATGCTCCTGTCTCAGCCTCTCAAGTGCTAGGATTATAGGCTTGCACAACCAGGCCTGGCTGCTGTTGTTTTTTTTTTTTATTTGTAATCTGTCAATTTTTTGTCTCTTTAAGTTTTTTTTTCCCCTTTAATAGTGGTTTAGAGCAATTTGATCATGCTATGCTTGTATGTTGTGTTTTGAGTTAGTTGAATTTCTTGAATCTGTAGGTTTCTATCATCCTGTGTCTCCTTAACTTTTTGAAACATGGAATATAGGTACTTTAACTTTTTCCTGGTTTTGTCTGTTGAGTCTAACATTGTGTTGTCTCTGGGCTGGTATCAATTGGTTGATTTTTTTTTTTTTTTTTTTTTTTTTTTTTTTTGTTCCGGAATATGGGTCATATTTTTATAACCATATTAAAAACATAGTAATCTTTGACTCAATGCTAGTCGTTGGGTCCTGAACATTTTGTATTTCTGTAAGTATTCATTATCTGAGATGCAGTTAGCTTTCTTGGAATCAGTTTGATACTTCAGGTCTTACTTTGTTAGATGGGACCAGAGCCATATTTATTCTAGGACTAATTTTGCCTTTCCAGTGCGGCAACACCATGTGCCTACTCTAGCCTGTGCCTCATGAATGACAGGGTTTTTCAGTCTGTCTGGTGGGAACAGTCACAGCTCCTGGCACTGCAGGGGAGTTCTGAGCGCTGCTTGCTGCTGCTGTCCATCAGGTGTTTGTGTTTCCCAGCCTGAAGTAGCTTCCTCATATGCCTGCACTCTGGGCTCGGTACTCTGCTGAATCCTCAAGAGGAACCTTATGGAGATCTCAAAACCAAACAGCTGTCTTCTCACTGGTGCTTTGTCTAGATTCTCGCTATTAACCTCCCCAGACTCGCTCTTTTTTCTTTTTTGACAATACTGGGAGTTGAACCCAGGACCTTTTCCTTTGAAAAAATATTTTTGGGGGAGACAGGCTCTTCCTAAAGTTGCCTGGCTGAGATTGAACTTGCAGTCTTTCTTCTTCAGCCTTCCAGAGGCGTGTAGCACCTCGCCTTGTAAGTTGTTCCTTCCTGTGCCTTAGCCAAGAATCTTCCAGCCTCCAAATACAGGAATGAGTTTGCCACCAAGGCAGAGTTGAACAAGCAGGAAGACAGCACCTTTTGGCTTTCAGGTCATTTGTGAGTTAGATGTCCCCAACCTGACAACACGCACAGACCTCAGCTTCCTACCTTTTGTATTTTCTTAAAGCAGCACTTTGTACGTAAAGGGGAATTCCCCCTGTTAATTGTTCGGGTTACTGCTCCAAAGTGTTCCATTTATCGTGCTCTTGGACCAGAGGATAGTTGGAGGTGCTGTGGCCATCAGGACCAAGTCCTTTGGAGATGACTGGTAATTAAGCACATGCTCATTTGCTGAGAGTGAATGCACTACCTCTGCATCCCATGCCATTTTGGCAACTGCATTCTAAAGGTTGCCTCTGTGAACTATACTGATTTAGACCCAGGCATTACCTTGATGTGTCAACAACCACCCAGTGGAACGAGTTTCCTGAGAAACGTTTTGGTGCTAGTAATGAAGCAGTTGAACAGCTTCTTTAAAATAAAACCCATATAGTAAGA
Source organism: Chinchilla lanigera (assembly GCF_000276665.1). NCBI lineage: Eukaryota > Metazoa > Chordata > Mammalia > Rodentia > Chinchillidae > Chinchilla > Chinchilla lanigera. The sequence goes on along the minus strand of NW_004955483.1, from coordinate 6,062,553 downwards.
AACTTTCTAACAGCTCTTCATTGTACCTGTAAACTATCTTTTTAGCTGTAAATAGCTGAGGACATAAAAAGGAGTATCTTTATTCTTTTAAACGTGTGGGATTAGGTCCAGCTATTCTCATGAATAGCTCCAAATTGCTTTTATTTTTAGTGCACGTTTCTAGTCCTCAAAGAAAAGGCTAAATAGTACAGAGACATGTAATTCCATTCCCTGAAAAGATGATTGGCTTTCTCACATGATAAAATTTTGGAATTTAGTAGGAGCAATATAGCTATCCTTTCATAAAAATGTAAGTAGTTTGCAGGAAGAGTTTGTCTCAAGAGCCCACACTGGTCCATGGACCAAATCTGGCCCTTAGCCTACTTTGTAAATAAAGTTTTATTGGAACACAGCCCAACCCATCACTTCTGTCCTCTCTGTGGCTGCTCTCTGGCTACCGAAGCAGTGTTAGTAGTGACAGCTGAGCTGCCTGTATGTCTCAGGTGGTGTGAAAGAGTCACTACCTTGCCCTTTACAGAAAATGCTTGCCAACTCCTGCTTCATCCCACTGGGAAAGCCAGGTAAAAATCTTAAGACCAAAAATTAGGACTCAGAAAAGAGAGAGACACTCAATGTTAGTGCTGTAGTGGGCGATTCTGCTTCACCATCAGAGGAGACAAGTGAGCGCCAAAACTGAAGGGCAAGCTCCAAACTGCCCATCACTAGGTATACTTTAAATACTTTTGCCTGCCTTCAAATTGGAAATGTAAATGTCTGAGGATAAGAATTCTCAAATTCCATTTCATGGGCCATATTTAAGGTTAGCAGTGATTTCGAAGAAACAACACATTAAAACTCAGATAATATGAGTACATTTTAACCCCTCTTGTAAGTGAACAGTTCAATTGCTGCTGTTTCGGTAAAGGCATATATAATGTAGGCTTCAGGTGAGAAATTAAGCTTTAGCATTGTAAAGGGTATTTTAGGTCCCTCATCACTCTTAGGTAGAGACCACTGTGACTCACAGATACACAGGGTCACTACAGCATTTCTCATTATCAAAAATATTACTCACTTGCCCTAATTTCCTCCAAGTAACATTAGGTCTATTTAATTTATGAATCAGGTCCTGCTCTGAGACTGCTTATCCGCTTACTCTTAATTTGTCATAGATACAGAATTAATCTGTAACTGGTTTTAGGAGGTTTATGCCTTTAAAGATCAATATTCAGCTTAAATAGGAAAGATATTAGTGCTTCAGCAATTATTGCATGCAAAATTATTGCATGTACATCCGTTCATTTAGTGATAATATAGTGCCTAGCATCGTGTGCTACATATGGTGGTCAATATGCTTTGCTGATAAGTTAACGTTAAATACAGAGGCACACTTCTGCTTCAGAAAGGCAGATTATTATGCATATTATCTCCTGTCCCTAGAGATGCTGTGAAAAGAATAGTCTTCTTTTAAATTACTGAAAATGAGAGTGGTACCTTGGTGGAAAGAATAATTGGATGGATTTCTAGACTACCAAGAATGGATGGAGTAACAGTCACACAGACCAGGGGGAGCTGCAGCTAAAGAGTATTGATGGGGTTTGGCAGTCAGGGAGGCTGTGGTGTGATACGAAACCAAGCGTGCAAAGGGGACTTGAGTAAAGGTCCCCTTGGCCACCTGTCACTGTGACTAAGGAAGGGTTTAATTAGGCTCACAGTTTTAGAACTTACAGTCCGTGGACCACTGGCTCTGGTTAAAAAACATAGCAAAGAGCATGGCTGAGGAAAGCTGCTCCCTCCATGGCAGCTGGGAAACAGGAAGAGAGGAAGGGGCAGGGGATAGGTATGGCCTTCAAAGGCATGGCCCCTGCGGCTTACTTCCTCCAGCCGGGCTCGCTTCCTGACAGCACACTCAGCACTGAGCTCACCAGTGGGTTCATCAGGTGATGAGCTTAGTGCTCCATGGTCTAATCAGCTTCCACAAGCCCCACCTCTGAACGTGTGAGCTTCGGGGGCAACTTCTTATTGTATATTTGCAATATATAACAGTTATGTCCATTTGGGGGCATTGGTACATACATATATCTTGATATTTTCAATTTTCTTACACTCCCCCTTTAGTCCCGTTTCCTTTTTCCAAAAAGTTTTCCTTCCTGTTTCCTCCCACTTCTTCTTTGTTTTATTCTTAATTTATATTTTGGGTTTCTCGTAAAAGAAACTATGTGGCATTCTACTTTCTATGGCTAAGTTATTTCACTTTACATTATGGTCTCAAGACCCGCCCATTTGCCTGCAAATGACATGGTTTATTTCTTATTTATGGCTGAATAAAATTCTGTGGTGTATATATACCAACATTGTCTTTATTCGCATGTTGGTGGGGGTCTACTCTGTTTTCAGGGCTTAGCTATTGAAGGCATGTGTGTGTCACTGTGGTATGACATCTAACTCTTTCAGGAATATGCCCAAGGAGAGGTATAACTGTCAAATAGAATTTCTAGTTTTAGTTTTTTGAAGAATCTCCATACTGATTTCCATAGAGGTTGTACTAGTTTACAGTCCCACCAGCGTAGAAGAGTTTATTTCCCTCCACATCCTCACCACCACTTGTTATTTTCTGTGTCCTTGATGACACAATTGGAGTAAGATGGAATCTCACAGTTTTGATTTGCATTTCCCTCATGGCTAAAAATGATGAACATTTTTCCATGCATTAATTGGCTATTTTTACTTTTGAGAATTATCTATTCAGTTCATTTGCCCATTTTTTGGTTGAGTCATTGGGGGTGGATTTTTTTTTTTTCAGTTCTGTATATATTCTAGATATCAGTCCTGTCTCAGAAGAATAGCTGGCAAAAAAAATTTTCCCCATTCTGTAGGTTCTCTTCACTGTGATTATTTTCTTTGCTGTGCAGAAGTTTTTTAGTTTGATGTAACTTTGTTTGTTCTTTGTATTATCTCTTTTGCTACTGGAATTCTATTCAAGAAGTCCTTGCTTGTGTCTATGGCTTGAAGTGTTTTCTCTAGGTTATCATCCAAAAGTAAGTGTTTTTCGTAGCAGAGGGGCAGGAGGGACCATGGGTTCCTCAGACACTAATGAAAAAAATGCACATCTTGAGTGCATGTTATAAAATTTTACAGTAAAGGCTAGACAAGCCTAGAAGCTTGTGACTTTGAACTAAGTCATCTTAAAATCCCCATGCCCTGACCCAGTGACTACAGTCCAAGTAAGATTTCACAGTAGCCTGGTCTCAGGCTATAAACTACCTCCTTTAGGATTATTTAGCTAGTGTGCTTTGCTTCTCATTCTTTTTCTTTTCATTTTCTTTTCTTTTTCTTCTCCCTTCATTCAAAGTGCCCTGTCTCATCTCTGGCTTTGAGACAAAATGTATCATCTATCTAGTTCTTTCCTGACCCAGATCTCTTGTTAACTGGGGGAAAGGGAGTTTGTTTTAGCTTTCAGTGTGTTAGAAATATCGCAGGCCGTGCCTTGTTCTTGATTTAATTTTTCCTGCGAATCAGTTGCACCGTTGTTAAGAACATCCCTTCCCACCGCAGAGTCAGCATGTCCCATCTGTGTTTTGGACGCATGCACATGGAATGACACGTAAGACTTTGAGTAGTCACAAAAATAAACCACCAGATTTCTTTTAACCCTAAAGGGAAGTGATTTTTTGCTTTTCTTGTTATGCAAGTAACCCACACCCACCTTTAAATGATTTTGAAATACAGAAAGCTAAGAAGAACGTAAAATCACCATTAGCCTGACACCCAAAGATTAATGCTCTTAAACTGGTATGGTGGGTATCCATAGATACTTGCTTTCTATACATATAATTTCCCCCACAAAAATAGTTTTACTCTTCACACCTGCTTTTTTAAAAACTTGCATATGTAGACTGTACATCATTAGTAATTGCATAACATTCCATTATATAAATGTACAGTTAACTTACTGAATTCTTGTAAAGTTGGACATGTGAAAAAATGCAAATATTTAAGAAACTGCTGTTATTAATATGCAAACCCTAGAAATAAATGTTTAGGATATATTGTAGAATTACTAGTTTGATACAAATTCGATGTACGTATAGACATGGCACTTTTAAAATATAATGAGCTATTACAAAAATGTAAATGTGAAGTCATTGCCCCCTATTTAATTTTACTTCTCAGAGATAATCACTTTTCATATTTGGTGTGGATCTTCCCGGACTTCTTTCCTATGGAAATTTTATAATAAGGTCTAGAGTATTACAGACTTTTTTAACCCCTGTGGGATCATATTACATTATCTTTATGCAACTTTAATTTTTGCCTTTAAATTCCCTGAAAATCTTTTCAAGTCACATGTAGAAATTAAGTATGACACATGGCAGTGTGGCTGCCATGTGCAGAAAGGCTCTGGGGCATCTCAACCACGTATGACCTGAGCTTGTGGTCCAGTGAGGGAACCTGGAACTTACATTTCTTAACAGTGGTGAAATCATGCAGTGGCAGCCCAAAAGTTGCTACAGAAGCGAAGGAGGGGCATCTCAGCAAGGCCAAGAAGTCATGATCACGGACCAACACAGAACAAACCAGGGTTCAAATCCTGGCATCTGTGATTTACTACCTGAGACCTCAAGTAGCTCTTAACCTCTCTACCTTAGAGCGGGATAGGGATAGTAATGCCTGCCCTACAGTGCCATCATGAATATTTATGGGAATATTTATAAACCAGGCTATATTAACTAATACAACATTGTGCAGCTATAAGAAAAAGAAAAATTCTGTAAGCATTTGCAAATATCAGGCTCTGAGATGCGTTACTGATAGATCAGCAAGTCTGTAAATTAAATTTTTCTAGAGCTACAGTATGTATCTATATCTGTGTACTTGTATTTCCAGATTCTGTCTGAAAAAGTATCCAAGTGACATATTAGTCCTCCTCTTTGAGAAGGAGGACTGGGACCATGAGTAGGAGCAACTTTATTGTCATGCTGTTTAAATAGACATGTACAAGTATCCTGTAAAGAAGACATTCTTCAAATTATGAACAAAATAAAATTCTTCAGGTTTGTCACAAATAGTATCAATTTAATAAAACATTTAAAATTTGTTACATGGCACGTTTTCTTGGTCTTTCTCGAAACGGTTGTAAACATGGACTCGAATAAGCCCACCTAGCCCAGCTCTGCAATCCTGGGAAAGTATTTAGGTGCTCTGAACTTCAGATTCCTCCTGGCATGTAGGAAGTAATACCAACTACTTTATGAGGTTGAGACAATAAGATAAAATAATTGAGTTAAAAGCAGTTAACGTGGTTAAGCACTTAAGCGTTCATTCCTTAATAATTTATAGTAAAAGTCTGTCAGGGTGCTTGATTGCAAGTAGTAGTAATCTCACTCACCTGGCTTTTACCAAAGTGCAATTTGCTGTATCACATAAATGAAAGTCTGTGATATGTCCACCTTTGGGCATGGCTGTATGGAATACCTCTCTCTTGAGAGTTTCAGGGCAGCTCCTTTCAACTCTTAACTATACTTCTGTGTTGGCTCAGCTTCCAAGTAGCTCCAGTACTTTCCCAGGGGTTGCCAACCAAAACATCCCAAGACTGACTATTTCACTACTCATGGGTCATGGGACCATCCTTAAAGAAGACACTTTAGTCATGAGGTTGAAATAAACTGATTTTGACGCGGGATTATACTTGTCTATAACCTTCATGGGAAGGGTCATCCTAAAATGTTGAGCAACCTCAGCCCTTTAGTTCTCAGGTCTGGAGACTAGTAGAAAACACTTGAAATAAGAACACTGGAAGAATTCCTTCCCCGTAGGAAAAAATAGGGACAACAAATACCAGGCAGGCAAAACTATAGTTGTTGTTTCCCACCACCCACGATGCTTAATGGTTATCTTTTTTTTTCATATATCCACTAACAGTGGCATGTCGTCGTACATGGGGCCAAGGTTTTAAGTTTTTTAAAACTTATTTATAGTAAAAGTTACCCTTGAAAATACTACACGAAGGTGCCATGTGGGAACTGTTCTTAGCATCTCACATACCCGTCTGGGGCCATATGGCTGGTGCTTCTGTTGAGTATTAGACTGGATTAGTTGCTTTACTGGTAGGGACCGTGTAATGTGGCACTCTTCTTATACACAGTAAAATAACTCTTGTAAGAATATTGAGGGAAAAGACCAGCTCAGTCTGTCCTATACTCTTACTCAGAAATCAGCTTGGATGACTTCTATGCCAAATGTGTGAGTTTCCCACACACACACACCAATCAGTTCTGTAGTGGACCCCAACTGGGTGTCCTCAAATTCAGTTCTGATACACTGTCCCCTAATTCCTTATGCCCATCCAGCTATAGATTGGGGTTTCCATGACCCCTTGCTCAGGGTACAACTGATTTGCTCGAGCTGTTCACAGAACTCAGGGAACCACTTTATATCTGCTAGTTTATTATAAAAGATATTACAAAGGAAACCAATGAAAAGATGCAGGGGGTGAAGTATGGGGGGAGAGTGGGTTTCCACCCCTCTCCGGGGTACCACCCTCTAGAACTTCACATGGGCAGCTATCCGAAAGCTGTAGAACCCAGACTTTTTGAGTATTTTGGGAAGTTTCATTGTATAGTATTGAGTTTGTTATATTATTAGCCGTTGGTGATCAATTCAGCCTTCAGCCCCTAGACTCTCCGATCATGGCTTGGTCTTCCTGGTGGCAGCCATCATTTAACTTACTAACAAAGATGACAGTTAGTTTAGAGAGTTCGAGGATTTTAGGAGTTATGTGCAGGTAACCGGTTGAAGACCACATATATATCAGAGTGCCAACACTGAAATTAAACTTGAATACCAAGGCGTTAGTTTAGAAAAAGCAACTCTACATTAACATCTTTTGTCTTTAAAACACAGCACATGCCATAAGGTTCACCATCACTGTCCTAGAATATGACAATTCTCCATTCAGTAAGATGCTCACATTCTGAGCAAGCAAAAAGTGAGATGAGAGAGAGGAGCTTGTCATGAAACGTGGGGTGGAGGCAGAGATCACTTGCCACCAAGCTTTATGTGCCACCAGGCGTGTGTGCTTGAATTTGCTAAGCTAAGCATTAAAGTAATCCTCTTCCATCATCTACCAAAATTCTTAGCTCTTCAGTGTCCAGTTACTGCATCCATGAGCAGATCTGTAACCCAGTGGTTATATGTGGTCTTTTCAAATCCCATCCATTCACAAAGCAGTGCAGGAGAAAAAAGGACAACCCGACAGAAACAGCCATTGGAAAAGGGAAAGACACACCATGCGGTGATCAAGTCCCTTCGCCTATCATGTCCTCATCAGGGACAGCTGGCCCTGGGTGACTTGGTGGAGATGAGACCGGTTTATGGAGCTGCATGGCCTCCACACTTCCACCCTGTGGGAAGAATTTCTGGGCCTGCCCTCCTTTTACAACTCATTTATTTCTCATGTGGATTTATGGGCCCAGGGATTGATTCTCTTAGAGGCTGAGACATCACAGGCATTTGCTTTCTAGACTAAGTCATTCTGTGGCAATAAAAGTGCCTTTAAAATTTAGTAGGTTGTCTGTCTAATATTTAGATTTGGCCAACTTAGTTTGGTGCTTAGTAACCAAAAGTCACATAGACAGACTAGTTGTGGTCCTTGAGGTTGGACCTCAGTCTCTTAGCAACAGACCTGGGAATTTCCCCAGCCTACAGCTTTATGCCTCCACAGGCCTTGCCTCCGGGCAATTTAAATAAGATCCTGGAGAGGCAAAACTAACCTGTTCCCAGGCTGCTGGCCAGAGAACAGTTCCTGTGAGTGTTACAAGATGAGAACTTTAGGGTCCCTGGCTCTTTTCCAGCTTTGCTTTTCTTCTGACTTTAGCTTGGACAGAGAAGATAGCTCTGCGTCTTCTTGGATTACTTTCTGCATAGAGGAAGGTCTCCGTGGTAAGGCTGTTAGCTTTTAGGTGGTCCTGCCTCAAACGCAGTTGGGCTCTTATCTATAACGCCTTCCTGACAGCTACAAGAAGTGACCCACACTCCCTGCCACTTTCAACTAGGGCCGGCCGGCTCCCTTTTGCACTCCAACCCATCCTGACTTCAGGCACCCAACTCAAAGTGCCCCAAGCAATAATAGGAGACTGTGTTGGCTAAAACAACTGAGAAATCTGGGGAAGACCAACTACTGGCTGCGGTGCATGGCCTGAGCCAGAGTTTCAGATCATGGCCTCGGGTCCCAGCTTACGGGCCTTACTAGAAAGGACACCACCCTTTCTCGCCAATAGTTCCAGGAAAAGTCTTGGGGTTGTCTCTTGTTCACCCAGCTTTGGTCACACTGCCAGCAGGATGTGGCAGGATGTCGCACAGTGATTAGCCAAGCCTGGGGCACCCGTGTGTACCGAGGCACTGAGGCGGGGGCAGTGCAACCCCCAGAAAAGGAGGCATGTTTGCTGGCCAGCCAAACAAGCAGGCCCACACAAAGATTCTGCAGTACAACTGAGAGGGGAAAATGAAATCAAAACAGCGACCTTGCCACATTGTTTTGGACGAGTAGGGAGATAACGTAGCTCAGTGCTTGCCAACAGAAGCCAGATAGAGAAAAATAGAAGCAGCAGATAAAGTAACCATATGATGGTATTTGATAGTATTGTATTTAACGTTTTATTAAACCAAAGTATCATTTTAATGTGTAATTAGTGTCAGATTGGTAGATTATCTTTTTCTTTCTCCACCATGTGTTCAAAAATCCAGTGTGTGTTTTACACTTAGCACATACCAATACAGGTGAGCTCGTGGTCAGTGGCTACTGTAGTGGACAGTTCAGGTTGGCTGGTGACTTCTCATAGAGAAACTGAATATCGGTCATCCTCTAGTAAGTTACCGCTTGTGTTTCCATTCATGAGGGATTCTTCTGAATCACAAAAGCATCTACCCCACCAGGAGCCGATGCGCCAAAATATGCATTGCCATGCTGGGTGTCTGATGGGAGCCACTTCTGTCCAAACATTACTCGTGCAGTCAGTACTTATTTAGTCATCTGTCTTCTCTCTTAGACTCCAAGCCCTGGGAGGCAGGAGCTCTTATCTGTTGTGTGTGTGTGTGTGTGTGTGTGTGTGTGTGTGTGTGTGTGTTTTACTGGGGGTTGAGCCCAAGACCTTCAAATTGAGCTACATTCTTCCCCAACCCTTTTTTTATTGTGATGCAAAGCTTGCTAGGTCACGCAGTTGCCCAGGCTGGGCTAGAACTTGTGATCCTCATGCCTCAGCCTCCCAGAGTGCTGGGATTATAGGTACCTGGCTCTTGTTTACTGCTTCTCTTTCCTAAGTACGCTTCCCAGTACATAAAAGACATTAGATGGATATCTTTAAAGTGAGATAGAATTAAATTAAAAACTTAGGTAAGGGGTCCTCGTTTGCCAGGTTTGGTTGAAGCCTACAGTTGTGTATTTGCAATGTTTCTTTTGCTGATGGAGGACCATTTGCATCTGGTTAGTTGCGTTTCTGTGTGGTCACTCTGCAGAGCATGAATACCTACAGAAACCCAGCCTGTGTGCCAAGCATGGCTGTACAAAGGGGAATGGGAAACAGTCTCTGCTTTCAGGGAAATGAGAAATAAAGAACTTATACAGTAATTTCAAGAAGTGTTATTATAGAAGTAAACACAGAGCTCTTGCGGAGCACTTGGAAGGGAATCCAAGGCAGGGCAGAACGGAGATGGACAGGAAGTGTAACTCATGCTGCTCCCTGGGTTGAGTGACGTCCGCAGCATCCCGCCACGTGCTTGACAGCTCTGCTATCAGTGCATAGAGCCACATCTGAACCTCACACTAAAGGTTCCCTGGGTTGGTCCACTTGCGCGTGGGCGCATGATGGCCTCAGGTGATGAGTTTGCAAGCCGGTGTGCAAACCTTGGAGTAGGCTAGGGCTGAGAGCTGCCTGCGCCTGCAGCGTTGGGCAGGGCGGAGCACAGCCAGCCTCGTCTCCTGTCGTTGTCCCTGTGACCTGTGACAGGCCGTTCGTTTGTGTTGCAGGCAAAGCGAAGGCTGGAGCTAGGAGAAAGCGGTCACCAGTACCTCTCAGATGGTTTAAAAACTCCCAAGGGCAAGGGAAGAGCTGCACTACGAAGTCCGGATAGCCCAAAAAGTAAGGATTCTTTCATCTCTTTCCTTGTTGTCCTGGGTGTGGGAGTCCCACCTTGCAAAGCTTGTGGCTGGAAGACTGCCAAGCTGTGAACAATGTTGGCATGTTTTGTTCTTTTTATTTCTTTCTGTGCCTATCTAAGAATTAAAGACACTGGCTGCAGGCACCTAGTGAAAGGCTGTAGTACCTCTAATACTGAAAACTGATGTAAGGGAAGACTTCTTCCACTGAAGGCAGTGTCGTTTTTCAAGTCAGAATATAAGCATCATTCTATAACTTAATTTAATTGTAACTTCCCTTACCGGACAGGACTTGAGAGTATGAGACTAGCAGGGTTGTAGACGAACTGTACTAGGTATAGTAGCAGAACTGATTGTGCCTGATGAATTGCAGCTAGTTCCGTTTCCATTGAACGCTCTCATGGTTCCTTCTGGGAGAGAGAAGTAGGTTAGAAATGGCCAAATAGTCCGGTTATGTTGTTGCATTTATCTAAAAGGTAGATCAGACTTTGTGCTTTCCTGTGTGTGGTTTCTGCATTAGGCCATCCACAAAGCCTGTGTAATGGTAAATTGAAACATAGATTTGGCGGGGATGGTGGTGCATGCTTATAATCCCAGCATTATGGGAGGCTGAGGCAGGAGGATTGCAAGTTCAAGCCCAGGCTGGGCAATGTAAAATTTAGATAGATAGATAGGTAGGTAGAATTTAGATAGACAGATAGGTAGGTAGGTAGGTAGGTAGGTAGGTAGGTAGGTAGGTAGGTGGATGGATGGGTGGATGGATGGATAGATGAATAGATAGAAAGAGCTGGGGATGTAGCTCAATACAAAGGCCTTACATTCAATCCCCAGTACTGGAAAAGAAAATATTGATCTGTGTACCTGTAAGAGAATAAATACAATATTAAATGAAGAAATTTCATTTACAAGACATGGAGAGTTTTTTGATTTTTTTGAGACAGGGTCTTGTGTGCAGTTTAGGCTAGGCTTTAATACACTACATAGCCCAGGCTGGCCTAAAACTCCTGCCGCAGCCTCCCAAGTGCTGGGATTACAGGCGTGTGCCACCACAACCATGCCCGACTGAGAGATGGGGAGATTTGATAGACTTATAAGTATTTCTAATCAAAATGAAACATTATTTGAAAAATTGGTGGACAAATGACAGTGTCCGGGCCCAGAGGCCAGTAAAGAGGAGGCTGTAGAGTCCCTGCCCTCCTCCGTCGGGTTAGACCCCACGGGCGCAGTTCCCTAGGCTGCAGTGGGGTGTCTAAACCAAAGCAGGAGCTACTGAGAAGTTCAAAGGGAAGTGTGATCATCAGGCATAGGAATTTCTGTTGTCCCTTCTTTTTCTAATAAAGCAATGTCATGGCTTTCTGTAACTCACCAAAAACACCGGCTTTGCTTCAGATGCTAACCCTCGGGCTGCGGTGGGAAAGCGCTGGCTGGCCTAACTGCACAGAGACCCTTCATTTCTTTACCTCTCCCCCTGCCCCCACCCGTTCGGTTTTTTGTTTTCCTTTAAGCTCCAAAATCTCCCTCAGAAAAAACGCGGTATGACACGTCCCTCGGTCTGCTCACCAAGAAGTTCATTCAGCTCCTGAGCCAGTCGCCCGATGGGGTCTTGGACTTGAACAAGGCAGCAGAGGTGCTCAAAGTGCAGAAGAGGAGGATCTACGACATCACCAACGTGCTGGAAGGCATCCACCTCATCAAGAAAAAGTCCAAGAACAACGTCCAGTGGATGTGAGTGAGACGCGTGCACCTTGTCTCGGTTTTTTTCCATTCAAGCTTTTTTGTTCATTGCTTTTCGCTCTTATTCTGTCTTCCCTCCTCGACTCCTTGTTTGTTTTTTTTTTCACCCCCTAGAGGAACTGGGGGTTGAACCCAGGTCCTTTACATAGACTATGTCCCCGGGCCTTTTTTTTTTTTTTTTTGAGACAGGTCTCATTAACTTGCCCAAGCTGTACTCCCAACTTGATGACCCTCCTTCCTCAGCCTCCCAGAGTGCTGGGATTATAGTCCTGTGCCACCATGCCCGACTCCTCAACTTCTTAAACAGAACTTCCTAGTCTTCTTACATGGAGACTTTCTGTTTAGATACTGTCTGAGATGAAAGGATCAGTATTTGATTAGTGTCAAGCAGGGGGATCCACTTGTAAACTAGAATGCTGCCCGTTTTCACACTGATGTCGGTGTGCTCACGTGTGTGATCTTGTGAGTGCTTATGCATGTCCCTGACTTATCTCCCGTAGGGATTTGGAAATTAACTTAACTATGGCTGATGGTCATCTGGATGTACATGCATAATCACGCAGTCACAAAGTATCTTTAACTTTGGTTTGGACTGATCAACTCACTTTCTGTAGATACAAAGCAAGGCTGAAGTGCCTCAAGTTTCTTCTGTAGAGCAAGGAGGGCTCTTGCTGCCTGTATATCCAGAGATGACTAAACATACGATAAAATCATTTGTGAATTACAGACAGAGCAACTAAACAGCTGGTATTTTATATTTTATAAAGTAAAACATTAAACTATTAAAGCACATAGGAGAGAATAAATTGGGTGGCTTTGAAAAATATAATTCAAACATAATAAAATGAAGGGGTACATTCTCAACAGTTCAGTAACCCATTTTGACCTGTTTCTTTATTCTTGCCGATTATTAATGAATCTGGGTTTGTTTGTTTGTTTTATTTGTTTGTTTGGGGTTTTTTTAAAGCTGTTGATAAAAGACCCTCGGGTTTAGGGCTCAGGATACAGCTCAGCGGCACAAGTGCCTTCTTAATAAAAGACCCTCAGAAATTATCTGGGTTTTTCGTGCTTACAGCTGATTTTTTTTTTTTTTTTTTAAATTTTGAGTCATTCCATCTTTTCTGTCTTTTCTGTCTTTTATCTTCCCCACCCCAGAAAGCGTATGGTGCGTGGGGAGCCAGGGAGCCAGGTGGCTGCTGCCTTTTGCCCTCTGGATTTGAACCTTCAATATGGGCCTGCTTTGCAAGAAAGAGCCCTGAAAATGACAATACTTTTTCACCTGGTTTCAGCGGTGTGGAAAATGCAGGGCCATTTTCCTGGAAAACACATATAAAGTTCCGATTTTAACCTTTGGCTAACCAGCACTGTGACCTCCTGTGTGGAGTGGGGCCATTTACCCACAGGACCAGTTCTGATAAGCAGCCACAAAGAATCTGTGTTTGGGTTCTAGGGGCTGCAGTCTGTCTGAGGACGGGGGCATGCTGGCCCAGTGTCAAGGCCTGTCAAAAGAAGTGACCGAGCTCAGTCAGGAAGAGAAGAAGTTAGATGAACTGATCCAAAGCTGCACCCTGGACCTCAAACTGTTAACCGAGGATTCAGAGAATCAAAGATATCCTTTGTGCCACAGTTGATGGGAGCCAGTGCCTGCTGGACTATTTTCAGAGTTGGCAATCTGACATAGGCTCAGAGTAGATTTTACTCTGGTTTTGTGCAAGGTGTGTGTGTGTGTGTGTGTGTGCCTGTGTGTGTAAACCTACTTTGCTTTGCCTAAAAGGTCAACATCTATGGTAAGATAGTCACTGGACCAAATCCTATCACTAAGTTTTAAAAGCCAGGTGGGAACAATTTTTTAAAGCATTTTATTCATGTGTGGTTGGAGCGTATGACTACGCTCATAACGTAAGGCCACACTAATTAAAGATATGTAAGGTGTCTGTATTAATATTAATGACAACACTCAGCAGATTCGACTTTGGCTTCCCAGATTTTTGGTGGGTGTTAGCTGTCACTGTTGGGGTTCTCACATTCTATTTTCTTTTCATCAGCCATTGTAGCAATTGGAATTTGTTGAATCTGTCTGACTGAGCTATCGTTGAAACGTTTGAAGACTAGAAAAAGTTATGCCCCAGCTATTTAAGTGCTTTATGCTGATTCCCACTACCAGAAACTGATTTCAGAAGCATCCCCAAACCTGGAAAATCTCAAGTCACTGTTAGTCCTCAATACTACAAGAAGCTAGTTGTTGCAGCTTGCCAGTCAGTGCTGTGTTGACCGTCACAGGCAAACTTCCTTTCTTTCGTCTCTCAGCAGAAAGAGCAGGAGAGAGATGGCTTCGTGGTGTCAGCAGGGTTTGCCAGTATTCTCGGTTATTGATAGAAGACAAAAGCAGCAGATTAAATTCTCCCATCTCTAATTCTAGTCCCGTACGCCTGATGATTCCACATTGACCTTTGTTAGAAAAGAAAATGTGCCCTGCCTACATTCTTTCTTCTAGGGTCTTACATCTAACAGTCTCTTTTGGAGGGTGTGAGGACATTTATTTTCCCATGTTGTTTTTTTTCTAAACCTGCAACTGTTCTTCTGTTGACCAAAGGATTGACCTTGTCAGCTGATAGTTAGTGAGATAGAGAAGAGGTGTGATGACTCGAACCTCCCAGGGGTGCCCAGAGTGGGTTGCAGGGGTTGGTTCGTTCATTGTTTAGTTGGGAGCCCCGTTGTGGAGAAGCTGTGTGGTTATACGTGATTGGCACCTCTCTGGAACATGTGGCTTATGGCATTGTCACTTACATTAGCTTTTTCTGAGGCCTTTGTTGCAGAAGATGAAAGCTTCCTTGCAGGAGACTGCCAACCCCAGCAGCAAATTCGGGAGGGAGCCACAAAGGAAGCAGTTTTTAAATTTGTAAGATTAGAAAATATGTTTGCACAGTTTATTTCAATTCACCATTCAGTTCCCAATTTGGTACAGCTTGTTCACAAATGTGTTGAAATTTTCTTTCCTGGAGCATGTTGAGTAATTGTAGATGAGTTTTTATTTTAATAAGTTCTTGTCACTTAGCTTGTTGGCAGTGGACTATGCGGTCAAAACCTGGGCATCCACTGTCCACAGCATCTGAAGTAAAATCAGAAGTTTCCAGTCTTCGCTATAGGTATCAGTAGCTCCTTTGATGGGAGAAGTGGGAATCTGAGGCCCAGGATCCTGAAAAAACCCTCGCTACCAAGCCCCTGTTGTCTCAGCTGTAGAGAGTGGAACAAGATTGTCTATGATAAATCTCCTATACATGTGTGCAGATTCTGTGGGTGTGCTTTTCTTCTGCCAAGTAGATTCATAGCTTCTGTAAGAAGTATCTAATAAGAAACTTCTATTCTGAGGGACATCATTTCCTCTAGGATTTCAAAGTCCTTTTTCCATATTAAACATATTAGGTCACAGACTCTATTAGGTATATTATATTACCTACAGAAATGCTTTCATTGATTTGTTATTTGCTGTTTTATTCTAGGCATTTTAATGGGTTTATATTTAAACAGCTGACTAGACATTGCTTACGTTATTCCATGTCTCTAAGAAAGCCATGGTTCCTATTTTCCTTCGAGGTAAAAGTTATCTCTAAGTGAGCTCACATGAATATTTTTGTTCTATAGTAAGCACCATGATATTTCATGATACACTTTTAGGCTTGGCTGCAGGGCACTTAAAAGAATCATACAGTACTTGGAAGAAACTTGCAAGAGTAGTGCAATGGTATCTTACTCTTTTTTCCTAAATCAGTTTTTCTCGTATTGCAGAACACCTAGGGTAGGATCCACTTTCCTACTTGTGAAAGTTGAAATTAGTGGTAGAGTTAATAGTATCACACAAAATGTAATTTTTCTAACAGAAATAATGACACTCTTATTGTCTAGGTAATACACAATCACCACCAGCCCAGATGTACTGCAGAAAACAAGCTGTCTGCCTGAGCGGTAGAATGAGTTCTTCTACTAACATATTTGCTACTTATTGCTTCATTTGGTGGCTGCTGAAACTTGCTAATATCCTAGGAGTTCACAAGATCTGTGATTGGTAGGGCTTGTATTGTTTTCTGCAAATTGAGGTCTGCCATCCTTCAGTATGAGTGATAGAGTACTTCACTGGGGTCCATGGAATACCAAAGGAGCATGGCTTCAAAACCCCTGACCTAAGTGGGTTTTGATTTTTATTTGATGGTTTAACTATTCTTTGTGTTTTAATATTGTAAATAGCCATAGCCTTTTAGAAATGGGAAGGATAAAGTATGTATTTCTTCTGTTGTCCAGAACATCAATCAATAAAGAAGATCCCTGAGGGACCCGGTATATCTGAAGATCCAGAACCAGAGACTTTTCTTGATTTTTTTTTTTTTTTGAGAGAGAGTCTAATCCACCAAGCTTTGAACTCACTATGTAGCTCAGGCTGGCTTTGAACTTGTGGTGATCTTCCTGCCTCAGCCTCCTGGGTGCTGGGATTATAGGCTCGTACCACTACATTCAGTTGAGACATATATATTCTTTTTTTATGAAAAAAATAAAATTTCAAAACAAAATAAGAGAATAATAATAGTTAATACACTATGTATCGTACTCTTAATTAAAAGTAGCTACTCAGGGCATAAGACGTAGACAAAAAGACTCTTTACAAAAAAGAAACAGAGAACAGCACAAATTCTTTTCAGTGAACTAAGGAGAAACTAGTAATATAAATGAAACAAGTTAGCATATATATTAAAATATTTTAAAACAGTATAATAGGTGATTCTCCCTACCTCCTATTTACCTTCTATGAGACATAGGTATTCTTATAAGTCATAAGATGGTTTAAATTTTTCCCAGGTATTTATTTTGTTGATTTCACAGTGACTATATCTGAGGTAATTAGGTGGAAGATTTCCTTAACACTTGCTACGTTAGCTTATGTTACATATCAAGATATTCGAAAAATTAGTGGCCTTAAAGACCAAACTGTTATAGTTGTGAAAGCCCCTCCAGAAACAAGACTTGAAGTGCCTGACTCCATAGAGGTAAGGAGACGGCGGCCTTGTGCATCTGCAGAGATCTTAGAATGTCTGAAGTTCCAGAGTCACTGACTCGTGGTGAAAGTCAGACCTATTCTTAGAACTTGATAGTTGTTTCCCATGTATTTTCCTTAACCTTTCAACTATTTGATGTGTTTTGCATGTCCAAAAAATCTAATTTTAACCATCAAGGCATTGAGCTGGAAGCAGTCAGTGATGCCCTGCCCCTCTTATACTCCTGTGTTGTCATAATTTGTTATCTGGTGGTTCTGATCAACTTGAGCCACTTGAGACATTTGATGTTGATTACTTCGTATCTGGTCGCCACCGTGAATAGAGACACAAGTGCTGTGAAGTAGCTCCCTAACTTAGCACATTTTAAGAATTTTTATAACACTTTTTAACATGTTTACTTCTAGGAAATTAAATGGGACCTTGAAGAAATTGATAGACTAGAATATTTTAAGAAAGTAGGGCACATATTTTTGTGATTACTTTCAGATGTACTTTGATAAATTCAGCCTAGACTGCAATGATAAGATAAAGAACTGTACTGAAAAAAATGCATAGAGGAGAGAGGGTGGCGTTTACAAGCCCCCTCTAGGCTAGACCTCCCACCTTGAAAGATTATTATCAGTGGCATAGGTGAAGGAGTTTTAAATGCCAGTGTCCTGCAGTCTCTTATTAAATACAATTCCTAGGAATGCTGTTTATAAGTTGGTTATTAAAATTCAGCATTAAAAAGTCCTACCATAAAGGAACAATAACATGAAAGTACTCTCTTTGGAATACTAAATGATCCTTTTAATAATATGCAGAAAAAGACTTTATCTAAAGAACATAATTTGCTTGTGCCATTTTTACAGAATGGCTCCCACTCCCACCCCAAAAAAGTTCTCAGAATAAGTGGCAGGTAGTAAATGTCTTTGGCTTTGTGAACCCTGCTGACTGTTCAGGCTGTTCAACTCCTAGATTATGCCTTTGTGATATGAAAACAGCTAGAGGCAACACATTAAGTGGGGATGGCCATGACTGTGTTCCAATAAAACTTTATTTACAAAGCCATTGGGTGGGTTGGATTTGGCCCTCTAGCTTTACTTTGCTGACCCCTGCTTTACAGGAAGACAGTCATTGGTAGAGTTACACTACCAGCAAAGAAGCAAAATGAACAATGAATATTACCCTGACATTTTGGTTTTAGGTGACAATATTATGGCTTTCATTTCTAAAAGAACTTTCGTGTTGAACTTCTGTCATCTCTGTTCATAGAGCCTACAAATCCATTTGGCAAGTACCCAAGGACCCATTGAGGTTTACTTGTGTCCAGAAGAGACTGAAACACACAGTCCAATGAAAACAAACAACCAAGACCACAATGGGAACATCCCTAAACCCACTTCCAAAGGTAAAAGTTCCACTTTTGTCTTCTGGAAACGCTGTTAGAAATGAAGGTGACTTGGGGCTGGGGATTTAGCTCAGCAGCAAAAAGCGCCTGCCTGGCAAGCGCAAGGTCGTGAGTTCGGTTCCCGGTACCGGAGAAAAACCAAAAAAAAAAAGAAATGAAGGTGACTAGAAGGATCCTGTAGCAGAACCACAAGTCTAAGCGGGAGACAAATCTTCTGTTGTTACTAAGGTAGCATTTTTTTAAAGGCATTCTGACGGGTTTATGGAATAAAACAGTAACCTTGGCCAAAGCCTCCTCCATTCATTCATGGAATCCCTTCGGCCTTTGTTTGACAAGAGCCGTGTTTTTTTGCATTGTCTTGGTGACTTACCTGCTACCCTAGCAAAACACCTTTGAAGATCATTAGAGAAGGAAATGAAAAGTTTGGAGAGAATAGCCTTTGTCCAAGAGTTTTTATTTTCCTCCTAATGGGATGGGAAGAGGTTACAGTTGTAAAGCCCTAGGAAAATAAATTTTAACTTCTCTTCTCCCCCAACCCGCCCCATTGCTAGAGCAAAGCGCTTTGCAGTTTCAGTTTAAGAATATACGTTTAATTTTTCCCCTACCATTTCCCAATATAGCCGCAAAAATAGAGATTTAAATGAATAAATCTGATTTAATACCGGGCAAAACTACAGCACCTGAAATGGTAAGAACAAAGCACTATCCTTTCTCACCAGAGAAATTCAAAGTAGATGTGCCTTATTATATGTATTTTCCAGAGGTATCTTTAATAAGCTGATTGTTCATAAAAGACTGGCTTCAAACTGTTGAGCTTCTCCTGGGGAACCAACTCTCCATTAATGTTTTGTTTTTCTTAAAACAACTGATTATTGGAGGGAAGTTTTTGAACTTGGTAGACTCTCGTCTGCAAAGCTATTTGCGTGTTTTCTGGTAGCAGGTATTTTGAGAGACGGGTTTATAGACTAGAATGGAGGAAGGTGACGAGTCGCTGTGCCTTGGCTGCTAGCATAAACAATGCTATGAGGTGGACACTAAAGTTGTCCTGTTGTCATTAACAAAGTGACAGAAAAAAATTTATTGATTTTCCTCTAACTTACTTTTGGTTTCCACCGTTTTCCTTTCAGACTTGGCTTCAAATAACTCAGGACATAGCGACTGCTCCATTTCTATGGCAAACCTTTCTCCTCTGGCCTCCCCAGCCAACCTTTTACAGCAGACTGAGGACCAAATTCCTTCCAACCTAGAAGGACCATTTGTGAACTTACTGCCTCCCCTACTCCAAGAGGACTACCTGCTGAGCCTGGGGGAGGAAGAAGGCATCAGCGATCTCTTTGATGCCTATGATTTGGAAAAGCTCCCATTGGTGGAAGACTTTATGTGTAGTTGATTATGCTGTGTGTGAACTTTCCTTATAAACCAATATTTTTTTATCCTGGAACAAGAACATCTGTCATGCAGTGTTGTCCCTTCCTACCTTCTTCCTCCAAGAGAGTATCATGAAGTAAACTACAAACTTCAGAACAAAGTTGACTTTAACGAATTAAATAATTGTCTAAACGCACAGTTGCAGGCTCCCTTGGGAAATCCCTGCCTTGTCCCAGGCTCCAAAATCTCCCGGATGAGTCAGCAAGTGAGAAAATGTGCAATCAGGTGTCTCCTGCCTGTCCTTTTCCTCTCTCCCTCCCTCCCCTCCTCCCTCCCTCCCTCCTGCTCAGATTGGCTTGCTGTGCCTGACGGATGGGTTGTAGAATGGGGTCCAGCCACCTGGCCCACTGGAAAACAGCAATCTTCCTTAATAGCATTTCAAGCCGTGCCTTCTCTGCAGAATGCATGTCTTTGGGGTCTGCTAATATGGAATGGAACTGCAGCAAATGCAAACTTGAAGTCATGCAAAAGTATGAAATGGATTTCCTCATCTCTTCTTAGGAATATTTAAATTACTCTCATACTTCAGTTTAAGCTATGGGCTTTGTGTCCCACTAGGAGGTCACAAGAACCTCCCCGGCCTTTCGGATGAAGAACCTGTTTTCAAAGTACTTGTTTCGGATACAGAGGACTAGTGGAGTTCTGCCACTCAAAGCTGTTGTGGATTTTCCTGTCTCCATTTTACCGCTCCCGCTCCCACTCCCCTGTCCCCAGCATATTTGTGAGTTTCCAGTTGATTTGTAGCAAATGCCTACTTAGGAGTTCTTTGTGGATTGTTTTAGACTTTTTTCTTTAGCTGCCGTTTAAGCATTCCTGTGGTACCCATCACCATTTCAAGTTCATTGTTTACTTTGAAGCGATTTTTGCAAATTTGTATTGCTTTAGCAGAAGAGGACCTGTACCTATTAGATCATCTAAACCTGTGTGACCTGAGGTCCCCCAGCCTCTGCGAAAAGCACTGCCCCATCTTGCTTCCTTTCCCAGGAGCGGGGCTCGAGGCCAGTCCAGCCTGGAGCTCCCTGACATGGGTGGCCCGTTGGGAAGGAGAACAGGTCAGACTATGAAGCAGTCCCAAGGAGCAGCAGGCACAGACCCCTCCGTCCTTGGGCTTCCCAGGCCCCTGTGACCAGGGAAAGGGCTTTTATGCCACACTCAGGGAGACCACTTCTCAGGATGGGTCAGATGGAGAGGCCTCTAGGGAGAAAGACATCCCCATTGTGTGAGTGGCATTCTGTCAGGAGCACTTCCTTGAGCTAGAAAGTGCAGAGCGCTCCCAGTGTGTTGGGGTAGAATGGTCCTGGCCACATCCAGTTCCCCTTCCTCCGTGAAGGAGTGTGTTGGACTAAAGGAAGTCGGACTAAGCAAAGTGACAGAATGCCAGGGCATCTCCCTCTTCTCTCCTCAGGAATGGTGTCCCAAGTTGGAAGCTTCCTGTCAGCTGCAGATCCTACAGTCGTGTCCAAGAATGACATTCCCAGTGGCAGATGGCATTGGCTATCTCCTCCTGGGAATGTGGCATTGTACCTCAAATCCACTCCTTGGATGCTAAGGGCTGCGGAAATGAGGAAGTCACAAGAAACTAACTTCCGAATGAACATTTGAATTGAAATATTTTGTGCCTGGCCTGTTGGGAGGCACATGGTAGGCACTCGACTCCTACGCATTTGATCAAATTGATGGTATCCCTTAGGAAACAAATATTAATAAACCACAAGAACCCCAGCCAGTTTACTCTAGATAGATTTCCACAATATGCAAAGTGGTGGTGGGGTCCAGACAGATGACACCAGCACTTTAAACTCTGTGTGTGGGTATGCGTGGTGTATGTTTGGGAAGAAAAACAAAGGTGCAGACTATCTTCCTCTCTCTTCTCCGGCCTCCTCCCCTCACACACACTGGACTTGGTACAGAATATCCGTGTGGTCCGAGATGAAGCGTTGGGTGGAGGAGGGAAGGGAGTTTCTCGTGTTAAGTGCCTACTGGAAATGCACTGTGGGGTTTTTTCCTGCATGGGAAACCATTTATGCCAAGCTTTCCCCCATGTCCCGTATTTATCTCATCTGGTTAGCTGCCTCTGCTTCCAGCTCTGGCTCATGCTCTTTGCCAGCTGCTCAGAGCTGATTTTTTTCCAAAGTCTAAAGACTGAGCTCACCTGGCTAGGTTGTTGTGTGTTTTGTTGACTTTCTTGGTGAACCTTTTCATAATGTAATGCTGTATTTATTGTTTAAAAAAAAACAAAGGAATACTAATAAGTCTTAAAAATTCTTTCGTGCATATGATTTTTCCAGTTAATGAGCTTAACTGGGGTACATGAATTTGACCTCCATACTGTATTCTGTTGGTGTTAGTCATTTTCTTTTCCCATAGTATCTGGCACACCGAGTGGGTTAGTACTACAGTATTTGTGTTACTTTAAGTAGTAAGTATGCAGGTTTCCTGGTACCATTGAGTTGCTGCTATTAAAGCTCACACATGAAAGGCTAAAAGTTACACGTGTGCGAATTATGACTGCGTGAGCCTTAGAAAATAAAGTGTATAAAGGGCAAACGCATGAGCTGTCAAACAGTGTTAGGTGTGTGTTTATATGTACAGAGTTGTGCATAGCAATCCTTTTATTTAAGTTGATATGTAGTCTACTCACATCTTCATTATTTAGCAATTTGTACAAAACTAGCAATTAATTTGTAAACACTGCCAGAATATTTTCTAGCTGGTTTGTAATTTTTTAAGAGTGTTACCTTGTTTCTGTTTTATTGTTGTTGTTGCTGTTGCTGTTGTGGTTCTTGTTTTTATTTTTGTCTTACATGTAGACCTGTAAATAGAATTGCAGTATTTAAAGCATTAGCTTTCAGGAGAAGGATGTAGGAACTCAGTGCATGCGTGACAGCTTGTGTGTATGAGAAGGAAGGGTTGGAAGGAAGATGCCTTGCAGAGGAAGTTGAGTGGCAATTGTCAGAGTGTAGGAATTTCTCTTCCTACAGGGTACATGATTTTGTAAAAAGGAAGTATTTCTCCCAAGATTGGGAGTAGGCAAACTACTAATCAGTTTAGCTTTGTGTTATATGCTAGTTTAAAAAAGAAAATATGTAATATAATGTATAAAAAAAAAACAAAAAAAAGCTTTTATGATGGATTTTGTAAATAGATTTGTTACAGGGTGACCTGTTCTCTAGCTGTGATCTTACCACTTCAAATGGATGTAATTTGAATAAATTTTGTATGGTAAAGGATCAATAAAATGATTTTTTTTTTAAGAGTTCAGACGTGGATAGATTTTTCTTAGTGTTATCTTATGCCAATGAAATATCAACTTAAGGCTTAAAGACAGCCTTTGTTATTTATGGAGAAGGATGAACAAAAGTATCACATCATCTGCTTGGCCATATTTGGGGCTCTGAGAACATTGAGCAAATGTTCATTGAGCACCTGCGGTAGGCTCTGCACACCACGCAGCAGAACCTGTCAGGTCCCTTTGGCCATCTGTAGAAGCCACTTCTTACGCCAATGTATGTTAATTCTCAAGTCTGGGAATTAGTTCTCATGTTCTAGATTCTGTATTTCTTAAAACACCATCCACGAACAGATGACAGTGGAACTAGGATGTATAAATATTTTATAATTCAGAAACTTACTTGAATATTGTTTAGAAATGGGCTCCGCAAGCCAAGTGTGGCAGCACACACCCATAATCCCAGCACTCTGGGAGACTGAGGCAGGAGGAATGTAGGTCTGAGCCCAGCCTCGGGCAAATTGGTTAGACCCTATCTCAAAATCTTAAAAAAGGACTGAAAAAGTTACGTGCTCTCTGGGTTCAATCCCCATTAGCACAGAGGGAAGAAAAAAAAATAGCATTCACTCATTTAGTGTCCATTAAGGAAAAGAATTGTTCTTTTTATTCAGTTGTTTGGTCATGCTAAATGGATATAAATTACCATGCACTGACCTGTGTGTCCAGGACCTTTCTTGTTTCTTTTCTGTCACTAGAGATTAAATTCAGGGTCTTCACACTTAACTGCATCCACTGCCCTTATTTTGAGACAGGGTCTTATAAATCACTAGATTGCACAGCTAGGTTCAAATTTGCGGTCCTGCTTCAGCCTCCCAGAGTGCTAGAATTACAGACATGTACACTCTGCCAGCCCTAGAGTCCAAATTTAAAGTCGTAATTCCTTTTATGAATTATGAGGAAGTCTACAGTTACTTGGGGAAAAAAACAAGTTTGACTAAGAGAAACAAACAGATCTTGAAAATAAACTAGCCACTTTCCTTTCTCAAACCTTTTGTGGAAGACAGGCAGAAGCAGAAGTGTAGGGTAGTTTCAGCCTTGCTAATGGCCAGCTTTAAAGCATCAGTGATTCGAATCTAAAGTGGTTTGGACCTACTCCCAATCTCAGGCCTGTGCATCTGAATGGGGGTGCCTGGGGAAAGATTCCCCAGGTGGGTGAGACTCCAACTTGAATTTTTTAAAAGATCTTTTTTCTAGAACCTACGGAGCTGGAGAACTGAAATTTGGATCTAGACTATAACCCTCATGTGAAAGGAAATGACAAAATTAAATTGCAGGCCATGCATGAGGATGCCAACAAGAATTCCTACACTAACTGCACAGAATTCCTCAGCTTAAAGTCGATCAGAAATTAGAGTGACATTCCACACAGAACACGAAGAGCCAAGTCTTCTTTCAGTCTGCACTTAAAGCTGAAACTTAAAGATGAAAAGAATTTATTATTCTAAACTTACTATAATACCAGACTCCCTGTGTGTGTGTGTGTGTGTGTGTGTGTGTAGGGCACCATCAGAATGGTGTGGAATTCCTGATGCTGGAGCGTTTCAGAAGTCCCCTGCTACTCAGGGCTTGCCTCAGAAGCAGCCTTGGGAACCCCAGCACTGCTTTTGCATAGTTTTAAGATTTGGGCATCTGCAGAGTACATAAAAGTTAGTCCCTAGCTGCTGGGCAGTGTCCGTTTTCTCTTTCCTACATCAACTGGAGTGACTGCACAAGTCAGGAGTACAGAAACAGGAATAAAACTTGAAGATCGACCAACAAACCAAAATTATTAATCGAGGTCTACTTTTTCAACTCCAGAAAAATCACGTCACCTGATGATAATCATAGACTTCCACTGAGTTCAAGAGCAACCTCACATCTAATGAGGAGCTGGTTTTGTCATGTTACAATTCAATTGATCTGGTTTTTTGTTTTTTAATCAAAACAGTTTCCAGACTCAGTCTAATGAATGCTGTTTCTACTGTATCTATATAATCTTAGTTCCTCCTGTCACATATCAGAAGCCTTCCTCGTCCTCTTGGTCCAGAACCTTAACCTGTCAGGGCTAATTTACCTTGAATTAACCCAAGCTTTCAAAAAAGTTCTGTCCATATTCTTTACCAGCACTGGAATTCTTTCTACTCTAAGATACATTTGGCGAATGCATGGTGGTCTTTACACTCAGCCTGTGTGCATTACACATTGGGAGAGGGATGGAAATCACTAGGAAGATTAAGTTTGAAAAACTCAGTGTCTTTTGTCTTCAGTATTGGATAAAAATAGATTTGCTCTAATTAAATAGAGGAAGAATCAAATTGGCAGCAGCTTCTAGAGAAGATACTCCATTTCCTCCTTGAAAGATTTCCTTTCCTATATAGACCATTTCTTTGTTGTAGAAGTCTTGAAGACTGTTTTTCTGCATGATCAAAGTCAGGCATTTAAATCAGCTGAGGCCTAATTTGTACTGTATATCTCATGCCTAAATAGTCCTAAGCATCATAGAGAACTCTTCACAAAGTATTATCATATGCCTGTCTCTTCGTGTAAAGCCATTTGTGACTGATGACAAGAGCTGCAGGATAACTAGCCAGTCTGAAAATGACAGCACAGTGTATGGACAGTGTTAAAAGTAGAACAGGAAAAGCATTTAGCTTTGCACCATACCCTGGAGACCCAAGGAACAAAAAAAGCGCACTGCAGTTCAGAGAGCTGAGATAATAACGTCAGTGAATAAAAATTAAACCGTGCCCATAAAGAGAGCACGTTTAAATGGATGAGAATGGAAAGTGTATTGTGTATGCGCATGTGGGTGTAAGTAGAAATGGATGAGACAAAGAAAACCAAGATGTTTTTTTAAAAACAGCTAAATTCTGACCTTGGTGATAAAACAAAGAAGGAGTATTTCTTGAGTCAAGAGGAACTACCATCACCATTGCTTCAGAGTTTGGGTATCTTCACAGATACTGTTCAACAAGGAGTGAGGGAAGGGAGTGCTGAAGGAAAGGGCAGGCATAGGGACACAAGGAAGGAAAAGGGAAGGTACAAGTGTAGAAATGTTCACCCATAGTCCTGGGAAGATGAGCCAGCAAGGAGGGGCAAAAAAATGGAACGCGACTTCTACTTCTGGAAATATGGCGGATTAGACAGGCAGAAAACCTTCCTGTTAACAAAACATCTAGATTCAACAGGAAATATAATTATTTTGTTGAGATAACAGGAAAGAACCGGAAGAATGAAAAAGACAACTGGGCTGGAAGGTTAAGAAGCACACACTCGGGAAAGAAACACACCTAAGGGCCGCTGCCAGTGTCGTTGCTGATGCTAGTGGAGTTGAGAAGCAAAGTCTAGGGCCAATGGAGAAAGAGTGAAGAACCAAATTTAAGGCTTGAGTGTTCCTAGGTGTTGTAAGTCAGCTTTACTCTCTGTGACAGGATGCACGCAAATAACAAGCGGGTTGGTTTATGCTGGCTCTGGTTTCAGACCATGGTTGGCTGGATCCATTGTTTTGGGCCTAAGATGAGGCAGAGCATTGTGGTGGGTGTGACAGAGGAAAACTCACCTCATGGCAGCCAGGAAGCACACAGAGGGAAAGAGCAAGAGAGTCTGCCCCCCCTCCTCTCGTGGATGATGCCACCCACACTCAGGGGAGGTCTCCCCCATCAGTTTGTTGTCCTGTATACCGGTCATCTATGGAAGCATCCTCACAGCAACACTCAGAAGTGTGCTTTACTCATTCCCCCGGTGTTCCCCAATCCAGTGAAGACAACATTAACCATCATGTAGTCATCTCCTAGTCTTTCAGCAAGAACAAACACAACTTTTCTCTGCAGGATTAATGTAGTATCCTACTCTGGACCCACCAAATATGAGCTCACAATCAAAGCACTAAGTATGTAAGAAAATATCATTAATAGCAGAAATAACACATTTAGAGATCAGAGAATTCAAATAATGAAACATAGAAGATAAAACAAGCATATATGAAGTGATTAAACAAATAAAATATGGTATCACAGAAAGAAGTAAACAGTAAGATTTTCAGTCTGTCAGACTGGAAAAAGAATGAAGTAAAAATGTTAGATATTAAAAATACAATGGTAGAGGAAATTTTTGAGAAAAATAATTGATTAAATCAGTAAATACATATAGAGAAAAAATAAACTGGAAAACAAACGACAAAACTAAGAATGTAGAACAGAAAAAAGATGAAAGCTATACAGAAATATTAAAAGATATGTATCAAGGATTGAATTTTTTATATAAAGAGCCAGGAAATAAGTATTTTATACACTGTGGGAGTCTTTGCCAAAACTATTAAACTCTGCCTCTTTAAAACTATCCATAAGCCAGGCGTGGTGGCACATGTCTGTAACCTCAGCATACAGGAGTCTGAGGCAGGAGGATCGTTGGAAGTTCGAGGCCAGCCTAAGCTACAAAGTGAGCTCAAGTCCAGCCTGAACTGCATAGTGAGACCCTGTCTCAAAAAGACAAAAAAAAAAAAAAAAAAAAAAAAAAAAAAAAAGGTTGTCTCAAAAAGAGAAAAAAAAAAAAAAAAAAAAAAAAAAAAAAAAAAAAAAAAAAAAACCTAGCCATAAACCTTATATAAATAAATGAGCATGGCTATGTTTCAATAAAATTTTATTTGAGGATGATAAATTTTTATTTTGAAATAATTTTTACTTATCATGAAGTTATATTCTTATTTCATTCTTTTTTAAAAAATCATTTTTGGTTCATGGGTTGTACAAAATAAGTGGTACACAGTGTCCCATCCGACATGGGCAGAGGGAGGAAGTTATCATACTGACTCTCACAATAAGAAAAAAAGCTGAACAGTCTAAAAACCAACAGTTGCCCTTAGATCTACCAAAGAAATAAGACCAGGATGAATAAGATCCACTGGTAGAAAATTAGAGAGACAAGTAAATATGAAGAATCACAGCTTACCAGACCAAATGTGGCTACTAGAACTAGCATCAGGTAGGACACCTAAAGAATGATTGATTAATTATTTGAGTCTGGGCATGGACTAGCTCGAGAGACTATTTCTGGATGATCCAGATTTAAAGGACACCCTCATGCTACTGTAAATTTTCCCTGCAGTAAGTAGTCCAACCAAGGTCCCAAGGTGAAGATTTGAGGAAATTTCCATCATGGAGGAGAAGTAACTGAGCATTCTGGTCCCCTTAACAAAGGTTTGCTCCCAGGAAAATTATTGTACCAGAGCCTGATCAATGTGGAGGAATGGAATTACCCAATCCAGCCCCACCTAAGGGAGAGAGAAAAAGAAGGAAGAAAGAGTGGGAGGGAGGGAGGAGGGAAGGGAAGGGTGAAAAGCAAAAAAAAGATAGAAGGAAAGAAAACAAAAGAGAGAGAAAAAGGAAAGAAAGAAAAAGAAGAGAGAAGGAGAGAAAGAAAGAAGAAAGAAAGAAAGAAAGAAAGAAAGA
>NW_004955483.1:5970388-6034009 GCF_000276665.1 Chinchilla lanigera | reverse complement strand
AGAAAGAAGAAAGAAAGAAAGAAAGAAAGAAAGAAAGAAAGAAAGAAAGAAAGAGAAGAAAGAAAGAGAGAGGAAAGAAGGGAAGAAAAAACTTGAGACCTTTCTGAAAGTCACAGTCCAAAGACATTAGAAGACCGAAGTCTAATAAAAGGATAATTAAATGCTTCTCTCCTTTCCCTACACCATGCCACAATATCAGAGGGCCTGCATATATAACAAGAAATTAAAAATAAAAGAACTGCAATCCTCTAATTCTCATTCTTGTTTTTTTATTTTAAAAAGAAAAAATAATAACAAAATAACAACAAAGACAAAAACAAAACAACTCAAAAACAGTAAAAATGATACAAAATTTCAAAACAAAATAATAGGAATTAACAATGGTTGTTATATTACATATTGTTATCTTCAGTGAAGTTGCTCAGATTATCAGATGTAAGAATGCAAGATCAAACAATTCAAGAGAATAAAAAGTAATAAAAAATTTTGAAATGATACAGAACTTCACTAAACAAGATGGTAGGAATTCAACATTGGTTGTTCCATTGCATACTATTGTCTTCAAATTAATTGTTCAGATTATCAGATATAAGTGTGCAAAATTGGTCAAAAATATTTAAGCAATAGCCGTTCCTTTCAATAAACCAATAGACATGAGCGGTACAATTATCCCAGCTATACTTGTATATACATATATATTTTTTCTCTTCCTACTTTCTTTCTTTTCTCCTTTTCCTCATCCCCAGGTGTTCCTTCCCTTTGATCAATTTCTTTCCCTTTTACGCTATCTATTGTACCTTTTGGGTTTTGTTTACTCTTTCAGGTTCTTACACTAGGGAGACAGCATGATGTTTATACATGTGGATCTGATTTATTTCACTTATGAATATGGCCTCTAGTTGCATCCATTTACCTAGAAAAGCCTCAAGTTTATCTTTTTTATAGCTAACACTACATTGTATAACAATATCACATCTTTTTTATCCATTCCTCAGTTGATGGTCATTTGGGTTGTTTCCAAGATTTAGCTATGACAAATTGCACTGCTATAAACATGGGTGCACACATATCACTGTGGTATGATGTTTTCAGTTTTTCTGAAAATATAGGCAGAAGGGGAATGGCTGGGTTAAGTGAGACCTCTAATCCTAGTTTTGTGAGGAATCTCCACATTAATTTCCATAGTGGTTTCAACAGTCTACACTCCCACCAGTAGTGAAGGGTTCCTTTTTCCGCACAACCCCTCCAGCATTTGTTATTGGTTGACTTCTTGGTGATAGCCATTCTTTCTGGGATGCAATGGAATCTCAGTGTTGTTTTAATTTGCATCTCTCAAATGACTAACTATGTTGAACATTTTTTCATGTATTTATTCACCATTAGTATTTCTTCATTTGAGAAGTGTGTATTCACCTCAGATGCCCATTTTTGGATTAGGTCTTTGAAATTTGGAGTTCTGATTTTTTAAAATTCTTTATATGTTCTAGAAAGAAGTCCTTTGTTGGATGGACAATTGGCTAAAATTTTTCCCCAATTCATGGGTTATTTTTTACCCTGTTGGTGATTTCATTGGTGTGCAAAAACTTTTCAATAAGATGAGATCCAAGTTGTTGTTTCTTTGAAGTATTTCCCATGAAGTTTGGTTTTTGTTCATGAACTCTTTGCCTACCCCTATGTCTTCAAGATTTCTACGTACTTTCTCTTCCAGTAGATTTAGTGTTTCTGTTTTAAAAGTTTGACCTTTGAGCCATTTTTACTTTGGTGCAGAGTGATAGACATGATCATCGGCATGTGGAAAGCTGGTTTTTCCAGCACCATTTTTTAGAGAGGCTATCTTTCTTCCAGGGAACATGTTTGGCCCCTTTGTCAAAGATAAGGTTGCTGAGTGTGTTTGAGGTTGTGTCTGCACCTCTAATGTTTCACTGATCCTCAAGTCTGTTTTTATGCCAGTAGCATGCTGCTTCTCTCACAGTAGCTTTGTAGTATAATTTCAAGTCATGGATTTTGATGCCTCCTACCTTGCCTTTGTTGCCCAGGGTTGCTTTTGCTGTTCTAGGTCTCTTCTGGTTCCAGATGAATTTTAGGAATGTTTTCTGTAGATCTGTGAGGTATACTAGTGGTGTTTTGATTGGGATTGCATTGAATATGAAAACAATTTTGGGAATATGACCATTGCCACAATGTTGGTTCTTCCTATCCCTGAACAAGGAATATCTTTCCATTTTCTGAAATCCTCTTGAATCTCTTTTTCAGAGTGCTGTAATTTTCACTATATAGATCTTTTACTTCTTTTGTTAGGTTGATTCCTAAGTATTTCAATTTTTTTATGCTATCGAGAAAGGTGTAGTTTCCCTCATTTCTCTCTCAATGTGTTTGTGTACAGGAATGTCATTGATTTTTGAGTGTTGACTTTGTATCCAGATACGTTACTGAATTTGGTATTAAATCTATAAGCCTTTTGGTGGAGTTTTTGGGGTCTTCTATGTAGAGTATCATGTTATCTATGCATAATGATAATTTCACTTTTTCCTTTCATATCATTTTTCCTTTTATTTCTGTCTTGTTTAATTGCTCTGGCTAATATTTCCAGAACTATATTGAATAGGAGTGGTGACAGTGGACATCTTTGTCTTGTTCCTGATTTTAAAGTGAAAGCTTTCCATTTTTGTTCATTTAGTATGATGTTGGCTGTTTGTTTCTCATAGATGGCTTTTATCAGAGTGAGGTAAAGACCATCTACTTCAGTTTTCTGTAGGGTTTTATATGAATGAGTGTTGGACTTTATTAAAAGCTTTTTCTGCATCTATGAGATGATCATGTGATTTTTGTCTTTGGTTCTATTGATATTGTGTATTACATTAATTGATTTGCATATATTGAACCATCCCCACATTCCTGGGTTGAATCCCACTTGATCATGATGCATAATCTTCTTGATGATTTGTTTGCATTCTGTTTGCTAGTATTTTATTGAGAATTTTTGCATCTATGTTCATTAGGGAGATTGGCCGGTAGTTCTCTTTTTTGGTTGGATGTTTTTCTGGTTTTGGTACCAGGGATGAGTTAGAGAGAATTCCCTCAGTTTTAATTTTATTAGAGTTTGTGAAGAATTGGTCTGAAATTTTCTCTTAATTTCTTGTAGAATTCAGCTGTGAATCCATAATGACTTGGGCTTTTTTTTGTGGTAAGTTTTTATTACATTTTCAATTTCATTGGCTGATATTGAGTTACTCAGGATTTTTATATTTTCTTGATTCAGCTTTGATAATTCACCTGTATCGAGGAATCTGTCCATTTCCTCTGTGTTTTCCATCCTATGAGAGTAAAGATTTTCAAAGTAGATATTGATGATCTTCTGAATTTCTATAGGATCTGTAGTGATTTCATCCTTTTCATTCCTCATAGCATGAATTTCAAGATTTTCTTCCTTTTTTGATAAGGTTGGCTAGGGGTTTATCAATTTTATTTATTCTTTCAAAGAACCACCTCTTTGATTCATTAATTCTTTGTATTGTTTTCTTAGTCTCCATTGCATTAATTTATGATCTGATCTTAATAATTTCCTGCCTTTTTTGGGCTTTGAGCTTGACTTGCTCTTCTTTTTCTGGAGGCTTGAGGTGAAGCCTAAGATTGTTTATTTGTGCTCCTTCTGTTTTCCTGATGTGGGAATTCACTGCTATAAATTTCTCTCTGAGGACTACTTTCGTTGCATCCCAGTTTCCTGTAAGTTGTATCTACATTTTCATTTGATTGTAAATATTATTTAATTTCTTCTTTAATTTCATCTGTGACCCATTGGTTGCTCAGGAACATGTTATTTTATTTCCATGTGTTTATGGAGTTTTTGCACTTTCTTTTGCCAATAATTTCCAATTTCATTGCAATATGGTCTAATAATATGCATGGGATAATTTCAATTTCTTTGCATTTACTTAAGCATGTTCTATGGGATAGTATATGGTCTATTTTAGAGAACACCCCGTGTGAAACTGAGAAAATGTGTATTCTGATGTTGTTTGGTGGAACACTCTGTAAAGGTCTACTAAGTCCATTTGTTCACAAGTTTGGTTTAGTTCTATCACTTCTTTGCTGAATTTTTGCCTAGCTGATATATCTCTTTGTGATAATGGTGTGTTAAAGTCCCCTCTTATTATTGTGTTACTGCTTATTTCATTTTTCATGTCTGTTAAAATTTGTCTTATATAGTTAGGTGGTCCTGTATTTGGTGGACAGCTATTTATGATTGTTATCTCTGCCTCTTGCAGTTTTCCCCTAATGAGTACATAGTGACCTCTTTATCTCTTTTGATCACTGTTGGTTTGAAGTTCACCTTGTCTACAAACAGAATAGCTAACCCCACTTCTTTCTAGGTTCCTGTTGCATAGAGTATTGTTTTCAAACTTTTGACTTTCAGTCTATGGATTTCCTTTTGAGTTAAATGTGTTTCTTGTGTATAGCATATTGTTGAATTTTGTTTCTTGATCCACTCTGCCTGTCTGCTTCTTTTGATTGGTGAATTGAGGCCATTTACATTAATAGTTTTAACTGATATTTATTGGCTTATCTTTGTCATGTTACTTTCCTGCTGTTGGTTCCCTACTTTTTCCCTCCACTTAATTGCTTGCTCTGTTCAGTGGTTCCTTTCTATTGTTGTTCTTAGACTTGTGGTCATTTTTATCTCTTTCTAGAATATCTTCCATAACTCTTTGTAGGTTTGGTTTGGCACTCATGAATTTCCTCCATTGTTCTTTGTCCTGGAAATATTTTATTTGTCCATTAATTTTGAAGGATAGTTTTTCAGGGTACAGCAATCTGGGTTGGAAGTTGTTTTCTTTCAGGACCTGAAACACGTCACTCTAAGCTCTTCTTGATTTGACGGTTTGTGTTGAGAAATCTGCCTTGATTCTGATGGGCTTTCTTTTATAGGTGACCTGTTTCTTTTCTCTAACATCTTTTAATAGTCTTTCTTTTGTTGAATTTCTGGGATCTTGATTATTATATGTCTAGGTATAGATTTATTTTTGTTATGACTAATTGGAGTTGTATATGCCTCACTTATGTATATGTCAGATTTTTCCATGCTTGGGAAATTTTCTGCTATTACTTCTGCAAATAGTCTTTTTATGTCATTTATGTTAAGTCCTGCTGTTTCGCTAACACTTATTAGTCTTACATTGTTTTTCTTTGCATCATCTTGCAGCTGTTTTATTATTATTTCCTGGGTCCTTGTTATTTTTAAGAGATCTTTCCTTTCATGATCATTAGCTGCAATGCTGTCTTCAAGCTCTGAAAGTCTATCTTCAGTTTCAAGTTGTTTTGCCAGATTTTGATGGAATTTTTAATTTCCAGGATATCTCTTTGAATCTGTTTTATGCATTCTAACTCTTTCCTATACTTTTCATTCAAGGTTTCCATCATTTTTCTATGTTCTCCTTTTTTTAATCTATGTCTTCTTTAAATGTGCTGACCAATTCTTTCATTGTTGTCATTACTTTTTTTATCTGAGAGGTTATTTCTGACCTGATTTCTCCTACAGCCTGATGGAGTTATTTCTTCACTTCAGTTTCTAGCATTGCAGAAATTTCAGGTGTATGACTTCCAAGCTCTTCTATGTTGATGTCTCCTGGACTTGCTCTGGGTTGAGTGGAGTTCTGACACTGCATTTTGCTTCTTTGTTTTGTCATCTTTGAAAATCCCAAGGTTTCCCAGGACTCAGTATCACTCCCACAGTGGTGTAGGGGCAGGGCAAGGCTCCTGAAGCTGTCTGGGTCTCAACGTTGCTCCTGCAATGGTATGCAGCAGTGGGGCACAGCTCACCAAGGCTCCCAAAGCTCGTTGGAGCTCAGTGTGGTTCTCATGATGGTGTGGAGTAGTGGGGGCAACTCACTGAAGCTCCTGAACCTGTTTGGGGCTCAATATGGCTCCTGCACCTGGAGGAGGGGGGCACAGGGGGTCACAGCTAAGAGTTTGCCTTCATCTTGGAGGAGACTTGGAACTTGGACTCTTCAGCAATGCTGCAGCTGTTAGGACTTTGGCAACTCTTGCAGATGGACTAAATGCCTTTTGCATAAAGGGATGTGCATGAGTCTTTAGGGGGTGAAATGTTATGGTTCTAATGGAATATAAAGTCTTTGTACCTGGAAACTGGTTTAAAGAAATGTGTCTGGTTGCCAAGTTGACAAGGGGTGGAGTGTTATGGTTGATACATTGTGTCAACTTGGGGAGTCTAGAGATTTGGCTAAGTGACTCAGCAGGAAGCCAGGGTGCTTACTTTGTATACATCCTGAGCCTGTGGAAGAGGAGTGCATGGAGATTATGTGAGAGCTACATGTCCCTTAGGTGGGGGTAGCCTGTTTACAATGTAAGGCAGGGCAAAGAAATTGGTTCCCACCATTCTGCATGTTTGCTCTGGTTGTTTTGCTGTTCGGCTGCCATTCCCCCTTTGCTCTTGTTGCTTTACTATCCTCTGCCTCGGAGCCAGCCAAGTATGGACTGAAACCTCCACCAACTGTAAGCTGAATAAACCTTTCCTTCCTTAACTTTGGGCTTTGAGTATTTTGTCTCAGCAATGAGAGAAAAGTAACCAAGACACACAGAGATCAAAGAATTCTCTAGAGAAATTTTAAAACCTTTTTAACCAAGTAAAGATGAAAATAGAATTTTAAAACATTTGAAAAATAAAGTGAAAGCAGTGCTTATAGGTAAATTTACAGCATTGAGTGCATACATTAGAAAAGAAAAAAGATCTAAAAACTATCATCTAAATTTCTGCTTTAGGGACATAGAAAAATAACAAATTAATTTTAGAGTAAGCTGAAAAAATATGCCACAGAAAATTAGAGCAGAAATCAATGAAGTTGGCAATAGGAACCCATTAAAGAAAATCAATAAAATCAATTCATAGAAAAGACCAATAAAATTGATAGGTGTCTAAATAAAAGACTGGCCATCTCTGCAGATCTTGTGGACATTAAATATATAATAAAGTTCTATGTACACAAATTTGATAATCTTAATGAAATGAACCAATCCTTTGAAGCCACACTCTACCAAAACTTACACAAGAAGTAGGTAATCTGTGTAGGTTTACATGTATCAAAATTATCAATACATGTAAAATTACCTTCCAAAAAAAAGCCCTGGGCACAGGTGGATTTGCTCGTAAATTCTACCAAACACTTAAGCAGGAAATTATACCATTTGTCTATGCTATTTTCTAGCAAATAGTAATAAAGGAGATACTTCATAACTTGTTCTATGATGCTAACATTGCCCTCATACCAAAACCAGACAGGACTTTCCAAGAATGAAAAAGTACAGGCAAATATCACTCATGAACAAAGAGGCAAAAATTTTTTCATGCACTACTAGTGTTTTGCTTAGTGCTTCCTTGAAGGGCTGATGTGTGCAGTTGGAGTCAGGAAATGCCTTGATAAAAGGCTACTTTTCCTCCAGGGCTTTGCCCAGCTATGTTCTGTTACTTTCGCTTCAGAGCCCCAGGTGCTCATGCACAGGTGCCAACCAGGAAGGCAGGAAGAGCAAGAAGACCAGGAAAAAGAACGTTTCCCTTCCCCTTCCCCTTCCCTTCATGAAAATACTAGGAAGAAAACCTAGAGTGAGAAAGGTCTTTCTGATCTATTCTTGATGCATTGTTTTTTCCTTTTTCCTTTCTCCTCTTTCCTACCTTTTCTTTTATATGGTGCTGAAGACTGAACCCAGGGTCTCACACATACTAAACATGTGCTCTACCACTGGGCTACACCCCAGTTTATTACTTCTTGACTCTGTCTCTTGTCCAATTTTTACTGCCCACTTTATGCATCTCTGCCCATCCTCACTTCTTTCCTTTCTCAAGTTCCTGTGGGTGTGGCTGTTCCTGCCCAGCACTGATCCCCACCCCATGGCCTCTGCAACCCCATGTCCCCTCCTGTCACCCAATGTTAGCAGTTGGCACCTTAGACCTTAGGATTAAAATTCTGCTCTTCATAGAATGCCATTGGTGGAAGATCAGAGACAATAAAATAATATTCCTAATAAATATTTTCTGGAAGTAGCCATTCAATTCAGCTCAAGACCTCCTTTAGGCCTGTGCTTACCCCACCTATTTATTGTACTTTGGGGGAAATGTAATGCAAGCCTTATATATATCTTATACTTTTATTACTTGGCTCCTTAAATTTAAATGACAAAGTTATGCTTTTTGGTGAAACTACCAATTTTTTCCTCTCATATTTCTTCATGTGACTACTTGGAATGCCTGAAATAGATAACACTAACCTTTCAGTAATATTCCACATTGCTTATGAAAATTCCTGTTTTAAGGCTGTTATTTTTCTTACTTAGGGCAAGAAGATGATAGAGAAGATAATAGAAAAGGGAAAGGAATTATCCTCTGGCTGCTTCCTATTTTGACACTCTCTGCATAAAGCTGCCACTGCACTTAAGCCCTGTTGGCAGAACACCAAACAAACATGGAAAGCCCCAACTCGTCAAGGATCACAGTGAAGTTCTTATTGGTTCAATTACCCAGAATATAGATTGGTTGCATTGAAACTCCCACACTTAATTATTGTCTTAGTTACTTTTTCTTGTTGCTGGGCAAAATACCCAACAACCGAAGTTCAAGGAGGAAAGGATTACTATGGCTCACAGTTTGTAGAGGTTTAGTCTGTAACTGTCTGCCTCCAAGACAGGGTGGCATGGCAGAGGGGCATCACAGAGGAGAAACAGTTCATGGCAGGAAGAAGGCAGAAAAAGCATCAAGCAACAAGCAATGACTCTCTCTCTGCCCCTTATATTCCATCGAGGCTACTCAACTTTAGCCTGGGTAGCACTCACACCCAGGGTGGGGTACCCTTAATCCTACCCAGAACTATGCCAAACCAATTAGTGGGCTAATTTAGTAATCACACACCTCTGATCCTACCATCACACATTTAATTCTAGCATCACACACTCTATATCCAACCACCTCAGAAAAGCTCCACCTATGACCACTTGAGGCTTTTGGGGCACATCTAGGGAAAAGCCATCACAATTATGGAGAGTGATGATGAAGGAGACTTTCCAGGTTGTTCAGGAAAATTCAAAATCAGCCATTTTGTTGAAACAGATTCAGATATAATCACAAAGACTCCTCTTGGTTCTCTCTCTTGTTCTGTGCAGCTCATTTTTGCATTGTTTTTCAACTCTCTCACCCCTAAATAAAGGGCCACTTTTAGAAGTCAACGTTTTAGAGGATCCAAGGAAAAGAGCATATGTTTTAAGATGTAAAAGAAGAGCAATTTAAATTAGTATAAAAAAGTGCCTGGAGGTATTTTGACAACATATTGCAGTGCTGAGCACTTGACTTTCATTATGCTTTGAATGATAAGAAATTGATGATATATGCTGAGTTTCTTTTAGAACTGTAAACAAGAGTCCCAGAATGGAAGGGATGTGGGAACCATATCATATGATGACTTTTAAAAAATATAAATTGCTCATTTCAGAATCATTTAAAAAGGAAGGATGTTGGTATTTGCTCTATGAAAAGAAAATCAAGAATTTTGACAAGTGCTTTCTTTATTAATTCATACTCCTGCCATAAAGTGCTATTCAATAAAAACAAATTAGCGAGGCAATTAAGGAATGAAAATGAAGGTTGTTTTAAAGATAATGTGTGGATAGGAATGACATTAGTGTACAAAACACATGTGTAAGGTACTTCATACTTGCTACAAAAGGAACACTAGTCCAACTGCAACTTTTCTCAACAATATGAAGAGCAAAGCATGATCCATTAAATGACTCAAGGTTCATAGGTTAAACAAACCAGGGCTCAAGAGCAGGCCCTACTCTTTCTAGTTCTGGAATCCAAAAATCACAGTATTGCTGAAGATGTCTGGAGAGAGTACACTGCTTAAATGTTCTAAGCAACAAAAATGTTCAAGTCAATCAGTGTTTATTGAATGTCTGTGAGGGTTACATTTTATGTATCAATGTGGCTAGCCTATGATATCCAGCTTTTACCCTGATATTTCTGTGAACATGTTTGGGAATGAGATTAACATTTAATTTAGTGGATTTTGAAGAAAACAGATTGTCTCTGCCCTTACCCCAGTGTAGGTGAGCCTCATGCAATCAGATGGAGATCAGATAGAACCAAGACTGTCTGTCTTTGGACTTGAATCACAGCCTTTCCTTAGGTTACCAGTTGGCCAAGTCACTCTGAAGATGTTGCACCTCCCACCTGCTCCATAGGCATGTAAACTAACTCATTGAATAAATACACACACGCGTACACTGTTATGATTTGGATCTAGAATGTTCCCCAAAAGCTTCATATGCTTAGGGGTGGGGTTTTTGGAACGTAACTGGATCACCGTCACACTATTCTCATGAGTGGATGAATGCTCAGAGTTGAATGTGCTGTCAGGAGGTCAGGTCTGATGGGAGGTGGGACTCTGGGGACGTTACTCAGAAGGGTTGCACTATCTCTCTCCCCAGCTCCTCCCTTTGCTCTCTGTTTCCCGGCTGCCTTGATGTAAGCAGCTTTTCAACTGCAATATCCCTCTGCCATGACATTTCTGCCTTGGAGCCAGTGGACCATGAACTAAACCCACAGAAACTGTGAGCAAAAATAAACTCCTTTAAACTGTAGGTGTCAGGTATTTTGTGTTAGCAATGAGAAAGTGATTAAGACACACACACACACACACACACACACACACACACACATTATTGGTTCTTTTTTTCTGGGGGACCTGACTGATGCAGCACCTATGTACTAGAAATCTTCTTGGTATCAGCCTTTCCTCCACTGTCAAATCATGGGTCATGGATGAGCCCCTGATATGACATGAGCTTCTCTTCCTAATTTCAGATCACAGAACACAGTCTCTTCCCCAGAAACTTGAATTGAGACTAAGAGAAGCCAATTTCTATCATGTGTGGAGAAGTAGCTCTTCCAGGGGTGGCCCCAGCATCTTCTGTGCAAACTAGGTAGTAGAGAAAACCGTGTCAATTCAAGGAGAAGGCAGACCTGGAGCTGCACAGACTGAGGAGAGATGAAGACAGAGCCATGGGGCCCTGTGCCTCCTACAGCCAGCTGCACTCCGGACCTGAAATCCACCTTCTAACTGAGGCTTAATCGGGCTTGAGTTTATCTGTGTTACTTGTAACTAAAACATCCACATAGTATTCCCTAGTCTGACAATTTGCCAGCCAGTAGGGAATCAGAGATTAAAAAAATAAGACGCCAGGTATGGCAGCACACATTTGTAATCCCAGCACTCTGGGAGGCTGAAGCTGGAGGATTTAGAGTTCAAGCCCAGCTTAAGCAAGTTAGTGAGATCTTGTCTCAAAATAAAAATACGAAAGGGCTGGGGATGTAGGTCAGCGCAAAGGCTCTGGATTCAATCCCCAGTACTATAGTCAATCACTAAAAAAAAAAAAAAAATTAAAAACATTTTAAATAAATAACATTTTAAAGGATTTAGTTTCCATCCTGTCATTTTCCCAATCTCTCTCCAAAGTGGGGGAAGGATGGTTGCTTCCTGCATGAACTTCCAGTACCCCAGGGAGAGACCCACGTAGCAGCACATTCCATACAGTGCTACAGCTGACGTTTAGAAAGCAGAACCAGGATACAGAGCTACACCTGAATTTCAGATAAACAGTGAATAATTTTTAGAGCGAATCAAATTTTCATCAGGCAACCTTAAAGATTCATTGTTTACAGCTATTAGAAAAGGGGACTTTGCCCATAAAAGAAGCCCTTAAGATATCATTTAATTTAGTTAGTTGTTTAATTTTTTTGTGGGGGAAAGAATGCTGAGGTTAAGTTTTCAGTGCCAGCTAAGGGTTCATCAGGTTAAGAAAAGTAAGAACAAATACTAAGAGAAACAACCAAGAAGACCCAGAAGCATGACACAGCAGGGTGTGTGTGTGGGGGCACACATGCATGTGCACATGCCAGTGCTGAGAACTCAAGCATGCTGATGTCTTTAGCACTCGCAAGAGCCAAGTATTGAGATTTAAAGTGTCAGTGACTGTGTCCACATTAAGATGACATGCTAACCACAAGCAATGCTTTCCTTGCCGGTGTATACACCTATCGGGACATCAGGAAAGATACTTTAAAGGCAGTAATTTGTAATGACACTAGACAGCTAGAAGGGCTTAAGGAGCACATACAAGATTTGAAGAATTC
This sequence comes from Chinchilla lanigera, assembly GCF_000276665.1. Classification (NCBI taxonomy): domain Eukaryota; kingdom Metazoa; phylum Chordata; class Mammalia; order Rodentia; family Chinchillidae; genus Chinchilla; species Chinchilla lanigera. The sequence continues at coordinate 6,021,816 of NW_004955483.1, read as the reverse complement.
TTGGAAAACAGAACATTTATAAGATCAGACTAGCAGAGAAATAACATAGAGACATTGTGACCAAAACAAAGAGCAGAAAGTGACTTCAAGGCTCTTTCAAGGGTAAGATTACATTTTCCTCTGGAAACTCCAAGTTCATTGTGTCTAAATAGGAAAAGGAGAAGGCTCTGATGCCTCGTCAGGACAAATATGAAGACCCCTGGGCTGGAGCAGCAGACCCACTGACCCCCCACCACTCCATCCTCCCCACAGACCAGCCTACGGTTTGGTCCCAGGAAAAAGCCCTGAGGATGTTTTCTTTTTCTAAACATAGCAAGGAAGCGTTAGGGTTTGAGTTAGAATTATCCACAATATTTGGGTCAAAGATTAAATCAAGGAAAAACTAGAGGTGACTCTAGACTTCTGGCAAGATTATAGAAGGTGCAAAACCCCAAACTAAAGTCATAAGCGCTACTCTCTAAAGAGAGAGTGTGCTTCATAAGATTCCCAAGGGACAGCAGATAAGACCAAGGTGTCTCCCCGACTTGCAGGCAAGAGTACTCTGTGTCTGTGTGTGTGTCCTGTATGTACATATGAATACAATATTTATAAAATATAAGCCTGTAATCCCAGAGTGGGTACTCTGGGACACTCAGGTAAGAGAATTGACAGTTTGAGCCCAGTCTAGGCAATTTAGCAACTCAGTGAGATCCTATCTCACAATAAGATAGGGTAGAATAAAATAAAATAGGGCTGGGGATGTAGCTCAGTGTGAAGGTCCCAGAGATATATAGATACATATAGATATAGATATAGATATAGATAGATACAGATATATATATATAGATATAAATAGATATAGGTACAGATACAGATATAGATACGTATATATGTGCATATATGTATAGCTGTATGCATATATATGCTTTACATATATGTATATATTTGTACATAGAATCCTTCTTCTGCCTTGATAAATGATCCTTTATAACAGCAAAAGTTTTTTAAAGTATATACAGCATTTTGTTACAAATACCAAAGCTCTCTGATTTTAGTACCTATTGGTGGCCAAATCACATTTAAATGTCAAATAAAAAAAGATGCATGCATCCATAAATTATTGTATATTTATTTTATTAAATTTACTTTTCTTGACTGATTATATCATTATAATCAAAATTTTCCCATAATTTGGGTTCTGACAGTAGTAATCTGAGATTAAAAATGAAAGTAGTTATAGCTAACATATACAAAATTTTTTAAAAATATACAAAATTTAAATTATCTTTACCAAATTATAACTGAAAAAATTGAAAAGTAAAATTATTTTTCAAAGAATGCTACTTCTAAATGTTACATTTTACAAAGAATGTTACATTTTCAAAGAATGTTACCATCTAAAATATTTAAAGTAATTAAAGTTAAAATAATGAATTATAAATTAAAAAATAAGTATTGAGTTTTATAATCATTTTTAAAGCTAAGACAAATTTAACTGCTAGAAATTTTAATTAAATACTAATACAGTTTAAATATAATAACACTAAGAGCTGATCACAAAGTTAGCTTTCAATGTCTGCACAGAGAATCAGTATCACCCTATGTTGTGTCCACATTTATACAGTATATGCAGATTAAGTGTGATAGTGACTATTTAATACTGCAAAATTTTGTCCCGCTCTCAGGTACAATTGCTTCAAACACTGAGGTAATTGAGGAGAAGCTACAGGTTCCACTACGACAAGCAAGAAAATGGGAGTACAGAATCTATTGCTTCCATTTTGAGGAGGATTGATCATAATAATTAATTTGAATTTTCCTGTTTCTTCCCCGCTGAAGGAATACCCATTTGTGAAATTGATGGGGCACAACTGGCAAATCTTCGTGGCATTTGAGTTCTTGTGTCTCGAGGTCATGGGCCTGAGATATGGAAAAGTGTTTCTCAGGGCTGGAATGGTGTCTGGCTGAGTGTGGATACTTAAGGAAGACCGATTTTGATGCACTGGGACTGTGTGTCACATCCTGAGTGAAAAAGACACCAATATGTTCTTGAATAATTTTTTTCCCAGTGTTGGGGATTTAACCAAGGGCCTCATGCAAGCTCTGTGACTGAGCTACAATCCCAATCTTTTAAATTTTTGTTGTTGTTGATTTGTTTTGTTTTGCTTTGCTTTCTGAGACAGAGTCCCACTATGTGGCCCAGGCTGGCCTTGAACTTGCAGAGATCCTCCTGCCTCAGCCTCCTGAGTTCCCCAAGTGCTAGAAATTCAGGCATGCAGCACCATGTCTGGCCGTAGCCTTTTCACTTCATCTTTCAGAGGGGATCTTGCTAAGTGGCCGAGGCTGGTCCCAAACTTGCAAACCTACCTCAGCATCCCAGGATGGGAAGGGACAAACGGGATATGGTGAGACAAGAGCATGAATGGGGGTGAAGTTATAATGTCAAGATATGATATGTATAAGTATCAATTTTCCATAATGAGTGTAATTATTATGTATCTTAAACGTATAGAAAAAAAGATAAAGGCTGGTAGCACCGCACCTGGCTAACTATTTTTTGTGCAGCGTCTTGCATTGTGACAGCCTCTGCACTTCACTTACCACAGGACCTCGCTGTCACCTGCGTCATCAGAAGTAGTTTCCTGTAATGAAAACTAGAAGCCACTGACAGATGATCAGAGAGTTGCATTTGGGTAGGAAATATACCTTTTAATCAAACCCCCATATCCAATATGAACAAGAGGAAAACAATGGAACAAAGCAAAATCTACCATGCTTCTTAGAAAAAACAATACTACAAAACCCAGGCGTCAAATACAGCACAGCAGCCAGGTATGGTGGCACATGTCTGTAATCCCAGACCTCTGGAAGTCTGAGGCAGGAGGATCACAAATTCAAGCCCAGGCTGGCTCTGCCACAAAATAAAAAATTAAAAACGAGCCGGGGATGTAGGTCAGTGCTAAGGCCCTAGGTTCAATCCCCAATATCACAGCAGGTAAGAGAAATAGCAAGAATACACTGTGTTCATGAAAGGAGAGATGGACAACATCTCCTTGGTCCTGACAGGCTCTCCTGGTCATGCTGAGACCAGATTTGTGTAGCTGTCATGGGACCAGGGAAAGGTGGCCGCAGGAGAATGTCTTCCTCATACTTGCGCGGGAGGCAGGTTGCTAGTTACAGTGTGAGACACAGTTTTGAAGAGAATGAGATTAGAGGCAGGAAACCATTCAAGAATCTATTATTTAACAGTCCAGATGGGTGTTTATGGAGACTTGAATTAAGACAATGAGAGTAGAGACAAAGAAAATGATCTGAAAATACTTAATAGATATAATCATTAGAATATAATGACTTTATGGATATGAAAAGGAAAGAATAAAATCAGTCTAGGATAATGTCCAGGTTTCTCGCATTTTGACTGTTTGGATTGTTACACTAATTGATTCTGAAAAACAGGAGAAGCAGATTTGGTTATAGAAGTAACAAAGCATGGTAATAATAACAACAGTGAAAAACTAATAACAGATGGCATTTATTGAGTTTTATTACCTGTTATTTATAATTCTCTTTTATGTCTTAAAACAGTGATGTTTATTATGTCCTTTCATGGTATAGCCAGTCTGAGAACAGATGCTATTGCTAGTACCTTTTGAAAGATGAGAAAACTGAATTTTAGCGAAAGTAACTAACATGTCTAAACTCGCAGGCACCACCTTGAATAAACAATGTCATCATTATTGGAGCACATAGTTTATTAGAGTTCTTTCTGATAATATCTGCTTTAATCTACTGCTAAATAAAACAATACCCCAAAACATATTGCCTTAAGACAACAGTGGGCCTTTAGTCTCTCTGCACTTTCTGTGTGTCGGGATTTGTGGGTCAGGAGCAGCTACACTGACTCAGGTTCTGGCCTGAGTGTCCCATGAGTGGCTGTGAACAAGCAAGGGTGGTGGTTATCTGAAGGCTTGTTTGTGGCTGGACTCGCTAAAAATCAATGCTGTGATAGTTGGCGAGCTGATGTTGGCTGTTGGCAGGAGGCCGGTGCTGCTCCCCAGGCACACTGCAGCATAGGAAAAGTCCCCATGACACGGCCATTGACCTCCCCAGAATAAATGATCCAAGAGGGAAAAGGCAGACGCTTCAACTTCCTGTATTACCTAGCCTCAGAAGCCACATGCGGTCCTTCTCCAATATCCTACTGATGATATAGTCAGCCGTATTCAGGGTGGAAGGGAATCGTCCCAAAGTGAGGATTGTCTGGGTCATCTTGGACACGAGCTCCCACAAATCTCTCAATCTGGCTGCGTGGCATTAAGTCACAGAACCTCTCATCAGTACAATCCAGCTCTTTGTTCATCTGACTTAACCCTCAGATAGATTTTTAGAGACAGGCCTGCCCTTCAAACCCTTAAGGCAATCCACTATTAATATTGTATCTGTCAACCAAGCTTTCGTCAGCGCTGAGCATCAGGAAATTTGACATTGTAATCCCTGACAATTCCTTGAGGGCAATAAGTATCCCTTGCTGATTAAGAGCACAGAAGGCCCAGTGTGGCTGATCTCTGCCCGCTTCTAAATTTCATCTCACGCTGCTCTCTCTGCCTTCACACGCTGTGGTCTCACTGGCCCCTTTTGCCACCTCAGAACCTTTGAATTTGCAGCGCCTGATGCCCAGAACGCTTTCCCTTGTTCTGCACACACTCCCTCCTGTTGGCTTCTTATTCTTAAATGTCACCACCTCCCAGAGAATTTCCTTGCTCTCCTGGGGCTCAAGCAGAGTCTTGGCCTCTTATTTTTCGGGGCTTTGAGCTATGTTCCCTCCTCTCTGAGGAAAGCACCTCCTGGGGGTAGAAAAGGCACCATTTGTTATTTCTGTTGTGAGTAATACAAATAAAAGCAATTACTGTTACCATTTGTCATACTGAGTTGGACCCTGGTCTTCAACTCCTTCAACAATTCACTTGCATAAAAAAATCAGCAAAAAAAGAGACGTCACTAAAAATGTCAAGGAGCAATGACAAGAAAACCTAAAAAAAAGTTACCTATTGTTGCATACAAATTATTCAAAATATACTACGTAAGACAATAAACATTACACCACAATCTCTGTGGATGAAAGATCTAGGAGTAACTTATGCTGTCATTTTCTAAGGCAACCCTCTTTACTGCTCTGACATAGGAGTTTTTTGTTTGGTGTTATATGATAAGTGATTACTAATTGTTCTTTGGGTGGATGGGAGAAGTCATTTCCAGAATTGCCAATTCCTGTGGTGTAAATATTCCATCCATCATGATTGATTTAACTCCACAACACCATGACTGAATGTGGAGTTGGGAAGTGATGCCAGCTGCTAGCCCTCCATGTCAACAGGCACCGTCTCTAGCACACCGTGAAAGTCCTTCAGCATTAATTGCATGGATTCTTTTGTCTTCTTCCAAGATTTACCAACCTTCTAGCAACTACTGGTTAAATTTTATAAACCCAAACCCTATTCAACTCTCTGTCAAGGATAATTTCAAAACAAAAGGCCTTTAGTAAATAGGGTTTATCCTCTCTGGGAGATATTTTGATAGAACTTGACTCCTGGGATCTTAACTAGAAGAAATACATGAAAGCAGAGTATTTCTTCAAAACTCACATATTAGATCAGGAGAGGAATGTAAAAAAGTGGTACTTCTGTCTCTTTATATATACATCATTTATAATCACCATCTCATTTATAATCACCATAACTGTCATTGGAATGGTATCCCCATTTTTTCTGATTAAGAAGCCACACTGAAGTTACAGCGAACTGATCCTAAATCTGGACTCTGAACCCTTCCCCTACATGACATGAGCCTGTGACCCTGTGTTATGGCATCAAGATTTGATGGAAAGCACTGATACAGGTGTTTCTCAATCAACCCCACAGCCTTACTGACATGCTGCTAGGGATTACACAACGCTAGGGTGGAGACAGTACTTGGAAAGAAGGAAATTAAGAAAGTTGCTCTTTGTGTCTAACACACAGAAAACACAGAGCCAAGCATAAAAGTAGATAAAAACCTAAAACCCAAGACCTTTTCAACACTGGTAGAAAAGCAATGGGTGAACTGTTTTAAACTGAATGCCCTAGGACTGACACCTTGAGGGTGAATCACTGAACTTTACAAGCTTTAATTTGCAGTCCCTCGGGTGAGATCCTTAGCAAATCAGTTCATACTATCTAAATTCGGTTTTGGTGGCCTGCCTCTATTCACCCTTCCTTTAGTAACAATGTCATTTTGCTGTGGGAAGCCAGGTCTCCCTATTTTTGCCCTGTTGCTTTATATGTTAGCATTTCCTGTCCTACATTCAAGAATTCACATGGAGTAGATTCTATAGTAGGCAAATTATATCTCAATAACCATTTTCTTTTTAAAAAATTCATCTGACTGAGTCTGGTTAAATTAAAATATGATATTCTCCCGGATACATGAGTTTATTAATGGGTAGGTATGAACACAATCAAGCAAAGAAACTAGTGAGACACTGTCTGGAATTTTGGGAGGGTATACCTTTTTTTTTTCCATACTGGGGATTGAACCCGGGGTCAGGGCCTACACACTGAGCTACATCCCCTGCCCTTTTGTATTTTTATTTTGGGACAGTTTTCACTAAGTTGCCCAGGCTGGGCTCAAACTTTTGATCCTCCTGCTTCAGCCTCCCAGAGTGCTGGATTTACAGGTGTGCACTTCTGTGCCTGGCTACTATTAAAAAAAATTTTTTTTGAATTGAATTGGGGAAGATGACACTGCAGGTAATCATCTTCTTTCCCCATAGAGATGGAGAATAAATCCAGATGCTGTTTTGTGATGACCTTTTTGTTTAACCTTCTTCGCAAGATTTGATTGAAGTAAGGTTGAAAACAAGATTTTTCAGTTACACAAGACAATAACGTATCTTAAAAAAATCTGAGCCAAGCTGGGTTATCTTTACTATTATTTGCAACCAAAAAGAAGTTCTAAATGATGAAGAAACTTATACCAGAATTGGATATAAAAGACTAACTTGTAGAATCACCAAAGTCAAGGTTAATTTCAAAAAGTATGAAGACTTCTCTGTCCTAGGCTGAAAGCTGATCATTTTAACTCTTCATATAAAGTAGGAAATAGCTGGCCAAATGATCATCATGTCTTCTGTCTTGGGGACTCAGGCCCATTATTGGTAAAAGGATGGGGTATTAGAGAACATAGCATAACATAGCATGTCTGGGTTTTAAGGTGTAATGGCTTTTGGCTTATGTTATGGCACCCCAAAAGGAAGGAAGTGGTTGAAAGTGGTTCTTCTGAAATGTAAGAGCTTGTGTTGATATTAGAAATGTTCCTGATCCATTAGTTCTCATCCAGCTTCTTTCATGTGCTTCTGCCAGACAAAATGGGCTATTACCATTTACAAAGAGATCACTGGGATGCAGTCCTGGGGGAGATTAGCCACATCTGCCCTCCCCAGAAGCATACTTTGAATCCCCTCATGATAGATGTGGAGATGAAGGCCTTTATGCCAAGGGATAGAAAAGAAGGGCAGAACATTTGAGTCTACCACTAAGAGAAAGAAGCTTCTAGGTCCTGTATTAACTCAACTGGTTGTCTGGCTTTAATTATTAGCCTAGAGAATTGAATGGAAGCAAAAATAAAAGTCCAGGCTTTGCAAAAAGAAGACTGATGCTTGTTTCATTTGTATCTGTTAATCTTCTGTTACTGTAACAGATACCCGAGATAATCAGCTTATAAAGAGAAGTCTATGTTGGCTCTCGATGTTAGAGGTTTTACCAGGAAGTCAGCCCTGCTGATTTGGAGCCTGTGGTGAGGCAGCTTGTCATGGTGGTGAGCAAGTGTTAGAGCAAAGCTGCTCACCTCATGCCCTAGACACAAAAGCAGGGAAAAAGTCTGAGTCCCAACATCCCCTTCAAGGGCACACACCCAGCCGACCAGAACACTTCCTACTGAGCTCCTCCTCTTAAAGTTTCTCCCATCTCCCACAGTGCCAACCTGGGGACTAGCCTGTAACACACAGGCCTTGGGGGACATTCTAGATCCAAACTATGGCATCCTCTAGTTCCACATAGTTGGTGTTAAGTCCGTACGACCTCAGGAAGGAAAATCTTCCCCAATGCCTACCTTAAATGTACCCATTAGGTCTGAGGATGTAGCTCAGTAGTAGAGCACTTGCCTAGCATGCACAAGGCCCTGGGTTTGATCCCCAGCACCAAAAAAACAGGTCAATATTTGCCATTGGAAGAAAAGCAGATTAAGAAATTCACTCTACTGGAAGTACTGGGTTCAATTCCTGTCCAGTTGTGTATGATATGTCCAGTGCACTAGGGATAATGCTGTTTTTCCCCATTCTTTTTTTCCAAAGAAGGATTGATAGATGCCAGGTAATAAAAACAGAAAATGATTATGATATTGCTCTGTGTCTGTGTGTGTGTGCACATGCAGGCATGCACACTGGGGATTGAGCTCAGGTCCTTGTACATGTTAATCACCCAAATTCTGACCCTGTACTGTACTCCCAGCCTACTATGCCACTTTTATATGATTCTGAACTCCAAATACTTTGATACTGGGAATAGAGTGTTGTATTCTCTCAGGTAACACTACTGCGATAGTTAATTGTGGTGTCAGCTTGAATGAGGAGCACCTGGCTGATTGGTTTAGCACACAGGACTGGGTGTGTATGGATAATGCACTTACTGAAGAAGGAAGAACCACTGTGGGTGTGGGTGGCACCAACCAACATGCATATACCCTGGATAGAGTAAAAAGGAAAAGAAGGAGGTCTCACTTCTGCTTCTCCAGAGGAGCTTCAGTCTTTGCTGTCACCTTTGGTCATCCATCTCCAGGCTTCCAGCACAGACCTTTCAGCCTTCCAGTGCAAACCCTTTGGCTTCCTGATACTGATGTGCATGAGGCTCTGCAGTGAGCTCCAGGCTTTTGTTCAGATTTTGGTTGGATTCTTAGTATCACCAGTAGGAAGACGGCCCTTTTGCATTTTTCCACACCTGATTTTGCATTTTAAGCCTACACTGTAAAACATTCATTCATATATATATATAATGTTTAACAATATATATATATATGCTGTTTAACAACAGCAAAAAGATTTATTGGGAAATACCTATTAAAGATCAAAAGAGAGCATGGGAAGGGAAGCCTTCTTTGGCAATGCATACTATACTAAGCCAGTGTCGTGGAGTCCTCCATAGCAAAGATCATATTACATTAGTCTGCAAAGGACAGTGATGGCTAGGTATGAGTAAGTTTGTTGTGTTTCTCAGCCATTGCCTGTCACCTGCCAGGCATGACCTCAGCTGGAAAGCTGGGCTGGATCCTGAAGGTGCTGCCAATGGAGGCATTAACTAAATGCACCCTCTTGGTTGAGCAGCAGGTTCTTTTGGGAGCAGATCTGAAGTTGCACTTCCATGGTCACTGCAAGTGTGGCAGCCAGGTGATTTGACTGTATCTCTTTGGGGCAATTTGTTTTTGTATTTACCATTACACCTGGAGTGTGTTGGTGTGCTTGTTATTTTTATTTAAGTTAGGATTGCTAAATGATATGGAGTTATGCATTGAAACACCTTAGGCAGGTGTTTAATGGAGTAACTGGATAAGACTTTGGGTTTTTTCTTTTCCTTTTTTATTTTAAAGAGAATAAAAGATAATAAAAACATTAGATATGATACAGAATTTCAAAAAACAAAATGATATGAATTCAATAATATGTTATATTGCATATTGTTGTCTTCAAAGTAGTTGTTCAGGTTACCAGATATAAGCATGCAAAAGTGGTCAAAAAAATTAAGCATTAATTGTGCCTTTCGATAAACCAATAAAAATTAGTAGTACATTTATTGTAACCTGAAAGAGTAAATAAAATCTGAAAGGTGCAATAGATATTTGTTATGGTTGATACATTGTGTCAACTTGGGGAGTCTAGAGATTTGGCTAAGTGACTCAGCAGGAAGCCAGGGTGCTTACTTTTTATACATTCTGAGCCTGTGGAAGAGGAGCGCATGGAGATTATGTGAGAGCTACATGCCCCTTAGGTGGGGGTAGTCTGTTTACAATGTAAGGCAGGGAAAGAAGTTGCTTGCCACCATTCCTCCCTTTTGCTCTGGCTGTTTGCTGTTCAGCTGCCATTCCCCCCTTTGGTCTTGTTGCTTTGTTATCTCTACCTTGGAGCCAGCCAAGTATGGACTGAAACCTCCACCAACTGGAAGCTAAATAAACCTTTCCTTTCTTCATTTTGGGCATTGGGTATTTTATCTCAGCAATGAGAGAGAAGTAACCAAGACAGAATTTGGTACTGGGAGTGGGCCATTGCTGTGACTATACCTGACCATGTGGTTCAAGAGCCCTTGGAAATGGCTTTGTGGGAAGTGTTCAGAAATGTTCAGGGATGTCTGAAAGAGAAGAGCTAGAACACCTTCAGCTGTTCTGTTTGGGAGATTCTGGTCAGAGCTCAGAAGACCAGAAAGATGATAGAAATCCTGCCGGTAAAAGACCGGGTTCAGGGGGTTTCTGTTGGGAAGGACTTCATTGGTTATTGGACTCCAGACGATGTGTGTTATGGCTTGGCAGAAAGCTTGTCTGCATTTTGCTCATGTCCAGAGACTTTGCCTAAGACTGAGATTAAGGGCAGCAGTGGACTGATTAATCTGGCAGAAGAAATTTCAAGGCAGTCGAATGTTGGGGAAGTGGCATGGCTATTGTTGGGGGCTTTTAGCCAGATTTATATTGAGAATCAAGAGCAAAGAGTCCAACAGGATGATTTAAAATGTTGTGAGTTTGGCCAGAAAGGAAGCTCCAGTAATGCTGTGGACTGCAAAGGTAAGGCTGAGGAGATCTCTATTGCTGAGAAGGAACAGGAAAATAGAAAAGATGGCCCGAGGGCACCACAAGAAGCAGCAAGTCTCCACTCTTTGCAGCCTCAGAACTGCAAAGGTGAAAGACTTTGCCTTGAGAAGGAAGCCTCAGAGCACCATGTTTCAGAATGGCGGTGGCAGCGGCCACATCAGGTTCCAGAATGGTGGCAGCATGGAAAATCTGCTTCTCAGAATTGGATTCAGAGTGCAAAGTGATCCAGGCACTCAAACCCTATGGCCAAAAGAGAGGAAAGCTTGGCTAATGCTCCAGGTGGCAGCAGACCTTGGCATCATCCACGTGGCCCTGGCTTTAGGTGCATAGAGAATGCAAGAGTTCTGAGGTTAAAGAGGCTTTCACCCAGATTTCAGAAGGCCTGGGAGGCCAGGCAGTGTGCCCCTGAGAGGGCAGTGAATGAAGCTGTGTGAAGCAAAAGGTGCACTGGAGACCTCAGAAGTTTAGAAAAGCCAAGACCATGGATCATCTGAGGAAAGTTGCAGGGAGGGAGCAAAGCAGGCCTAAGAGAGAAGCCGTGGAAGCTGTAACCACCAGAAATGCCACAGGGGTGGACTCATGCAAGCCCTTTGGAGCTCACAATGTGCCACAGATTGCTTCAGATGCTGGACATGGAACTACAGGACATAACATTAGCCCTGCTGGATTTTGTACTTGCTTTGGTCCCAATGCTCTGTATCCCCGTGTTTGTACCTTTTGGAATGGTACTACTTATTTTGTGTCATTGAATGATGGGAGTGTTTAACTTTTCATTTGTACAGGGGCTCGCAGCTAAGAGGAGACTTGGGACTTGGACTCTTCAGCAATGCTGCAGCTGTTAAGACTTTGGCAACTCATGCAGATGGACTAAATGCCTTTTGCATAAAGGGATGTGCACGAGTCTTTAGGGGGTGAAATGTTATGGTTCTAATGGAATATAATGTCTTTGTACCTGGAAACTTGTTTAAAGAAATGTATCTGGTTGTCAAGTTGACAAGGGGTGGAGTGTTATGGTTGATACATTGTGTCAACTTGGGGAGTCTAGAGATTTGGCTAAGTGACTCAGCAGGAAGCCAGGGTGCTTACTTTGCATACATCCTGAGCCTGTGGAAGAGGAGTGAATGGAGATTATGTGAGAGCTACATGTCCCTTAGGTGGGGGTAGCCTGTTTACAATGTAAGGCAGGGAAAGAAGCTGCTTGTCGCCATTTCTCCCTTTTGCTCTGGCTGTTTGCTGTTCAGCTGCCATTCCCCCCTTTTGGTCTTGTTGCTTTGTTATCTCTACCTTGGAGCCAGCCAAGTATGGACTGAAACCTCCACCAACTGGAAGCTAAATAAACCTTTCCTTTCTTCATTTTGGGCATTGGGTATTTTATCTCTGCAATGAGAGAGAAGTAACCAAGACAATATTGTTAAATGGAAAGAAACTGCTCAAAAGGAAACAACTAGGATGAAGGAAATGAGAAAAAAAAAGAAGGAAAGGAAAAATATGTATATACACAGGTTTTTTTCTTTTTAAAGATTAACTCATAACTGTACATATTTATGGAGGATGACAGTTTGATACATATATAAGAATGTAAGAATCCTTAGCTTGTATAAGGATCAAATTTGGATAATCAACATATCCTTTAACCGATACATTTTCCCTTTCTTTATGGTGAATGCTAGAGCTCTCTTCCTACTATTTAGAAATGTACAGAACATCACTGCTAACTGTATTCACCCTACTGTGCCACAGAGCACCAGAACTTGTTCCATGAGTTGTCATATTTTAAGGACTGGATGGTTGTGTTTTGGCTGCCGACGACATTTCAATACTGAAGTGTGGGCATGTCTTAAGGTACATTCTGTGCAAAGAAGGGTGTGTGGGAATGTTGAGCTGCTAAAAGTCATGGAATATATAGTGAAAATCCACTTTTCCGTGCAGCATCCATTCATCATTCTTCTAGGTGAAGCACTTGGTTTTCTCCGTGGAATGGTCCTGACCCACAAGACCAGCCCAAGTGCTGCAGAAAGAGATCCCTCTAGCCCTGGGCCCTGAGTGGGTGTGGCTCCGCCTTAGTTTAGCAAGGCACTGCCTGGCTGTTGCCCTAGTAATTCAACAGGGCTAGGCGCCTGAAAAATCACAACCCAAGAGGAGATTTGCAATGAGACTTGCAAATCATCGGCTCTGATGAGATTGTTGAGTGAAAAGTAAATTGGTTTCTTTTCTCTTATACTTGAACCTGGAAATCAGCCTGGAATTTAATGCCAGTTATCCTGACAGCTTGTGGTTTCTGAGCATGAAGTCAAACTGAATGAAAAGAGATGGGTCCTGGGGTGAAGTTATTTGAGTTCTACATCTCCTTTTCCTTGAAGCATGACCCACTCTAAGATTTAAACATCCCCTGTTTTAAGGCAGTTTGGTTAGTGTGTACACACATACCCGTACACACCTCGTTCTGCTTATTTCTCTATCGACTCCTGTGTATTGAAAGTGAGTTCATACTGATATCACTAATTCAAATCCAGTCCAACCCCTTTTTCTTATTTATTAGTTTCTGATTTCACAGTAAGAAATGTACTGTCTATTATCTTAAGTATATTAACTTACTGACCCGATCCTCCCATACGGAACCAGTCTCTCACTCTGGTCACCATACCACCTCCTCTGTCACCCCACCCGGACTGACTGTGACACCCCGTGCTGTGCCTGCTCGTTGGCAAGTGCCATTTTTACTCTACTTAGGGTCTGATACTGAGTGTCAGGCTGACACTGGTGGCATCCTGTGTGACTATCTGATTACTCATTTAGGTGCTGTCATCTTGAACTGAGTCTCCGTAGTGTGGATGTTCTACAGTTTGTTTAACCATTCGTCTATTGAAGGACGCTTTGGTTATTTCCAGTGTAGAGCTTATTACAAATAAAGCTGATGTTAATATTTGTGTATGCTTCTTGTATGAATGCAGGTCTCCATGCTATGGAATGAATATCCAAGAATGCAACAAATGGGTTCTATGGGAAGGCTAATATTTGGGGTTTTTAGGAACTGTCAAACCCTTTCCTATGTGGTTCCACCATTTTGCATTCTCAGAATCTAGTAGATTTTTCATGTAATTATTTACAGAAGGATGAGCAAGGGAGGGAGGACAAGGGAAAGTAAGGGATGGGAAATGGAAAAGGAAAAGTTGGTAACAAAGTATTACACATATTTAAATTTTTTGGGATGAAGGAGGGGAGAGGAAAAAGAAGGAAGGAAGAGGAAAAAATATGTATATGTATACACAAGATAGCTAGGATAATTGTACTACTATCATCTGTTGGTTTATTGAAAGGAACTGTTAATGTGTAATTGTTTGATCCATCTTGCAAGCCTATATCTGGTTATATGTGCAACCATTTTGAAGATGACATTATATAATATAACAACCATTGGTAATATCCTACCACCATGTTTTGAAATTCCGTATCATTTTCATTGTTCTCTATGCTGTTATATTTATGTATTTGTTTTTGTTATTTGGGTTTTTTTTTTTTCAAATGAAAAACAAACTTTATATGTATATATAAGGATAGCTGGAATGGGGTATTGCTGATGTCTGTGGTTCATTGAAAGGAACAGTGAATGCTTAAAATTTTCTTTTTTCTTGACCAATTTTGCACACTTGAATTTGGTAATCAGAGTGACTGATCTGAAAACAACAATATGTAGTATAAGAACTATTGTTGAACTCCTACCATCTTGTACGGTGAAGCTCTGCATCATTTCCAATTTTTTTTTATTACTTGTTACTGTCTTTGATTGCTTGATCAATCTTACATTCTTATGTCTGGTGGACCGAGCAAATGTGTTGAAGATAACCGTATGTAATGGAGTACCCATTGTTAATTCCTATCATTTTGTTTTGAGGTCATGTATCGTTTTGTGTTGTTTTGATTTTGTCTTCATTGTTGTTTTGTTAGTTTTTTTAATTTTTAAAATAAAAAAATAAAAATAAATAAATTTTTACCTGGGTGCAGTGAGATGTACCTAGAATACCACATACAGGAAGCCAAAACAGGAGGATCATTTGACCTCAGGAGTTTGCGAGCAACCTAGGCAACGTAGCAACATGCTACCTGAAAAAAACAAAATAAAGCTAAGCATGCTGGCACATGCAATACAATCCTAGCTACTAGGAAGGCTGAGGCAGGAGGATCATGAGTTCAAAGTCAGTCGGAACAATTTATTTATTTTTTTGTTTTGTTTTTTGGTTTTTGGTTTTTCTCTGGTACCGGGAACCGAATTCACGACCTTGCGCTTGCCAGGCAGGCGCTTTGCTGCTGAGCTAAATCCCCAGCCCCTAGTATGAACAATTTAGTAAGCCCTTGTCTCAACAAAGTAAAAAGGGCCAGCTATATAGCTCAGTGGTACAGTGTCCCTGTTGTTTTGCTTTGTTTTGTCTGAGGCAGTGTCTTGCTATGCATTTCAAGGTGGTCTTGAACTCATTATGTAGCCCAGGCTGTCCCCAAACTTCTGGTAATCCTCCTGTCTCAACCTCCCAAGTGCTGGGATTACAGTTGTGTGCCACCACACTCAATTTACTTTGTAAGGGAGATATCTTGAGCAGAATACAATGGGAAATGAATCTCTACAACCTTCTAAATACAAGGAAAATTTAATGGAATCAACACCACTGTGCTCTGTGCTCTAAACACCTCTATTTGCTCTGCAGGAAGCTGAAGGGTGCTAACCTCTGTACATACCGTACAGAATTCTGCCTTTTTTCTCTTTGGCCGGTATATTGGACTCAGAGAATACTATACTGTGTCTCCATGTGAATATGGACGGTTAGCATTTACCAACAGGTGCCTGTTCACTTTCTCTGGTTTAAAAAAAAAAAGCAAATACAAGCCACTAAAAAACGGGCTTATAGAAAGCCAGGAAAAGGTGGGCTTGAAATGTTTGCATGGGTAAATGGGCATTTTGACAACATGATATCTCCTTTGACAACTTTAATTGTGATGTTTAATGGACATCTTTGCAGGTTAAGATGATAGTTTAAAAATGAAAGTCTCTCCTAATGCCGACTCAGGTCCTGCTACTAGATGGGAGAATTAGCAGCACCTGAAGGATCTTATTTGGAAAAGGCACTCTCTATTCTAAGTTTGTTCATTTATTTTAAAATTCTTTTGTTGTTGTTGTTTTCACTGGGAAGGAAAGATAATGCTGACTTTTAAATGTGAGAAGTGTACAAGTTGTTTTGTTACAATACAACTAAATAAGCACACACAAAAATAAGCAGGAGCCAGATATTAAAAGAATTGATGAGTAGTGGCTCCAAAAAAGTAGTAAGAATCAGTAGCATTTGGGATAAACTTTTTACCTCCAGTATTAACCTGTATTCCTTTAGAGGTATTCCCACACCAGATGGAGTTTAAGAGCATAGATGCCTCCTTGTTTTGTCAGTAAGAATCTAATGTTCTCCTATTTTAGCTATAACAATGGTGAATGGATAAATTAAATAAAAATGTCATTTTTTTGTGACTAGTGGACCAAAAATTTTTACTACAGGGTTTAGCACTTGTACCTAGCCTCTATTTTGTAGACCTGAAGACCTTTGATAGTTGCTGGCTCTACATAATAAACATATAAAGTTTGAAGTAGATTACAAAAATTAGTTCATACCACAAAGGTAACAAAGCTTAGTAGCTGGAATATTTATATTGTCACTTTTATTCTATAGGCCCATCTATAATGAAGCTAAATCTTTACCTAAGGGGTGCTTGAAAGTACATTAAAATAACACAATGGGAATACACGAAGGGAGGCTGAGGGACACATTTTTCAAATAGCTATGGGGCTGGGAATCCAATTTTTTTAGGGCTAGAAGTTATAGATGCAGCTGGAGAAATTTTTAAACAGACTAATTGATTGTGTCAACTTGAGTAAGAGATGTTTAACTAAATCACCCACCCGGTGGTGGCTTGTCAGTTGGATGGTACAAAGGGGAAATGAAGAAGGGTGGATTTGCTTCTATTCTTTGGAGAAACCCCAATCTTCACTTTCACCTTGTATGTCATCTCCTGGCTACTTGCAAAAACCCTTTGGCTTCCAGTATGAACTTGCAGGGGACACTGCAGGGAGCTCCAGACCTTTGAATCCTTTGGTCTCCAGTGTGCAGACAGACCAACTCTGGGGGTGCCACTGTAAGCCAATCTTGTAATTTCTTATATATTTGTATATCTTGCCCTATATCTGTTTCTCTGCTGAACACTGACTGATATACTTGTCAAGTATGTCATTAACTGTTAACTTACTTAGACATGCTTTTGGTTCTACTTTATTCAGTATTTTAAAATTTACTTTTCTAAGATTTTAATTGGATGTTTGTCTTTCTGTTAATAATAAAATAGATTAAAGGCATATTATACTTTTTTCTACAATGAGTTTTCCTTCATTTTATGGTTTTTGAAAGTACATCTCAAAGGTATTTTCTTAAATTATTATTTCCAAGCATATTTGTATTGTGCTCTTTGTTTTCTTCTTGGTATGTCTATTATTTAGATGAATTTAATACTTTGTCACTGGTCTTTTTTGTTTTGTGTTTTTGGTATTGAATTATGTTTTTATCGTAACTGAGTGACCTAGAGAACATTTTGTATGCATTATAAATGGAGATTCTTTAGCTTATTTACTTTATTCCAAATATTAATTAATTCTATATTTGGTAATGTCAAGATCTGATACATGATATTTCTCCCCCTCAGTCTTTCCTTATTGACACTGGAGATTTGAAATCTCCAATATAATTTCAATTCTATCAGTTATCCTATGTATTTCTAACAAGCACATATTCACCAGGGCTATGGCAAGTGGTTCGTATTTTTCTCTACTTGATGCCTTCCACTTTCTCAGGTAAATTATGCACTCCGTTTCTCAGCCTGAGGGTCCCTGAGCATCTACTGTAACTATTGCTTCCTTCCCAAAGCTCAATCTCCCAGCCACATCGTGGATCTTGGTACAAGTTAGGGCCCCTCTGCCTTTGACGTCTCAGTCTGGGCATACACTCTTCTTTCCTTCGTTTTAATTCTTGACTCCTACAGGGCAGTGAGCTCATTTTACCCTACCTCCAGCTGGAATCCACCCCTTGTTGGGTTTGTGCCACTTGGGATTCTTTCTTCTCAATCCAATTTGATCCTCATTTTCAGGCTTTGTAGTGATGTTCCCATTGGTACCTTTGGTTTCTTTCCCTTTTCTTGGCATACTGTCTGCCGCACAAATTCCGAACTCTGGATGGGCACATTAGTCTGTCTTCTCTGTTATTACCACCAGAGGCTGAGGAATTAGTAAAGACTCTTGACTGACAATAAGAACCCAACTGGAGCTAGCTTTAAAGAAGGGAATTACGGTGAAGATTCAATTACACCGTTTCATGTGTCTTAGACAACCAAGAGCCAGAAATGTAGCCTGCCCTTGAAAGTGTCAGAATCAGGAATTCTTCGTTTCTTATCTCTGCCTCTCTCTGTCTGCCTCTCTCTTCTACCATTTTCTCTCAATAGAACAGCTCTCTCTGTGCCAAAGTCACATGAAAGTTCACTAATATCCTGATATCTGGATACTGCATGTACAGTATGATGATGTTGAAATCTCTTAGTCTCAATTTCTAATTCATGGGTCAAGAGCTCTGGGTGGCCCAGTTTGGTGAGCGGTCTGCTCTAGACTGATCATGTAGGACTGAAGGACACCACTGTATTTCATGAAATAGCCTCTGGGAATTCATAGCTATGACCATGGGCCCATCTATGGATATGATTTGCTGAAGGGACCAGCCAGAGTTCTTTGTACTCATGAAGTCACTAGAGAGGCCAGAGGATTCACTCTGACTGAATCGGTCTTAGTCACATACCTACTAATAGAGTCTGAGGCAGTGCATGCTCACCTGAATCATAAAATCAGTGTAGGTAAGAAAAAGTAGTTCCCTCCTTTCCCTCTTCCTCCTCCTTTTTGGCACTAGAGATTGAACATAGAGCCTTTGCACTGATCGACATCCCCAATCCCTTCTATTTTTTTTTTTTTTTAATCTTAAGATGTTGTCTTGCTAAATTGCCCAGGCTGGACTCAAATTTTGATCTTCCTAAGTCACCCCCCCCAAAAAAAACTGGCAGTTTTACAGTTGTGTACCACCACATGCGGCTAGAAAGTTCTTTTTTTTGTTTTGGTACTTGGAATCAAACTCACAACCTTGCTCTTGCCAGGCAGGCACTGTACTGCTGAGCTGTATTCCCAGCCCTGGAAAGTTCTGCTTGATGAGGAAAAACAATGTCAGACACAGAAACTCAGTGATAGATGAGGAAGGTGTGAAACTTTCAGGTGGTTACTTACCACGTGGTTATTGCAAGTTCAACACATGTAGAGTCAAGCTCTCTGAGCCGAGCACACCCATACTCTGTGCTTTATTTGAAGTTTAAAAAGGTTTTAGAATGTTAAAAATACCTACATTCATTGCTATCAAACAATTATTTTTTCAAAATCGAATATAAATGAGTTATTTTGGATTAACCACACCAATATTTTCTTCCATTAGCCAAGACAATTGAAATCAATTAAATAAACTTACACACGTCATTTATATAATAATACATCATAATCATGTAAAAATAAATCAACTTCAGGGAGCAGTTTTGCTCCAAGCAAATTCATTTAGGTTATGAATTCTGCCCATATTGATACAAAATATAATTAAACACACACTTTGAAAATACATGCATAACAATCCACCGAGTGCCTTTTTACTAAACATCTTTTGCTGCTTTCTTGCCAATCAACTGAAACGTAGAAAATAAATGTAAGAGCACAACAAAATTAAAGTCTTGTTTCCTTCCTTTGTCCCTGTTTGCCTTTTATTTTGGTTTCTGCTTTCCCTCTCCTCTTGAATGGACAACCTCAAAGAGGGTCGTCAGGAAACTTAGAATAAGCAAATAAACTGAAACTGAATACTTCCTTCTGCTCCTTCCCTGCCCAGCTGTTGCAGTTTAAGTCTGCATTTTCTCCCTAGGTTCAGAGACTGAATTCTCATGGAATCAGCGGCTGCAAGAGTTCTGTTCTGTTCTCTGACAAAGACTTTCTCAGTAGTAAAACCCTCTCTGGCCTTTGTTATTCTCACCATTCGCTCTCAAAGAGATTTGCTCTTGGTGGAATTGCAAATCTCTGAATTTCTCCTACAGATTTGTCACTTGTAAGAAAATATTTGGAAAGAAGCCAGGGGGAGATGAGAGCATTTAATGAATGCATTCCCCACCACCACCACTTGAACAAAAGCCACAAGTACCCTATGGTTAAAAAAAAAGAAAGAGAAACAAAAAGAGAGAGAGGAAAAAAAGACTTTCTCTTTCCACATCTTCCTGGCAGTGTCCGCATTCTGATACTTGCCAGCAAAATATGTTTCTGGTATAATATTATAGTTGACTGTTGACAGTCAGTGCTAATGTCTTACTAGAAAGCTTTAGTTTTTTAAGAAAAATCACTGAAGGTTGGATTTTAAAATAACATCAGCCAAATGAGTTTTTTAAACTAGGTAAATTGCTCTTATTTATTTCCCAAATATTTACAGTGGTGTCTTGCTTGACAAACTTAATTCCTTTCATGATTCTGGGGAAGATGGCTGTGGTCATGTTCATCACCTGATGCAAAGTTCATGAATGGAAGCAAGATTTTGCCAAACACTTTTTGTCTGCCAACTGAATTGTTCAGAAACAGGAGTGTTTGTGAACCAAGGCACTACTGTATATCTTAATATTGGAATGTCCCTGGTTTGAGTCTCCTCCAGTTCTCCATAGGTAATCTCACGTAATCTCTTGGCTTGAAATATCACTCATATGCCAGTCACCTCTGCATTTATATCTCCAGCCCAAACGTCTGCGACATTCAGAATCAGAAATCCACCTTCTGAGTTGGATGTATAATAGACACCTCATGTTTATCATCTTTAAATCTGAGCTCCTGAAGCAATGACAGCAAGAAGCAATGAATATACCTCATGGTCCTGTCTTGGTTTCTAAATAGTACTAGAAACTAATAGAAAGCCTGGCTTCCTAGGCCAGTGGCTGATCCCAAGTATGGTGTAGAGAAAGCACAAGATGAGCCTGGAGCATCTTGTGGCTAGAGAAAATAAGATTATAGAGAAATATATCATGTGAGATATAATTATATATATAAGTTTCTCAAATACTGGTATATATTATATATAATAAAAGATCACAAAAGCTATGGTCACAATTGGGATAATTTAAGCAATGAAATAATGCTAGTAATAGATTACAAACCACAGCAAAAAAAGCCCAGGAGTCTATACTAATATAAATAATTCAGTAGATAAATGAGAAGAGAAAGCTCATTCAATAATGTAAGTAGAAAGAATGATAGAATTGGAAATTATCATTTGGCAAACACCACAGTAATAATTGTTACCTTCAAGTATCATTAAGAGGTGCTACAATTAGTGGGCAAGAACATGCCATGGAGAAAGATGCTCGCGTACTCTCAGTGTCTTCCCACAAGATACTAACAGTAAAGTGAAAAACAGTAACTTCACAGAGGAAAGACCGAGAGTTCAATTCACACACAACACTGTAAGATATGTTGATATGTATGGTGGGTCGAGATGGCACAGCACGACATTTATATATTCTTTTTTTGTTGTTGTGGTTTTGTTTTTTTTGTCTTTTTGAGACAGGGTCTCTCCATGCAGTTCACGCTGTCCTTGAGCTCATTTTGTAGCCCAGGCTCCTCTCAAACTCGCAACGATCCTCCTGCCTCAGCCTCCCGAGAGCTGGGATTACAGGCGTGTACCACCACACCCAGCCACATTTGTATATTCTTCCCAAACATTTGTAACCTGAATTTAGTTGTAAGAAAAACATCAGACAACTCAAACTGAGGGACATTTTATTCTTCAAAAGTGTCAAGGTCATAAATGATAAAGAATGTGATCTGTTCCAGATTGAGATTGTTTATAGCATCGTATTGGTGCTAATTTCCTGATATTGATAATTGTACATTGTCTATATGAGATGTTATCATCTGGGGAAACTGGATGAAGGCTATATATAACTTAATTGCAATATTTTTGTAACTTTTAAGAAATTGGAAATTATTTCAAAACGAAGCATTAGAGAGTTTTGTTTTTTTTTTTGTTTTGTATTGTTTTTGAGACAGGAGGTTCTCACTATGCAGTTCAGGCTGGTCTTGTAGTCCAGACTGGCCTTGAACTCAAAATGATCCTCCTGCCTCAGCCTCCAGAGTGCTGGGATTACAGGCATGCTCCACCATGCCCAGCTAGAAAGAATTTTAAAAAGCCCTGAGTTCTTGATCTCACCCTATCCCTCTCCCAAACTTGGTCCATCTGTCGTCTTTTTCATTTCTGTCATGGTAATTTTATTGTTCTTGTATAAGCTGAAATTTTAAAGTTGTCCTCTATTCCTCTTTTTGCTCTCACAAGTCAGATTCAAACTACAGAGAGCTCCGTAGGTTATAGCTTCACATGTGTCCAGGATCGAACCATATCCATCACCTCTGCTGTGGCTTCTCTAGTCCAAAGCCTGTCGGTGCTTTTCTGGATTCCAGAAGAGCTTTCCCTGACCTCCTGCATCCTCTCCTCTTTTCATAAACCTCTAGAGCAGTGATGGTGAACATTTCAGAGACAACACCCAAACTGCAACCCCAAACTCACTTATTTATCGCAAAGTGTCAGCACTGCATTTAACTACTGCACTGAATACTGAGGTTTTAGTTTAGAAAAAACAACTCATACATACATTTTTGTTTTAAAAGAAAAATAACATGCGTGGCATAGTTTCACCACCCCCATTGTTCTTCAGAGTAAAAGCCAAAGAAATTTCTAACTATGACCTCTGAGGCCCTAATGATAATGTTACTCTCACTCTGCACATGATCTACGTTTTACCACCTCTCTTCTTACTCCCTGCATCCTTTTCTCTTTCCTTCCTTCTCCCCACTGGATCCATTCTGGTTTTCCTGCTGGTGTCAAACACATCAGGGATGCTTTTATCTCAGGGCTTTTTCATTGGCTAGTCTCTTTTCCATAAATGTTTTTCATGCCATAATTAACACCTTCATCCTTTCAACTTTCTTTTTTATTTTGAGACAGGGTCTTGTTATAGAGTTGAGGCTAGCCTTGAACTTACTATCTAGCCCAGGTTGGCCTTCAATTCTTGGTGATCCTCCTGCATTAGCCTCCGGAGAGCTGGGCTTGCAGGCATGAGTCACCAAACCCAGATTCTCATCTTTTCTTAAAGGTAAACTTTAGTAACTTGGGGGCCATCTTTATTAGCTTTGAGGGTATGTTATACTCTTTACCTCTACCTGCTAGCAGGTAAACTGTTTTGAATGCAGGGGTGCTCTACCACTGAGCTAGATCCCCCACCCCTTTTTAAGCAGTGGCAAAGTCTCATCAAGAAAGCAAAAGTGAAGAGTGGGAGAGGAACTGGCTCTGCAAAGTGAGCTTGGGCCAAGTAAATAGAGTGTAAAAGGAAAGATAAAAGCACACACCATGTCTGGGAAGCACAGAGTGGGCTATTGTGGAAAGCTATGATAGGTCCCCTCCTCTTTTTATTTTTTATTTTGCAACGAGGTCTCCCAAAGTTGATGGGGTTGACCTTGACGCATGACCCTCCTATCTCAATCCCTGGAGAATCTGGGATTTAGAGGCATGCACCACCATGCTGGGTTTAAACTCTTCAGAAGATAGAGATCTTGGTATGTTTTGTTTCCTGTGCACTTAAAATAGTCTTTGGCATACTGTATGGGTGCAATAGGTCTATTATTATATAAATTACACATATAATTAGATAAATTTATTATCATTGAATTGTGTATTACTGAAGGACAGAGAAATAATTGTCTCCCGTTGATCCTTATAATTCCCCATAATCAGGGAGTTAGACACAGATGCAAATCATTGTTATTTTCAATCATTAAGAGAATATGTAACAAGAATTTTAGCCAGAACTCTTTTGGCTTCATGTGATAGAAATTCACTCCAATTAGGGTAAGAAAAAAAAATAGAGAGTTCCTTGTTACTAAGACTGAACAGCTCCGAAGTAAAGCTTGCTCCAGGTGTGATGGGCATGGAGGCCTGACTGCTGCCTTTGCAACTTACTGATCTCTCCTTTCACCACTCAACTCTGCTTTCCTTTGAAATAGCTTTGGTTTCAGGCAGGTGTTCTCTTTACGGTGGCCCTGGATGCTTCAGCCTCAGATTCCTACTGTTGACAGTGAGCCCAGAATTTGCTCTGGCCTGGTGTGGGTTACATACCCTGTGGCAAGGACATGTGGTGTTCTCATTGCTCTGGTTTGGGCCACAGGCCACTTGTACAACCTTTAAACCACTTGTACAGAGACTGGAGAAATGAAAGGATAAAATTAATTACAAAACTGAACCAAACCTGTTTGTGTAAACTGATGAGTAGCTGATATTAGAAGTACAGCACTCTGACCCCTAGTGGTTATGTTATCCAGAGACTATTGAACATTAGTCCAAAGACAATAGAAAGCTATTTATTATATCATGTTTTCCATTAGCTTTTATCAGTTTATTTAAGAGCATCAGCATTCTTCTTTATTATCCTCTACATGGAATTAATCATCCATTCAGGCAAATTGTCTTCGACAGATTTTTTTTTGTCTATTCCTTCTCTGACCATCTTTTTTTCATGGGTTCATCCAATACCTGAAAAAAAAATGTCCTAGAAAACTACCGTAACTGTGGTGTCCAGCGGGGGAACTTTATTTTGAACTTAATTTATTAGATCCGATCCAAATCACAAGATCCAACATTGATTTTCATGTTCCATTTGTATATCTTCTGCCTTGCAAATTAGAGCAGGATTGTTTTTGTCACGTGCAATGGAAAGCTAGTATAAATAACAATATATTTGTCTAATGCATGGGGACTTACAGAATTCTAAAAAAAAATTAAGAACACTTATTTACCCTTGTCATCTCTTATAAGAAATAGATTAATCTGTTTTAAATCTCATTCCACTAAATTTATCTAATAGTCTACATATAAATTTTTATGTATACTTCCTGTCACTTTTCAAGAGTGACTTAAATACATGTATTGTTTTTCATAAAACAGACATTGCTTGTCATAAGTTTATGAGCACTATGGCTAATTGTTTAGAGCATAAGCTAAATCTAAAGATGTGAACCTAAATGTTAAAAATTTTCTTATTTTATTGTTTCTTGATTGGTTACTGAGATAGTAAATCTCTGAATTAGTTTTTCCTTTGTTGTTTATTTTACTCTTTTGATGTTGTTGAGACATGATCTTGCTGTATAATTCAAGTTGATCTGAACTCACTATGTAGTCCAGGATAGCCTTGAACTTGCAACCCTCCTCTCTTGCCCTCCCAAGTGCTGGGAGCACAGGTGTGTGGTACCACTCCTGGTACTTATTGCAGTATTGTCCATATTTTTTTCTTTAAGTTTCACCATGAAATCTAATAAAAAACTTAAATCTCTCTGAAGGCATAAAGATTTTATTCTACAGCCCTTATCCTTATTATTCTTTTCTTTTTCCTTATTAATATTTATTCTCTATTTGAAAATTTGTATTATTATTGTTAATGAAATATAATTTCTTTCTTTTGATGTATTCATATAGAGTTGTTAATCAAGTGAAGTCAGCCTGCCTAAATTTTAGTTTTCTTCCCTGTAAAAAGAGAATAATAAAATAGCAGTACTTCTAATTTATAGGATTACTTATAGAGTTATTGTGATGAATACATATAATTCATGTAGAGGGCTTAATGTGGTTCTTGGCACACATTTATAAGTTCTCAAAAGAAAGCTTCAGCTTTTTTTTGTTACTTTATAGATTCATTTACATTTTTAATGTGTCTGTACATATGGATGAGTTTGTCTACTACTAAATGTTTATTAAGCTTTAATGTTAAACTTTGGGCTGAAAATCAGTAACAAGATCAAGTATATTTTTATGAAGCTTATGGTCTACTTTGAGAAGCAAAGTGCAAAGCTCTGAAATTTATAAACAAAATGTAGTATATACACCCAATAGAATATTATTCAGGTTTAAAAGGAAAGAAATTCTGACACATGTCACATCATAGATGAACCTCAAAGACAGTATTCTAAATGCAGTAGTCCAGTTACAAAAGGACAAACATTATATGATTATGCTTATGGGAGATATCTAGAGAAGTCATCCATAGAGACAGACAGATGAAGGGCATTTACCAGGGAATGAGGAGAGGAAGAAGTAGAAAGCTAGTGTTGCATAGATAAGGGTTATAACTTGAAAAGATGAAAAGCTCTACAGATGGAAGAGGTTGTTATACAAAAATGAATATACTTAATGTCACTGAATTATAAACAAAATAATTAAGGTGATACATTTTATATTAAGTATCACAATAAGAAAGAGTTAAAATAAATATTAACATAAGTTTAAGTTAGATTGTTGAAAAATTAATATTGTTATAACAATGTAATAGATAAATTATCAAATGTTAATGTATACTTTATATATAAAGTATATTTTTATAATTTATTTTTCAATAAAGAATATTTTTATAAAAGAGTGAAGGTGTAAAATTATATATAGGGAAAGGTACATTTCCCTTGAGCTACCAAGTTCATTTTCTCAGAAACAACTCTATTATCATTTGCTTATATGTCCTACAGTATATCCTACCTGTACCATGGTCTAGTTAACATACACAACATTGTATACATTGTCATGCAATTTGCTTCTTTCACTTAAGGATATAGCTTGGAAAGCACTCCATTCTGTTTTTTTTAAACCACTGTACAGATATTACAAATATATTTCACCAATCTCCTACTCAGGAGCTGGAAATGGTTTCTAGTCTTGCTATTATAAAAAATGCTGTGAAAATATTTGGGACATATGTCATTTCTGTAAGATAAGTTCCTAGAGGTAGGGTCACTGGCTTCTCAAATGATTTAGACTTAAGTATCTAAAGAGACAGACTTCATGGAGAAGGTGTTTTGTTTTAGTCACGTTAGCCAAGAACTTGCACACATCCTTGCATCCTCCTCCAGCATGCCCACCAATCACTACATCTTGATGATCTTACCTCCTCATCATCTCCGCCTGTTTGTCCTGCCATCTCATTCCTCACAGTCAACAACTCAATTTACACTTTTACTATTCACATCTAAAGTATTGTCCTTAAACTAATTTTTCTGTGAGAATAATCTGCACAGACATTTCATGCTGCCTAATATATCCAGGATTAGATCTAAGGTCTGTATTTTAGCATCCGAGGTTCTCCTTAATCTGCTCCTTGTACTTCTTCTCTCTTATAGACCCCTTCCATCACCCAGTTTCAATCTTTTTGCTTTTACAATGTAGAATAGTTCATAGTTTCAGATCTTCATGGTTTTGCTATCTCACTCCCAGCCTAGAATGAATCCATTCATTTCCCTAACTTTACCTCTGTGTCCTATGTATTCATTTTCTACAGTGATATCTATTTCCTACTGAAATCATTCCTGTGAAACAGCTTGAAACCACAAGAGGAAATAGTTTTTTCTTTTCTATAGCTCTATTGAACGGCACAGTGCATGTGGTCATTGGATGCACGTTCAGTAAAACTTTATCACCTGAAGTCAAGTAGGTCTTGGGGAAAAGGAGTAGACCCATTCATTCACTCATTAAAAAAATGCTTACTGAGAGACTATTAAGTCCAAGGTTATGTGCTATGCAATGGGATTACAGCCAAGAAGAAAATAACCCAGGGCCTACTTCTTGTGTGCTGAAAGAGATGGGAGAACATAAGCACTTAATTCAAGTTCACCTGATTTAAGGATTATGGTGGATCCCTGGCCACAGCTGAGATTGTTTTCTGAGCATAGATAAGGAAAGACAAGGGTAGCATTTTAATTAGAGGAATATTAGGAAAAATATTTGCCGAACAAGGTAATTGTCCCAAATCATGGTGATACACAAAGTGGCGCATAAAATGTGATTACTGACTCCCCTGCACAAGCTATTTCTTTCCCTTTTTAAACTGGAGATGTTCTTTTGGTAAACTGAAGGTCAAAGAGTCTCTTGGGTAAAGAATAATAAACTGAGATAACATAAGTAAAGCAAAGGTCAGAATCAGTATACTCCATAAAATTTTTTTCCTCTTTGTGTTTGCTTAACTGTTTTCTAAGCATTAAAAAAAAAAGAAAAAAAATCCATAACGCTCCCTACCACTTAGTGTTAAACGACTTATATCAACTTTAACCTACCAAATGTTCTTCCCATATCCTTTTCTATAAAAGTTTGAGGAAGTTAAAAACCTCTGGTTCTTTGGGATTCAGACAGAATAGATTTAGCCCAAGGACAAATTACTACTGATAAAATAACTTCGGGCAAGTACTGCACTTTTAACTCTAAGGTCCGTGTCTCCCCTAACTGGAAAATAAACTTCAGCTGTAATTAACAGCTGGTCGTTACCATCGTGATGGCCAGTGTCATGCAGATCATACCTCACTATTCTCTTGCTCTCTGGCTACTATGCAATGGAAGGTAAGGCAAGGATAGGCTGATTAGGGCTGGTATTTTTGATCTCTAGTTAGGTCTTATTTTCAAGGAAACACGGGTATCTCCTTTGTGAAGTAAGAACACTAATAATAAATTGTGATGCCTACGTAGTATTTAGCAGTGTTCGACACATTATAAGAGCTCAGTAGAAGTTAGCTATTAAAAGAGTCTAAGAATCCCAGGACATGGGGAATCTATTTCGTCCTTATAACCAAAGGAACTTGAAAGACCATCATTACTAAACTAAACACGAACTCGCGCTTCTAGCAATGACGTAATTTGATTCCTCCCGGCCACCGTAGCAGAGCATGCGTAAATAAACGTGGCGGGACGTGTGTGTCATGGCGCCCTCCATCTAGCCTGCAGTTTCCGGCAAGTGGCGTGTTGATTTCTCTCGCTTTGGACTGGTACGTTATTTCTCTCCTGCGGGCTATGAGTGGCAAATGGGTCATTGTGGGGCAGAGTGTGGCCAGCGCTCCTTTTATGGCAAAGCCTTGTTTCTGCAGGTTTAGTCTTTCTCTGGCCGATTGCTCATTTGTTTTCGCAGGTAAAAGGAAACTTGCTGGGATGGGGGAATTGGGAGGCAGGTAGCCCCGCTTGACGGGAGGACAGGGTCGGCGGCCGCAGGCGCTGCCCGCCTGTTAGGAACTCTTTCTTCATTGTCAGGTTTGACTTCATTTGTGGAAGTTGCTGAATTTGTGGGACATGACAAGGCTTGCGCGGTGTAGCTTTCAGGGAGCGGAGTGTTAATAAGGATTTAAACAGAAATTGGACAGAGGAGCAGCTGTCTTGCTTTTTAACTTTTTGTTGTCCTTTCCTGGAAGAAAAACCTCTGACTCTCGGGGCAACGCGTCTCTTTTGGGGGACAAGGTGATCCGAATACCTAGCTCATCACCATGTTATCTGTTTTGTAGTTGTTAGTTACTTTCACTGTGTGTAGGTGTTGTAGTGCTGGATAGCGTTTTTTACCCTAGCCGTACTCTGGCTGATAGTTACGGAAGTATCAGTTAATCTGTCATAATCTGTAAGAAGTTTGAAATAGTGTGGAACATTAACTCTGCTGTGTGAAGCAGACTTTTATGGAGTTTAATTTTTCTTAGGTAGTTTAAAGAGTCCTTACAGTGGTTTTCTGAACGAATTGGTCACTAGCATTTTCTAATCAGTTTTTATTTTCCAGACTCATCTTTCAAGAGGATTTGAGGCTAATTAGAGATAAACATGGTACTGATTTGCTTTAAATCTTTTATGTTTGAGTAGCATACTACACATTAGAATATGTAGAAAAGTAACTGAATTTCTTACAAACTTTTCATGGAAATGCTGGGAATTCCATGTCAGTAAATCCAAGAGGAATTTTCATTTAATCTTTTTTTTTTTTTTTTTTTCATTTAGCAGCACTGATCATGTCCACATCCTTAACATGTTCTCTGCCTTTGCCATCTTTGGATTGCTTATTTTTGTCTCTGGTGACTGCTGCTTCTTCGCCATTACAGGCTACTCTCCGTGGAGTTCTCAAGGCTCAGTTCTCGGCCTTTTCTTGTCTGTTCTGCCCCGCCCCCCCCCCCCACCGTATGGGGAATCGAACTCACTACCTTCTGCTTGCCAGGGAGGCGCTGTGCCTCTGAGCTAAATCCCCATCCCTTTTTTTCCTCTTGCGATGATCTTTTGATTCTAGTCATCCTTATGAGTGTGAAGTGATACATTATTGTGGTTATAATTTGCTTTTCCCTGATGGGTAATGATTTTGACATCTTTTCCTGTCCTTATCAGCCTTTTTTATATCTTCTTTGAAGATATGTCTGATCAAATCCTTTGTGTTTTAATTTGGGTTGTTCGTCTTGTGAATCTTTATGTTAGACCTTTATCAGATATGACTTAATACTTTATACCATGTATGAGTTGTCTTTTCACTTTCTTGATATGCTTGCAGCATGAAATTGGTGAAGTCTAATGTGTTTTATTTTGTTGCTTTCTCTTTTGACACTTTGAGAAAGTGTCATAACTAAGAAATCAGTGCATACTCTAATATTACGAAGATTTATATGGATGTTACTTAGAGTTTCATAGTGTTAGCACTTATCTGTGATCCATTTTGTATTAATTTTTGTGCGTGATGTGAGATAAGGCTCCAACTTCATTTTTTTTTTTTGCATGTGGCTATCCATTTTTCCAAGCACCATTTATTGAAAAGACTGTTCTTTTCTCCATTGAATTGTCTTTATATTCTTGTTAAAATCATCTGACCAAGTGATGGATTTTCAACATGCATTCTGGATGACTTTTATGAAAGAATATCTCTAGGGCAATGATTCTCAAACTTTAATGTGTATCAAAATCATCTGGAAGGCTTATTAAAGATTATCAGGCTTTATTTAGAATATCTGATTCAGTATGTCTTGGCGGGGTGCCAAGAATTTTCATTTCCAACAAGTTCCACATGATGCTAATCCTGTTAGTTGTGGAGCCACATTATGAAAAATACTAATTTAGGACTTTGGTTTACAACTGTGGCTACACCCAGGAGAATTACCAGAAAGTGTTAAAAGATATTTATGTCCAGGGTCATTCCTAGAGGTTGATTTAGCTGGCATGGTGCTCAGTTGTTGGTAATATTCTTTTTTTTTTTCTTTTTTCTTTTTTTAAATTTCAAGTGCTGGGGCTTGAAACTGTTTTGATGGTAATTTTCTCAGGGGACTAGAATGAGCACTAAAGACTGAGAACCACTGCTGTAGGACAATCATAGTCCTTTATTTTATTTTTTATTGTGTTTTTGAGACAGAGTCTTGCTGTGTAGCTCAGGATGGTCTTGAACTTGCCTCGCCCATTCTGGTGCTGGATTATAGGTGTGCACTACCATCCCCAGCAGAATCTTGGTTCTTAATAGGGTGTTGGTATTGAACTAGAGATGTTGGTATACTAGGGAGCATAATATTGAAAGGAGGTCAAGGTTCTAATTCTAGCTTCGTTTGTGTGCAAATCCTCTAGCGTCTCTAGACTCTGTTTCTATAAATAAGGAGCTCAGCAATGTTCTCTGCTTTCCTGAGTCTAATGATGGGTAAGTCTGCTGTAATGGACTCTTTTTATCCCATTTTTGCATTCTGTTTTCTTTTGGTGGGTCTATATACAGTTGTGTATGGAGTGCAAAATTTGCGTCATTTTTAGTATAAAGTTTTTAATATTCAATTTGTTTTCCTTCAGTAGTTCTTAGTAATGCTCACAGGCATTCACTACCTGATTTTAAACTTTCTCACTTAGTTATTTAATAAAATAAGAGTGATATAAGGAACCCAAAGGATAAGATTTTTATTTCAATTTCCTGCCAGTATAAGGATTTCCTCCTTTGTTGTAGACTAGGTAATTTCACCTTAAACATTGTACTTATTCAATCAATAAATATTATATGCCTGCTGTGTGTTGGGGATTGTTACATGTGTTGAAAAGATACTGGAGAGAAAGAAATATGTGCTCATAGAGCTTGTGTTGTAATGCGAAAGACATGCAGTCATGTATATGGTGTCAGGTGGGTAAGTGCTGTGTAGAAAAATAAAGCATAAAGCAGGGTTAGTGGGAGTGTGTGGGCATGCTTGGGTAATGTGGTTATTTTAGATAAGGTAGCTAGGGAAGGCCTTTGTAAGCATGTGTCATTTGAGTAGAGAAGTGGGCAGCAAGCCATCCAAATATCTAGGGTGCTGTTACTCTGAGGAAGAATAGCAACTGTGAAGCCCATGAAGTCAGAATATTCTGGCTTACTCAGAATATCTTAAAGGTTATCATAGGTACAGCCGTACAGTTGGACCAGTGGGAAGTGGAATAGGGAGGTAAGCAGGCCCATATGTTGTTAGTCTGTGTAATCTATAGAAGAAAGTATTTGAGACCCTGCAAGGTGCTAGATATCATTTTGTGCACCTGAGAAAAACCGGTGAAGACACACAAAAACTTTATCCTCATGGGATACATATTCTAGAAAAGAGACTGTAAAAGCAAAATCTGCAGGTGATGAAGTGCTGTGGTATAGTAAAACAAGGCAGAGGGGCTAGGGATAGACTCAGTGGTAGAGTACTTACTTAGTGCACATGAGGCCCTGGGTTGAGTTCCTAGCACTGTAACAACAACAGCAGCAACAACAACAAAAAACCAAGGCAGGAAAGCAGGGTAGAAAGTGTGTGTATGTGTGAGTGTGTGTGGTGAAAGGCCTAACAGGTGATTCTTGAGCCAAGTCCCAAAGGGCTTGAGTGAGGGAGTCATTCACACATCTTGAGTAAGAGAATTATAGGCAAAGGTAAGACCTGATGGGTGTGACTTGGTCAGGAAACCCGTGTGGCTGACAGGAGTGAGAGGAGAGACTGGTAGGAAATGTGGTCAAAGGTAACAGGCTGCTTGTGTATGTCCTTGCAGATCTTTGTATTGATTGTGCCTTTTGCTCAGATGAAATACCATTGGAAGGGTTTCGTTAGAAGCTGGAGGTAAATTTAGAATGCCTGGGTATTTTAATAATCCGGTCAAGAACTGATGGTGGTTTGGACCTCGAATATAATGATGGATATAGTCACAAATAGATTATGAGTATATTTTGAAAGTAGATTCAGGAGGATTTTGTTGGTGGATGGACTTAAGGTGAAGGACAGAAAGGAACTGGGGATGATTCCAGGATTTTTGGTCTAAGCAGTGATAAAGTTGGGATTGCCTTTGAAAAAAATGGGGGAAGTTGTGAGAAGATCTAGTGATATAGGGAAAGGATCAGGAGTTCTTTTTTTGACTTTTTAAGTTAGAAATAATTATTAGACATTCAGACAGGGGTGTCCCATGGGCATTTGGACATGCGTGTGAAATTTAGAAGTCTGGGGCTGGTTACATAAGAATATAGTTGGTATTTCAAGGCTGTGGGCCTGGATGAGATCACTTAGGGAGTGCCTGTAACTAGAGAAGAGTCACTGTAATGGAGCCATGGGGCCATTCCCATATTGAGAAGTTAGGAGTGACGAGGAAGGAGCCGAGGAGACTGAGGAGTGGCTCATGTTGTGGAGGAGAATGAGAAGAGTGTGGCATCCTAGAAGCAAAGAAAGAAAATGCCTTAGGGAGGGAGTGGTCAGTGCTATCAAATGCTGCAAATCATATCACCTAAGGCAGTGGTGGCAAACCTGTGGCACACGTGCTGCAGCTAGCTGTTTGTAATTGAATGCGCTAAAAGATTTGTCATCACTGACCTAAGGTGACTGAGAATTGGTCATGGCATACTTCATTGGAAGTCACTGGTATCAGGCAGTTTTGGTAGTGTGTGTGTGTGTGTGTGTGTGTGTGTGTGTGTGTGTGTGACTAATTCTCTGTTTCCTGGGAGAATTATGAATGGGAAATGGAGACTGTAAATATACTACTTCTGCAAGGGACTCATCTTTAAAAGAGAGAAATGTGGTAGGGCTAAGAGGAGGAAGTTGAGTCAAGAGGTTTTTTAATTTTTTGCTGTTATTTTTATCGCTTTCATGGGAGAAATAACGGGGTATTTATTTCCAGATAGTGATGATTCAGTAGAGAGAGCTTAGTGATGATATGGGAAGAGGGAGCATTGCTGGAGTTTTGTGCTTTAATTGGTCAGGAGTAGGGCTGCTCTTAGAGAAGTGGACAGTTCATCCACAGTAACACATTGGAAGGCAGCGTGCATGGGCACAGAGTCATTTCCCAGTGAAAGAAGGAAGGCATCCAGCTGTGCAGACTGGGAGGGATTGAGGGTGTGCATCAATTTAGGTCTTCTGCTTTCAGTCCCGTCCTTACTTTTTGAAAGATCTGTAAGAAAGGAAAGTTTAGAAAATTCCTAGAAGATAAACGAGTTTAAAGTTTTTTTTTTTTTTAACTATAGTTCTCCATAGTCTTTAATAACATGTACTGTGCATCTGGAGGTAGATGTTCCTAAATCTGTTTGACCACAAAACCATTTTTTTTTTCTCACTGATATTGCAAATAACTAGTTAGTCTTTTGGGAAAGACTAACCTGGTTCATTTCATTTTGCCTCGATTGCTGAATTTTCAAAGCTTTTGTTTGCAAGAGCAGAAAGCCCAACTCAGTTTAAGGCACAGAGGGAATTTGGTGGCTCACCTGACTGGGCAGAGTTGCACCTGAGTTCAGGTCATGGCTGGATCCAGGTGCTGAAATAGTGTCAGTATGGCTCTTTACCACTCTATCTCCTGTTCAGCTTCATTGCTTAGGTAGGCTTTCTTCATGTAGCAGGCAGGATGGCCCCGGGGATTCCTCAAGTTGACATCTTCCCAAGTTTGCCACTTCAGTGAAAAGAGAAGCTGTCTCTTCCATTAGCTGTAGCATAGAAGTGCTTGTAGTCCTTTCTGAGTGGCTGGGCTTATCATGACTGATCCTGAATTACTGTGGCCAAGATGGTGGGTTAGTGGGTTACTTGGGATGCCTTGGGTCATGTGCCCCATTCTTGTGTCTAGGAAGGGAGGCCTGTGATTGGCAATCCTACCAAGACCTCATGGTATCTATGTGAGTTACAACCATTCTTAATTGACATTTGGACCATTTCTTCTCTTTTGTTCTTACTAACAATATAAAGTTAGCTGAAATTTGACAAAAGTTTGTCTGGTTCACAGTGCATACTTGTTATAGTTGGAAAGAGTATATTACAAGGTGGGTATGGTGGTGCATGCCTCTAAACCCAGAACTTGGAAGGCTGAGGCAAGAAGATCACTCCAAGTTTGAGGCCAGCCCGAGTTATGTAGTGAACTCAAGGCCAGCCTGAACTACACAGCAACACCCTGCCTTAAAAAAAAAAAGGAATATATTAAAGAGTAATAGGCACAAAAATAAGCCTGGGTGACACCACCCTGTTCACTGAGTGATGAGAATAGAAAGAATCTAGCAGAGGAAGAGGGGAGTCCATCGGGAAGATTTGCGGCCCACTGCAAGTTGTGAAAAGGACTTGCTTTGTGTCTGGATATGGTAATAGAATTATCAGTCAGTGTACTCCAATCTCAAAGACATTTTCTTTTTTCCCCAGATTATGCTTTTTTTTTCTTCTGTTTTTCTTTTTTTCTTTTCGTGGTCCTGAGGATGGAACCCAGAGCCTAGTGCATGGCAGGCCAGTGCTCTATTACTGAGCAACCCCACCTCTTGTATTTTTTCTTAACATTTTAGCATAATGTTAGATTCATTTGCAGTTGTAAAAATTACGCTGAGATCCTTGTATACTTTAAACAGGTCCCTCAGCGGTTACACCTGGTAAAACCACATACAGTATCACCAGCAGGACACGGGCATTGAAATGTCCATGGTACAGAACATTTCCACGCCACGAGGACCCCTCACGTTGCCATTTATAATCCTCCCTCCCTCCTTCCCTTTTTTAATCCATGACAACCACTGTTCTGTTCTTCATTTTTATAATTTTGTCCTGTCAAGTGTGTTATATAAATGAAGCCTTATAGAATGTAACCTTTTGGGGTTGACAGTGCACTCAGCATGATTGCTCTTGAGCTGTATCCAGGTTGTTGCAGGTGTCACGAGTACCTTCCTTTTTATGCCCGGTAGTATTCTGCAGTGCACGTACCAGCCTTGTTTAACCATTCCCTCTTTGTAGGGCATCAGTTTTGGGCTGTTATAAAGAAACTTGCTTCAACATCTATATACAGGCTTTTATGTGGATGTAAATTTTTATTGTTCTTAGATAAGACATCTAGGGGTACAGCTGCTGGTTTGTATCATAGTTGCATGATTAAGTCTTTAAGAAAATACCAACCCCTTTTCCAGAGTGGCTGTACTATTTTACATTTCTACCAGGACTATAGGAATGGTCCTATTTCTTTGCATCCTTGCCAGTGTGTGCTGTGTTCACTGTTTTTCATTTTAGCCATTCTAATGTAGAGATGCAGGTATGTCATGATACCACTTTGTGAATTTGGCTTCTGTGTCTTTGGTGGGTTATTTTCAATGTCTTTTCATGTGGTTATTTCCTCTCTGTATATCCTCCTGGGTGAAATTTCTTTTATGTTTATGTCCATTTTCTAATTATTTTTGACTGGTGTGTTTTGAGTTCTAGCAGCTAGTCCTTTGTTGGCTGTGTGGTTTGCAAGTATTCTTCCACATTGTGATTTGACTTCCCATTCTCTTACAGGGCCGCCTTTTGATGACATCTGACTTAACACTTTCTCTTTTTACGGACTGAACTTTTGTTGTCAAGTATAAGAGCTCTTTACCTAGACCTAGGTCTAGAAGCTTTTCTCCTGTGATTTTTCCCCCTAATTTTACAGTGAAGTCCATGATTTATTTTGAGTTAATTTTTGTATAAGGTATGATTCGGGCCACTGTTCTGTCTTTTTGCCTAGAAGTATCTAATTGCTCTAGTGCTAATTGTTGAAAGAGCTCTTTTCTCCATTGGATTGCTTTTGCACTATTGTGAAAATGAGTCGGGCATATTTATGTGGGTCTGTTTCTGGGTTTCCTGTTCTGTTGGTCTGTGTCTCTATCCTCCATCAAGTCTGAATTAGTATATTATCCAGTGAGTTAAAATTGGGCAGACCAATTCCTGCTGTTTTTCTTTTTAAACTTATTTTAGATGTATTAATTCCTTTACTTTTCTATATAGGTTTCTTTTTCATGTTTTCAAAAAGATTTTGCTAGAAATTTGATAGAGATTATTCTAAACCTCTGTCAGTTTGGTCTTTAGTGATATTGTGGGGCCTCCTTATTGGTTGGTCAGTTGGTTTGAAAGTCCAGAGTCCCTACTTGGTCTTCTCTGACTTCACCCGAACAGGGTATGTTGGGGTGCCTTATTAAAGGGTGGAAGTCAAGACTCCCTGCTCCTTGTTGGGCCTTGTGGCTTCCCTGTGAGTGGTACTATACTTTGTGTATATTTGGCTGGAGTAGAACTATTATTGTCTAACAGTTTTTTTAATCTTGCTAGTTCATTGATAAGAAAGAAACCTTTTTTAATGGGGAGGGTGCTGCTACTGTTGGTGTCTGTTGGCATTTCTGGATTGCTGGCTTCTTCAGCTCCAAGTTCTGGATAGAAGAGGTAAAAGAAAACCCAAGGAACTCATGACCGTGGGCCCTGAAGTTCCTAGCCTGTCTGCCTTTTCTCTGTCTTTTAAGTCGTCTTGTTTTGTAGCTGATGTCCAGAGCTTCGCAGCCCTCCCCCAATGTCTAGTGTTCTTTGTGGGAGAGATAAGGAAAAGTATAGCTAACTTCCTGTAAGCTGTGTCTCCATTTTCTTTTTTAACTGTAACAATTTTGGCTAGATATAGTGGTGTACACTGTTAATCTCAGCACTTAGAAGGCTGAAGCCAGAGGATTGCTGTGAATTCAAGGCCATCCTGGGCTACATACTACATTGAACTATATAGTGAGACCTTGTCGCAAAAAAAAATTATAAAAATTTTAAACATTCAGAATAGTATCATAGGTTAATGAACATTAGTTACCTATTTCCTAGATTTAAGAGTTGTAGGGCTGGGGATTTAGCTCAGCGGCAAAGTGCCTGCCTGGCAAGCGCAAGGTCATGAGTTCGGTTCCTGGTACCGGAGAAAAACAAACAAACAAAAAAGAGTTGTAAATGTTTTTCCTATGTCTTAATCTTTGTTTTCTGAGAAATTTTAAATTATAGACATAATGACACTAAAGCTGTAAATTTCAATATGCATCTCTTAAAATTTTTTCTTGAACATAAGGACAGTATTTTATTTGTAATGATTTATAAGGTCCTCATGTTATCTAATATCCAGTTCATACCCTGATTTTACCCTAGTTGTTCCCCAATTTTATTATAGGTGCTTGGAGAAAGTAAGATCTAATCAAGAGCATGAATTGCGTTAGTTGTTAGGGCTTTAAAAATTTTGTTAATTATTTATCAAGGGAAACTATTCTTTAACCCACATAGTCATCTTTCATAGTTCAAGAACACAGGTCAGTGACAAACTTCTGTGGAACTCAGACCAAATAAATTTTTTACATTCCAAAGTCACTGTGCCTTGAAAGATACCACCAGCCTTCATCTCAAAATCTCTGATGGAATCATAATTTCTGTAGAAATCTACATTTGCCGTCTTTCTTAATTTAGCCACAGCAAGCATATAGAGAGCTACCACTCCCAAGGAAATGAGGAATGGTCCAGTAGTATGAAATCACAGGTGCTTTTGAGGTTTGGTCAAAGCACTGATAGTTGAGTGTCTTCAGCACCACTGTCCTTCCTAGCTGATAGAGATTGGTTAGGCGCTTTAAGTTTCCTTTAATCTCGAAAAAGTCAGTTTACTTTTTTCTCCATGGTATTGATTTGTTGAAGAAATAGTTGAGTGTTGGAACGTCCTCCTGTCAATGGGACTTGTCTAGATGTTTCTTTATGTTTATCTCCTCCATTTTGTGTAAGACAGATGTTAGATCTTAAAGCCTTGATTAGGTTCAAGTTTGAGAATTTTTTTCATAGGTGATGTTGTGTTAAGCAGATTGTCTGAAGCTTGTGTTATTTCTAATTTGTTTAATGATAGAGAAGATGCCTTCTGCAGCCTGCGATATGCTACTGGATGACATAGAAGATATTGTATCACAGGAAGATTCAAAGCCACAGGATAGGCATTTTTCAAGAAAGCATGTTGTTCCAAAGGTGCGAAGAAGAAATACCCAGACATATTTGCAAGAGGAAAACAGTCCACCAAGTGATAGGTAAGCTTTTTTTCCTTGAAATTATTCAGTTTTCATTCCAAGAGAGAGATTGGCACTATTTAGTCTGATACACACAATATCTCTTTTAGAATCTTTGAGCTTTTGATTGGGAGCATAGATTTTGTTTATTTGAATGATTTTAAGTTTGGCAAGGAAATAATTGGTTAAAATAGATGTCCAGTTGGATGTTGTTTGAAAATAGGACCTAGGACCCATAGGAATCTTTACTATATCCAATTCTGTATTACTTCCAAATTATAATTGCAGTTTGTGATTCTTATGAGAGTGGTATTTTGAATATTTGATTTTTTTCTGGTGTTGGTGGTTATGGGTGTTAAACCCACTGAGCTACACCTCCAGCTTTTTAAAACTTTTTTATTTTGACACAGGATCTCACTTGTGATCTTCCTGCATAAGCCTCCCAAGTAGTTGGTGTGCACCACCGTTCCTGGTGTGACATTTGACTAGTCTTAAGAAATTTATGAATACTTAGGGATCAAGTAAAGGCATTGGACATAAAAATTATTGTGCTGTTATCTGGGTGTGATGGCTCACACCTGTACTTTCCAGACTCGGGAGGCTGAGGCAGGAGGATTGCCATGAGTTTGACCTTGTCTCAAAAAAAAAAAAGTCACTGTCCTGTGTACACTATTATGGTAGGACTCTAGTCCATTAAATTATTTTTTGTTGTTTTAAATTTTTTAATTTATTTTAGTGTATGTTTGCAATACATAATGAATACATTTTTCATGAGAGGTTGGGACACGTACATATTACATCTTAATCCTTTTTACCTCCCCTTTTCCTCCCCAGTTCATCCCCAGACCACCCCCATCTGTGTAAAGTCTACCTTCCTGTTTCCTATCATGTCTTTTATTTTGCTCTTTAAATTATTTATACTTTAGAGTTCTTATATAAGAGAAACCATATGGTATTTAGCTATGTGTGATTTACTTCATTTAGTGTTATGGTCTCAAGATGCATTCAGTTTCCTATAAATATCTATAATCAGTAAAATATAATATTGCCAGAAAGGATTATATAGTTGTACAGTTTTAAAAACTATAACTTTTTATCTAATAAATTATTGGAAGTTTTAATATGCTTAATTATTTTGTTTGGAACATTAAGCTTTTAAAATCCATGAATTTATATTTTGCTTATATTTTAATGACGACAAGGTTTTTAACTCAGGGTAGAGCACTTGCCTAGCCTCGGGGAGCCCCTGGGCTCAACCCTTTGTACCACAAGAAACTCCACCAGAAACAAATATTTTATTGATTGGAGTTTATTAAGCTTGTCTTAAATATGCCCTTCAGGTAGTTTCTCTTAACCTACAAATTATTAGGGCAATCTAATTTGAGAATCTTTCTTCTTAAAGATATTACATTTTTTTTGAACTCTATTTTTATAGATGGAGTACTTTTAGTAATGATGGAGGGTCACAGTTGTTAATTTTGGAGTTGCTTACATCTGTATGTTCTAAACTAGATAAAGATTGCAACTACTATATAGGGTTCTATAAACAGAAAGATACATTTCATTTTTCTCTATTTGCTGTTACTACTAGAACTGTTTTCTGTGTGGCTGGTATTTTAATGCATCTTTCTTTCTTTCTTTCTTTCTTTCTTTCTTTCTTTCTTTCTTTCTTTTTTTTTTTTTTTTTGAGGTCCTGGGGCCTCACCCATGCTAGGCAAGTGCTCTACCACTGAGCTACACCCCCATCCCTTTCTATTTTGAAAAGTTCTCCTGCCTCATCCTGCTGAGAAGATGAGATTACAGGTGTGCACCACCATGCCTGCTTGCATGAATCTTTCTAGAAGTTAAATTAGTAGTAGTATGCTTAGTAATAGGACTTAAAAATACAATTCAGAAAAAAGGAGATTTTTTCAACATAGAGATTCTTAAAATTATATTATTTTGTCTTGCTGTTAGGCTTCTGATGTAATAACAGGTTTTAAATGAAATTGGTGCATTTCATGAACAGTTGTGAATTGATTATAGTTTGTTTTTTGTGCAATGTGCCTTGCAATCATTTACCGGCCTTTATTTTAAAAATCATTTAATGAGACTTTTTGTATTGATTACCCTACAGCACTATTCCAGGCATACAGAAAATTTGGATACGCACGTGGGGTTGTTCACATAATAATTCAGATGGAGAATATATGGCTGGACAGCTAGCTGCTTATGGCTATAAAATTACAGGTAATGAGATCTTGCATGTGCTTTATTGATTTTTTTTGTTTTAGAATTATAGGTTTTAGAAATAGATATTTTAGCTTTGACAATTCAAGGGTATTTTAGCATGACTTGCTGATTTTAAAGCAAAGCAATGATAGATACTGTATAGTACATAGGTAACTATGGGAATCATGTTTTAAAATAACTTTAAAAAACCTTTTACTTTGAAATAAGTTTAGACTTCAAGAAAAGTGGTGGGGCCGGGGTTGTAGCTCAGTGGCACAGCGCCTGCCTGGCAAGTACAAGGTTGTGAGTTTGATTCTTGGTACTAAAAAAAAGACAAGAAACATGGTAAAGCTGCAGAGTTTGCACACACCCCTCACCTGTCTGCTCCTAATATTGATGTCTTACATAGGCATAATTAATAAGCCACAGAATTAAAATCAGTGCAGTGCTGCTGTCTAAACTCTACATCTTATTTGATTTGTACTAGTTTTTTCTTTAACTTCGTATTTCTGATCCAGGATCTCATCCAGAGTCTCACCTTACATTTGGTTGTCATGTGACCTTAGTCTTTTTGAATCTGTGACACTTTCTAAATTTTTATTGTTTGTTACCTCAGTCCTTTGTAGAATGTCCCTCAACTTGGGTTTGCCTGACATCTTCTCATGATTAAATGAGGTTAAGCATTTCTGGCGAGGAGGGCACAGCGGTGTTCTTGGTGGGACTCCCTACTGGGGTCATGATGGCAGTGTCTTATTACTAACCCAGTACTAGCCTGTGTCTCCAGGTTTCTCTCCAATAATGTTACTATTTTTCTCATAGTGAATAAATCTCCTGTTTCTCTTCAACCTTTTGCCTAGTTACTAATTTTAGTAGCTACAGTGGTTCTTCTCTGCAGTAGTTCTTAGTGTAGTGTTTGCTTGAAGGTGATTTTCTGTTTTTGTCTGCATTTACTGACTGGAGTTCTGTGAGGAAGAGTTGTCCTTTCTTTCCAAACACTTCAGCTATTTATATCAGTACAGACTCGTAGATGTTTATTTTGTGGGTATAGTGTAATACTGTCACTTGATTTTGCCTGTATTGTCCCTGTTTGTGCCATTAGGTCCTCTTGTAGGCTGGCTTCTCTGTCTTTTTGCCACGCCCCTATCCCTTTTCTGCGTATTTCCTTATTTTCTAGTGCATGGAATGTTCTGCCCCTCCGCCTTGGTGTGGTAATGGAGATGGAACCCAGGGCCGTTGCACTGAGTTACATCCATAGCCTTCTTATTATTCTATATTGATATAGGGAGTGATGACGAACCCTTTAGAGACAGTGCCAGATTGCAACCCACTACCCACTTATTTACTGCAGAGTGCTAACACAGCAAAGAAACCTGAGTCCTGAGGTTTTACTTTAGAAAAAACAGCTCTCCATTAACATCTTTTGGCTTAAAAGAAAAACACAATAACACGCTTGCCGTAGGTTTGCCACCATTGACACAGCATCTTGCTATGTCACTAAGTTGCCCAGGTTGAGTCCGAATTTGCCGTTCTGCCTCAGCCTCCCAGAGGGTTACAGATGTGTCCCATCACTCCTGGCTTCTATTCTCGTCTTAGTCTATTTCTGTCCCACACACTTGGAAGCAGTCACTTTTCCAGAGTTTGGTTCCCTCCCCTCAGTGAACAGCATTTAGAAACAGAGATCTGAGCAGAGCTGTGCTTGTTCATTGCCATCACCAGGTGTCGGTGCTTCTAGGTTCTGAGTAGCCAGAGGTGGGAAACGCGTGTGCATACTGACTATGCACATGTCTGTCCTATTTCTTTATCTGCCTGTGTATGTATTAAATGGGAACCATAATTTCAACGCTTTGTGATAGGCCCTGACCCAGAGCTGTATCGGTTATCTTGCATAGTCTTTTAGTAGGAGGAAGTATTGGCATCCTTACTTTACAGCTGAGAAAGGAGATATATCTCACGTTGAATCACGCAGGCAGTGGAGAGCACTGCTCTTGCTCGCATTCCTGTGCCGCACAGTTGCCTTTGCGCATGTCCTTGTCGAGTCCTGTTGCGAAGACGGCTGTAAGGGTTGTGGAGGACCGAAAACTTCCTCGTAGCACTGCTTCCTTCACTAACAAAGATCGTTGCACTGACTTTGCATTTTTGATAACTTACTCTTTAGATGACAGAATCAGCACTAACACTTTGGTCCTTTAAATGGAAAACTTTCAAAATATGCTTTCCGAATTACTGCTCCATATTCGTAAATAATTTAGCCTGAGCTTGCCTTAACACATTCTGATGGTATATATAATTAAAACAATTTTCTAAAACATTAAAAAAACCCATCTTGTCTTTCTTAGATATTAAATATCTAAATATCTAAAATCTGATATTAAATGTCTAAAACATATTAATTTAAATTAGTAGTTGGTGTTTCATTACAGTTCTATATGAAATAACAGTCCTGATAAGTTATTTTATACAATAATTATAATATATTCAAATAAATATATCTATTGTAATATAAAATATATTATAATCTATATTATTAATTATATTATAAATGTTAATAAATACTAATATATAAGCTTTGATTAAGCTTTGATATGCACTTTTAATTTTGATTTCTCCCTTTCTAAGAAGGGAGAATTAAAGAAGCAATTATTGAATTATACAATAGATTTTTCTTACTAATACTGTATATTAGTTTTATGTGCTTGTATTACTTATGTATAGTTGTATTAACTTTGCATTCTGTTGATTGTCCTCACGTTAGGCATTTATAATCAGTTTTTAATTCTAGCCTGGCTTGAATGCAGTAGACTGTGGGGACTCCTCTTTCATTAGTTTATACCCCTGGGCACAGGAAATACATGTAAGACACTAAAGGAAATATCTATAGAGGTGGTTTTTCTTTGGTGGTGGTGATGCTAGAGATTGAACTCAGGGCCATGTCCATGCTAAGGATGTGCTCGATCACTGAACTACCTCCTACATTATAGCTCTTATATTTAAATTAGATATGATATGAATGATTTCTGGATCGCCTATGTCAGTGACCGTGAACCTATGGCATGTGTGCCCCAGTGGGCTGTTTGTATCACTTAAAACTTTACAGGTTTGCCATCACTGGCCTGTGTCTTCCATTATTATGGAATAGTAGGAGTTTATTATTCATGAATTGTAATGTTTTTGTTAATCAAAAGTAGACCTAAGAATTTTAAATGTTTGACTGATATTTATAAAATAAGTATCAGATATACCTTATATATATTCAAAGATAATTGAAAACAGTATTCAGAGAAAATGAAATCAAAGTGAACTCTCCATTATCAGTCATAGATATTTTTGCTATTTGAAGAGGAAAGATTGTGTGGGTAGATACTCGAAATTGCTACTTCTAACTGAATCTAGGATATAATTATTCCATAG
This sequence comes from Chinchilla lanigera, assembly GCF_000276665.1. Taxonomy (NCBI): domain Eukaryota; kingdom Metazoa; phylum Chordata; class Mammalia; order Rodentia; family Chinchillidae; genus Chinchilla; species Chinchilla lanigera. Next base: position 5,977,134 of record NW_004955483.1, on the reverse strand, counting down.
TAAAACTTTATAAAGGCTTAGTCAGATTAGTTAGCTGTTGTTTATTGCTTCTTTTCAGCTCTTTTTGATTTTGAGGAAAAAGGTGGTTCATAGCTTGTAAGCAAGCTGTTAGCTTGCTTTCTTCTCATTTCAAATAATGAAACCTATGGAGTAGAAATGATATTATTCCCTAAAACTCAGAACAATTAATTGGTATCATAGATACTGGAAGCATAATATAATTAAATTGGTATCATGGGAAGCAATTGAATTTTTCCTATGGATACTGTTACTTTTTAAAGAAATATAATCTGAATGCATATATTCTGTGAATATGTTCTTTTTCAAGTGAGCAACTTCTGTAGGTTAAACTTTTTTTATAGTAATGCTGTGGCTGTTTTTGAATGACTTCTTTTGGAGATACTGGTAAATTATTTTCCTTGTCCTCACTACTGGCAAATCTTCATAACTAGAGAATACATTTAATGTTAAAAATAGTCATGGGTCTTTTGAGGGTGAATCTGGTAAGTGAGGTATGTGATACATTGTTAAACAGTGCGAGTTTAGTTAAAGAAGGATTTTTGTATATCTTAATTGATTCTGAAAACAGTTCTATAGGGATTCTAAAAGAATGGTAGTGATTTTTATACTTTTTGAGTATCTTGAGAACCTTACAACTCTTCCACAATTCCATTAAATGGCTCATAACCACTCTCTGCTCTAGTAATGTGGATTATATACATGAAATATCTGTGGATAAGTTTATCCAAGATGCAAATGTTTATCTTGGGTGGCTTTAGTTTCAGAAAAATCATTTAGAAATGAGGGGGTTATTAAAGTTCTTGATAGTTTATTGTGTACTTATATGCAATTTATTCATTAGAGAAATGTTTCCTGAACATATTATGTATCACAGGGTAGAGGGGTAGGTGGTGTGAAAATATGAAAACTAGCCATGGGTTCCAGCACACAAGAAAGCTGTTCTTTTTAAACAAAAGAACAGCTTTTTTTTTTTGAGACAAGGTCTTGGTATGCAGTTCAGGCTGCCTTTGAAATTGTGATCCTCCTGCCTCAGCCTCCTGAGTGCTGGGATTACAGGTGTGCACCACCATACCCAGCTAGACAACTTTCATATTTTATATTAAATTTTAAAAGTTATTTTAGTAAATGCTCAGGCTTCTAATGCATTTCATTTTTTATAATATGGGCAGTAGTTGGGCCTGTTGTATTAAAAGAAGTTTAATATATTTTAGAAATGCTTTGAGATGTTAGAATATAGCATCTTGTGTTTGAAAAAAATTAATATCTTTGCAGGAACAAATACTGGTTTATTTGGTGCTGGGATATTGTTATAACTAGATGACTAAAGTGTATACCATATTTCTTGGTTATGGCCTTTTAACTTGAAATATCTTTAAAATTTTTATTTGGGGTCACTGGGATATATTTAATTAAATTATGGATGTATTAGCATAAGGAATACATCCAAGAACCACACTAATGATCAGCTGAATTTGACGGTCATGAAAAGTACACTTTGGACTTGGGTTTAAGGAGATCATGCTTGTTGCACATAAAATACGAAGTTTCTTAAAATGTGTAAAGTTTCATAAAAACAGCAAATTTTGCCTGCCATATCTCAGCTTTAAGAACTGGTGACTGTGACATTTCACTTTAATATCTTGAGTTTTCCTATATAATAAAATACATTAAGATAGAAAGTAAATTCTGTGAGAAGCAGATTTCAACTTCTCTGAAATACAACTACGTGGAAAATGTGTGGTATGGCATGTGCTTCTATTAGGCAGGCTAGTTCTAAGTGAAATCAAGATTTTTGTACACATTTTTAGGAAGGGCAGCTGAATTGCTTAAAAGTCTAAATTGTGTTAGGTATTTTGTGTATGTTATTGCAAGGTTCCCATGAAAAACTGGTATGAAGTTACTTCCTATTTTATTTTATTGGTACGGAGAATCGAACTCATGACCTCAGGCTTGCCAGGCAGGCGCTGTGCTGCTGAGCTATATCCCCATCCCCAGTTACTTGCTATTTTAGAATGAGGAGATCAAGACTGGGGAGGGAAGACATGGCTAATAATGCTCTAGAGCTGAGGCCGAGACAGCTTTGTTAGCACAGCCTCACTTCTACATTATGCTATTTCGTGCCTGAAAGTTGATGTCTTAAGGGTGGTTCAGTTTGGAAATTTAATAGTAATAACATTTTTGATTTTTTTTTCTTTTGAGACCAGGTCTTGCGTATAGTTGAGGCTGGCCTTGACCTTGGCAGCAATCCTCCTGCCTCTGTCTTTTGAGTGCTGGGATTACAGGCATGCACCACCATTTCTGACAGTAGCTTTTACTGGAGTCATTTTTGCTGCCCAAAATTTTGAAATTTTTTCAAGCCTTTTTATATGCAACCATTATATATAATCCACATTATTAGAGCAGGAGTGGTTATGAGCTATTTAATGGAATTGTGGAAGGAGGGAAAGTCTACTGTAGACTACAATGCAGGAATGTGCTCAGTTTATTCGTTTCAGTGCTGGTGTAGGTGTTGGAAGTAAGTGGTTTCTTTAGTTATAGACAGCAGTGTTCTCTCTATTCCATTTCCACCTCCTTTGTCATAAATACAAGGTCATCACCCGCTAGAAACATAAATAGAAAGTCTTCTTGATTTCTGACTTAGAATTATACTGTATTAATACTGAATATTTACAATGAAGTATTTAGTTATGTGTTGAACAGTACATTTTAAGAACGTATAACCTGCCAAGGGGTCCCTTGCAGAAATTCTTTCTGTAGCCAAAGGTGATGCCCTGTAAGCTTTTTAAATCCATCTTTAATTACAGTGAAAGTAAATTATACTCTGATCATGTGCAGAGTGTCTGCAGTGCAAGGGGTGGGGTGGCCGTCAGCTTCTAGATGCAGTTGAATCTCACTATTTTTATGAGGCTCAGCAGTTGAACATGAAAGAGTTAGGTCTTAGTTATTTTCTCATTGCTGGGACACAAAACCTGACACCTGCAAGTTAAAGGATTAAAGCTTATTTTAGCTTGTAGTTTGTAGAGGTTTCAGTCTACAGTTAATTGGCTCCAAGGGAGGGTGGCAGGGCAGAGGGGCATGGCAGAGGAGAAGCAGCCCATGGAAAGGCAGGCAGAAAGCAGCGGACTTTCTTCTCCCTTTCCCTTTATATTCCATCCAAGCTACAAGCCTGTTGGGTGATGCCACCCACACCCAGGGTGGGGCTTCACATTATCCATGCCCAGAACATAATAAGCCAGTCAGTAAACTAATCTAGTATCACATCCTTTAATCCAGTATCGTAGTCCAGCTACCTCCCCAAAGCCCCACCTATGAGTGCATGAGGCTTTGGGGGGACATGTACATATAACCCATAACAAGTTATAGTATATAAAGAGAAAGCCTTTCATATATTAAAATAGGAACTTTATCTGGATCTATAAAATGTCCTCATGTAGGTATTTCAAGCTAATTAAGCTTTTGCCTTATAGATATATGTGTATATATATGTATGCATATATACGTACATCTGTATGTCTACATATATGTATGTGTGTATATATACACACACAGTATATTCTAGTATGCTTGAAAACCGTAGACTGAAGATCTTATTTAAAAGCACTTTCTTGTAACTGTTTGTGCTTGTATTAGGTTATTTGCATGAACTGAGATTATTATTCATAAACCATATTTTCTAGTCATTTTTGCCACTGTTGTTCCAAGTAAAATGTTGAGAATTTTATTCAAAACTGCCTTATGTGAGGATCTAACAGCACAGGGGTGACAGAAGTGGATTTATCTAGATGACTCCCAGTGAAAAAGTAGCAGTTGTGGCAGGGATTACAGTGCTTATTGGATCATTGAGCTGTGTTCTTGCTCTCCATTCTCTCCAACAGTCAGGGTTCGAGGAGAGAGGTAGAAGCCTTAAAGAGGTTTGGTAGCTTCCCTACCTCCCACTTTCCTAGACAACAAAAGTGAAACACATTATTAGGATTTGGGGAGGAAAAAAGACTTTGGAGATACCTAAAAGGTGAAGTGAGACTTGTAGCTTGTGGCATTGCAGTATGCTTCATAAACAACTGGGATTGAAACAGTAAAGGCATGAATTACACAGCCTTGTTTTAACCAGACCTTGTCTTAGAGGTAGATAGAATTTGGGATTCCTGTACTTGGAGCTTTGGAGTGGCTAGCCTGAGACAGGCGACATTCCTTTGTGATCTCAGAAGGAATTGAATTCGGTGGATTTCACATACATTTTTCTCTTGCTGAGGAAAGATTGAAAATGGTGATAAAGTGAAAGATGGGTTGAAGTTGTAGAAGATGAGCAGCAATTTATGGGAGGTAAAATACATTTTTGGGGGGATACCAGGAATCGAACTCATGACCTTGCTCTTGCCAGGCAGGCAATGTGCCGCTGAGCTATATCCCCGACCCTAAAATACATTTTTAAAAGTGGAAATTGTGACCAATGTTTTTTCTGCAGAGAACAGGTTTGATGTCCTAAGTAAAATGAAAGGTTACAGTGGAAGTCCGAGTAAGGAAAATAGAGCATGAGGTATATGCATATATGTGTGTGTGTGTGTGTGTGTGTTAGGTGATGAATAACTTCATCATTTGGAAGGTTATGGACTAATGTAATAGGACAAATCTTTATATAGCAAGGTCTTAAAATGCTGCAATTTGAAAGGTCATTAATACATATAATTAATTGCCATATGTTACAGTAATTTTCTGGAAGACTTGGAGTTGTCTTTGTGGTTTTATGGATAGATACACCTTACAGGAGTATGCTAACATTAGTATGCTATGGAAAGTAGAGCTGATAGGGAGATAGGGCTTTTGCGAAGGGGAAGGGCACCAAGAGATGGAGGGAGTGAGGGAAAGGGATGGGGATAAAAAAAGAATTGAGATGTGTCATGTACATGTATCGCCTCCTCACAAGGAGTGTGATTGCGGTGTACTGTAAGCATGTACTAATAAAGAATTGAGAAAAATAAAATAAAGGGGCTGGAGGAGGGAGCAAAAGAAGGGCAAGTAAAAAGAATTAAGACATGTTACATACATGTACCAACTCCCCATAATGAATGTGTCGTATTACTGCAAACAGATACTAATAGGGACTGGGGATTTAGCTCAGCGGCACAGCACCTGCCTGGCAAGTGCAAGGTTGTGCGTTTGATTCCTGGTGCCAGAAAAAAACCCAGAAAAAACAGGTACTAATAAAAAATTTCTGAACCAAAAAATAAAAAATCAAAAAGAGAAAGTGGAACTAAATGACATGTTTCTTAGTGCTATGGTAAAGATACTGCGTAGTTTAATTGGCCTATTTTGACCAGTATTTTACCCATAAATTAAAAAAAATGGCTTGAACTACTAAAGTATAATTTATATGAGATTTCCTCATAAAACTTACATGGTTTATGAAAAGATAAGGATGTGTATTTATTTTAAAATGAGTCCAAGGTAACTGAGCAATGAGAGAAAATGGCTTTTTATAACATAAGTAATTCTGCTGTACATTATATCATAAAAAGTGAAGAGGATTCTCTCTTTTCAGTTTCCTATAAATGAAGGTCCAAATGATGAAAAATTTGGTCCAAGTTTCAGGGCTTTAGTGGAATATAACATTTTCAAAAAGTGTTTTCATACATTCAGAAAAGTGTTTAGAACTCCTCATTACTCTGATAATAAAGTAGAATGCATGTGATTTTTGTGATCTCTACATTTTAGTTTTTGCTAAAAAAAGGTTATAGTTTTTCACAGAACACAGAAATATCTAGTTTCAGCTATTTTTCAGCTTGGCCTAGAAATTTCCTTTTTTTATTTTATGAAGCACAAAACTGCATGTGTTCGTACATAAAGACTATCAAGCAGTACTAATTTTGATTTCGTACTGTTTTGTTTGTTCTGTACACACACTCGTGTGAACCTTTTTCTTAAATCCTAAGCAGTATTTCCGTTATGTTTGAGAGTGAAGATATATACTGTACTTAATTAGAATCTTTACCTTTTAAAGGGATGAAGGGAAAGTCTAGTTCACTTGTATGCATTCTCAAGTACTTTGGTTAATTAATTTTTCTTAGTCTGGTAGTATATCCAAAGTGAGTACCTCGTAATAGCTATGGCAACTAAATTATTTTGGTAGTTTTAAAACTTTTCAGGTTTTCCACTATTAAAGTTGTGAGAAAAGTTCATCATTTTTCTTGTCTTTATGAATTTCAAGGTCATTTTTCATCCTGTTCAACTTTTAGCCTGATCTTTTTAGGTCCCTTACACTTCTAGTTTGTGTGTTTTTAGCATTTAAGTAGCAATACTTCAATTTACATGTAATTTTATTAAGTTTTGCGAGTAAACTGCTTTGTAGCATTACCCTGTATTAAGATGCCTAGTTCTTTAAATATTACTGGTGTTCTGATATTAAACAACTTAAAATATTTTATAGTGATAATATTGTAGAATTTATATGAAACAAATCATATACCCATAGATTTGCAGAAATTTGATACCTAATTGTCTAATAAGTGAAATTACCCTTGGATATTTTGTAAAACATTGTTTTGGGCAATTCATTTAGAAATAGCCTTTTTTTTTTCTTTTTAAAGAAAATGAACAGGTGACAAGTTACCATGAAAGATTATTAAAAATGTGATTTAGGGGCTGGGGATTTAGCTCAGCGGCAAAAGCGCCTGCCTGGCAAGCGCAAGGTCGTGAGTTCGGTTCCCGGTACCGGAGAAAAACCCAAAAAA